>NW_019272030.1:1711035-1845865 GCF_002738345.1 Cucurbita maxima | reverse complement strand
TTATATATATATATATATATATATATATATATATATATATATATATATATATATATATATATATATATATATATAGTACACATAATAGCAAAATAATTCAATTTTATTTTCATTTGTTTATTATTTTAAATTTATATTCATGGTTGTGTTGGACACATATTATTATTAGTATATATATATTTATCGTATTTTCACACCATTCAAAAATAAAAACTTTAATATAACATTTTTTTAAAAAGAATAATAACTGAGTGAAAATCTTTGTGAGGGACTCTGATTCCCACCCCAATTTTTGTGTAAAGTAAATGAAAATTTTCGCAAGATGGGAAAGGCTTCCACGCCCCTAAAGTGTCTCGCCTCATAGACATCTCTAATTATGTTTTCTTAATATTTGAATATTTGTCACGTTATTGGTTGATATACAGCTCAAACTAAGCCTATAAGATACGAGGTCTTTTACATGTTTTTTTTGTTCGTTGTTCAAAATGTCCCTTTTAAAAATATTAGGGATGACATAGATTAAGAAAAAAATAAAATATCAAAATTTACTCCAAGAATTAGATGCCATAGGCAAAAATGAATAAACTGGACTAAATTTAGAATTGTGGGCTTGGCCCGCCCAGTTAATACTGGACTAAATTCATCAAGTAAGCAGTCTGGGCCAACCCAGACCAGCCCATTTAATACTTAGTGGGCTTGGCCCGTTTATAAATCGCTTAAATGGGCCTTCTTCGGCTGATATAATTATATGACAATAATCAGTATTATTTTTTAATAATTTTTTGGATTACGTGTTGGTTTGCAGTTAACTCCGTTATTAAGCTGATGAGGTGGCAATAGCCAATGGATAAGGGTGAAGAGAGGCTAAGCAGCTATCTGGAGCTGATAAAGCAGCTCGAACCATTCGATGGTTGGGTCCCGCCGAATCCTTCTTTTTCCTCGAATCTCTCTTTCCGAGAGATATCCACTTTCGAAAACTGAATCAATTCTCCAAAAACCTCTACTGTCCGCCATTGATTCCTTCTGTAAATATTCATTGCTAGAAGTTCCTGGATTGTGGATTGTTCTTTCTAGTTTCTTTCGTTTTTTTTGTTTCCATGGCTGAGGTGAAGAGATCGAGCGGCACTGTAAGGTGGTTTAGCGCGCAGAAGGGGTTCGGATTCATAGCTCCAGATGATGCTACTGACGATCTTTTTGTTCACCAGACGTCCATTCAATCTGAAGGATTTCGAACTCTTTTCGATGGTCAAGCGGTTGAGTTTGCCATTGATTATGACGAAGATCAACGCGCCAAGGCCGTGGATGTTACTGTAACGGGTAGATCTAGCGGATATGGAGGAGGCCGCGGGGGTGCGAGAGGTAGAGGCGGCGGTTATGGGAGGTTTGGTGGAGAAGGAGGTTATGGTGGGCGTGGTTTTGGCCGAGGAGGAGGACGGTACGACGGTCCAAGCGGTGGATTCGGCGGCGGGGGTGGTGGTCGTGGCGGTGGTGAGTGCTACAATTGTGGCCGGATGGGTCATTTGGCGAGGGATTGTTATAGGGGAAATGGCGGTGCGCCTCCTAGCCGTGGAGGGGGTCGTGGATACGGCGGTGGTCGGGGTTATGGCGGCGGCGGCGGCGGTCGTGGTTGTTACAATTGTGGAGATACAGGACATTTTGCTAGGGATTGTCAAAATGAAAGCAAATGAAGAATCTGGGTCTTCCTTCAAGCGGTATTTACACTTATTCTTATGATTATTTTGGTTGGACTGTTAATTTTTTGGTGCGAATTCTGGGATTTTAGTGTGTTGGTGACTGCAAATCTGGTACTGAGGGCACGAGAATCCGTGGCAATTAAGCATAAGGCTTCGATTGTTCACTGTTTCTGGTTCTGGGTGTTCCATAATTTGTTGTTCAGAATTCGATGATGAATGATGCAATTGTTTGTATATGATGCTATACCTTTCCGGCATTTCTAATTCATTCTTCCTTTGATTATTGTGATGTTCTTAACATGTTATACAACATGATATGTGTAATCCATCATGATTAAATGTTCATGCCATTTTGTATGGAGTTCTATCCTTGGATTCTTTGGGCCGAACTTCCATTATTGGAGTTGGGATTACTGCCTCGTTTACTTTGTAATGTTAGAAATCACAACACTCCATTTTGGTATGACATCGTTCACTTTGAGCATAAGCTCTCGTGACAACACTCCATTTTGATATGACATCGTTCACTTTGAGATAGTATTCCTACAATCCTTTGTGGTCTATGGAGTCTTCGAACAACCTCCCCTTAATCGAGACTCTTTCTCTGGTGCCCTTGAACAAAGTACAACATTTGTTTGACACCTGAGTCACTTTTGACTACACCTTCGAGGCTTACAACTTCTTTGTTCGATACTTGAGAACTCTATTGACATAGCTAAGTTAAGGGAAATACCCCAATAACATGTTAGAAATCACAACCCTCCACAATGGTCTGATATTGTTTACTTTGAGTATAAGTTCTCGTGACCTTATTTTTGGTTTTCCAAGAAGACCTCGTACCAATGTACATAGTATTCATTTCCTATAAATCCATAATCTTCTCCTTAACGTGGGACTCATCTCTTCAACACGAAACACCCCAAAGAAGAAGCTGATCGTATTTTAGATATCTTTCCAAGTGTTTGGCAGGAGAAGCTAAAGCCACTTCAGGGCTTCCGGACTTGAATTTTCTCCTATTTTGAGCATAGAAATCTCAGCTGCATCAGTGTAGGGTACATAGATTACTAGCCACATTCCAACTGTGTCATTATATTTGAAGCTTGAGAAAAATGGAGATTGTATTCAATCCAGTTCTGCTCTGTTTTCTGAGAACTTCTGTAATTGTTTGGGCTTCTGCTTCACTGTTTTCTGCCAAAGTTGGATCCATGAAACTTCTAAATGAATGGTAACGTTCTTAATTGTTGATAGGTTTGTTAGACGAATACGACTCTCCATAATAGTATGATATTGTCCACTTTGAACATAAGCTCTCATAGGTTTACTTTGGACTTCTCCAAAACGCCTCATAATAATAAAGATAGTATTTCTTGATTATAAACTCATGATCATTCCCTAAATTAGTCGATGTGGTACTTTCATCATCCAACACCTCCCCTCGAACAAAGTACGCCTCCCCTTAATCGAAACTCGACTCCTTTTTCTTTTGGAGTACTTTGTTCGACATTTGAGGATTCTATTGACATGACTAAGTTTAGGATATGACTCTGATATCATGTTAGATGAATACGACTCTCTATAACGATATGATATTGTCTACTTTGAGCATAAGCTCTCATGACTTTGCTTTGGGCTTTCCTAAAAGATCTCGTATTAATGGGGATAGTATTCCTTGATTAAAAACTCATGATCATTCCAAATTAGTCGTTGTGAACTTTCATCATCCAATAGAATTTATGAAAATGATCAACCTTTTTAGACTCAACAAGCGTCATCTTTTATATATGTTCAAGATTTATGAATCTCAGCTCTTGGTTTCTTGTCTTCATGAAATCAATCGTATGCTTTTAGCTGTAAAAACTATATTGTAGGGTTAATTAAGAGTAATGAGCGTATTCACATAGTTTACTGAAAAACTTCTGTGACTCTCGAGTAAAGGATGAGAGCAGTCCTTGAGAATAAGTCATTAAGAAAGACTTTAAAAAATTGAAGCTATTACCTATACTAACAATATATCCCTTCCTTTTCGGTGGCTTAATGATAGGAACGACCTAGTTTACTGAAATGCTATTTGTGACGCTCGAACAAATGATGGTGCATTAATGAACCAAAACCACATTGGAACCAAGAGTGACCCTAAAGATAGGATCCTTAAACAGTTATTACTTATATTGGTAAAATATACTTTCTTTTTCAGTGACTCAACTATAGAACATGTTTAGTAAGAATAGTTTTCACTCTTTTAGGACCACATTAACTAAAAGTTAATTTGACATGTCTTTAAAGTGTCGATATTTTACGGCGACGAGTATTTTGTTAAAATGACCGTGATTTAATTAAAATTAAAAAAAAGAAAAAAAGAAAAAAAAGGCAATTCAAATGGTTTAAGTGGAAATATTTACTTAATTTTCTTTTAAAAAATACAGTTTTTACTGTTCACGGTAAAAAGAGGTAGAGTAAACCATGGTCAAACACAGCTCATTTTGAAAGGTTGTTACCCAAATATCCCACCACTCAAACAAACATTGAAAAATTGTCATGTTGACGTGGCAGTACACATCACGTGCTGTCAGAATCTATCTCTGACATTGTGCACGTAGAAAAGCCTTGTAGAAGAAGGGAAGCATCCATCTTTACTTTTTATTTATTTATTAATTTTCGTTTCAGTTTTTAGTTAAAAGATAAATAAAGAGACTCAGATAGAAATATATTCGATGGAAAAGATGGAAAAAAGAAAAAGAAAAAAAAAAAGAAAGAAAGAAAAAGGTGTTATCTTGGAAATTTCTCAAAAGGGGTATATCACATGTGACGGCCAATATCCAATGGATCCGTTACACGTGTAGCCAGCGTGGACCCTACGCTGGATTTAACCTGCTGACTCATGCTTGGTCAAAGAAAAGGCGTATTGGTGGTCAGAGAAAAAAGGTTCAATTGTCACTGTTACCTTTTTGGGTACGGGCCTGGGTTTGTAGGCCCATTTATTGACAAAATTATCATAAGCCCATCAACTCAATAGGGCCCACTCATCAGCCCAATGCTTTTGTACTATTTACATAGGGAGCCCACATAGAGGCAGCTTTTGCAGGGACAGTTCCCAAAAGGACTCTGACGTGGCCTTTTCTTTTTCCCCATAAAAGAAGCCTTTAGAGAAAAAAAAATAATAATAATTATTGGACAAAAATTCAATAAATACTTTCAAAATTAAAACAACAAACCAACCATAGTTCCAAGCTTCGTTTGATTTGTTTTCATGGAATTGGTATCCAACTCTTTGGTCGAGAGATTCGTCGTGTGTATGTCTCACTTGATTGTACGTGTGGATTAGATTACAAAAGAGGTTTCCTTCAAAGTTTTAAAACATGTCTGTTAAGGATATGTTTCCACGTTCTTATAACGAATGTTTCGTTATCTTCTTCAAACAATGTGGGATCTCACAATCCACATCTATTGGAGGCTTAGCGTTCTCATGATACACCGCTCGATGTCTGACTCTGATATCATTTATAACAACTCAAGCCTACCACTAGCAAATATTATTGTATTCGGGTTTTTCCTTTCAAACTCCCCTCAAAATTTTAAAATGTGTTTGTTAAAGAGAGGTTTCCACATTCGTATAAGGACTGCTTCGTTTTCATCTCCAACCAATATGAAATCTCCAACCAAAGAAGCTCGTGTATTTATAACAAGAAATTATAAGATTTTGGCAATAGTGATAAACCTACTTGATAAATTCAAAAATAATGTCATTTCAAAAGTCGATAGTTTAATCTATTTCCCCGTAACTACATTTTGAGGTCGCATCAAACAAGTTTTTGAACTTCAACAAGTGTCTAACAGATCATTGAACTTCTAATTTTATGGCTAATACGTTCCAAAACATTAAAAAAGCATGCAATATAAGTTCCCGAACTTTGTCTTTTCTCTTTTGTATCTAAGAACTCGACATGTATAAATTTCAATAATTTGTAGTGTTGAAGACAGCTAGTTGGGGACAGTGTCCTCTCATTCTGTAGACGAACACAAACAACTTCTTTCATCTGTCGTTTATACAAACAACAACCAGACAACAACACCAAACGGATCAAACGGATCAGACGGATCAAATGATGAATAGAATCTCATATTCATGAAGAACAAGGCTTAACAGAGTTCTTAATATCAAAAGGGGAAAGCATACTTATGGACTCATCAGCTACAAACTCAGCTGGAGTGTCTTGTGTAGGGGTGGCCGACATTGCCATCACACCTTGTCTTAAAATCATCACCAATACATCAAAAAAGGAAGAAAAATTTAAGGGATTCCCAATCTCTTTACACACAAACATACTTATGTTCACTTTATCTCAGCTCAGTGCTTGGGAGAAGGGCACTGATAGCACTTGGTGAATAGCCCAAATGTGCTAACTTGATGAACAAAGTTGAGCATGCTAGCCCACCCTCCAAACCCAAATCCCACAATCAGGACCCACCCCACCACAAATACGTTCACAGAGTATAGCCCTGCCCAGCCACCCAACAATGATGGAGCTCTCTCCACTGCATTCTGTATAGAGAAAAAAAGGTGTTAAAAAGTTGAGAGAAAATGCATTGTGAATTGGAACAAAAGAAACTAAGTAACCTCTCTGGCTGATGGAGAAGCAAAAGTGACCATATGAGCTAAAGCAGGGATTATGTAGACGGTGAAGCTAACGAGAAGGGATCCGACCGTCGAGTTGATCGGTCCGAAGAACGGGAAAATGATTGCGAGAAACCATATCGGTATCACGACGGGTAGTCTCGTGAGAGCTCTCTTGATCAAGCTCTTTGTTTCATGTACTCTTAAGAATTTCTCCCACACAAAGTAGAGAGGTGTGCAGGCGAACCCAAATGTTATGAACTGTATAATCAAAGCCACATTGATAATGGACATCTCAATTCAAATGGGATTGTTTTTTTGTATAAGAATGTTACCTGATGGATGAGCATGAGGATCACGGCAGTGTCTCTAAAGCCATTCCTTGGGAGCAAAGCAAGAGCGTTTGAATGCGTCAAGAGGTCATCGCCAAAAGCCCAATAGACAGCTGAAGCTGATGGCAGTGTCAGTGTAAGCACGTAGAGCGTTGCCATCAAGTAAATGAGCTTGAATTTCTGGGGCTTCCACATGGCATGCATAATCTCCCTACATGAACATGAAAATTGAATACAAATTTGGTGGAAATGAATGTAATTCTAGAGTTATGTTTTAAAATGCTTACACTGTTACAGCATGTCCTCCAAAGGTGTAAAGAATGTTGGTGGCCCCAGTGAAGTACAGAACCATTTTACTAGGCCCTGAGTGCTTCACTCCCTCGACCTTCATGGAAAAAAAAGCAAACAGGATAACTTTTCTTCTTCTTCTTCTTCTTCTTTCTATTTCAATGAAACCCAGTTTGATATTTTGATTTAGATAGCTTTTTCCTTTACCGACTTGTAACCGACCAACCCTCAGTGAGATCTTATATCGGTTGGAGAGGGGAATGAAACATTGCTTATCAGGGTGTGAAAACCTCTCCCTAGCAGACGCGTTTTGTGAGACCGACGGCGATACGTAAAGGGCTAAAGCGGACAATATCTACTAACGGTGGCTTGGGTTGTTACAAATGGTATCAGCCCGATACTGAGTGGTGTGCTAACGAGGACGCTGGACTCCTAAGGAGGGTGGATTGTGAGATCTCACATCGGTTGGAGAGGGGAAAGAAGCATTCTTTATTATAAGGGTGTAGAAACCTCTACCAACAGACTTGTTTTAAAACCGCGAGGCTAACGACGATACGTAACGGGCTAAAGTGGATAATATATACTAGCAGTGGTCTGAGCTGTTACACAACTCAACCACAACCATAACCATAAGGACAGTCTAATTCATTCCTGAAAAACATCTTCTATACTACAACCAATTAAGATCTGTTCATATTGTTGAAGAACCAAACAAGCAGGAAGAACATAATTTGAGATTGTAAAACATTAAAGAAATGAAAATCGAGGATATTAATGATCTTATTATTGTACCTGTCCGTGGATAAGGGAAGCAACGGTCATATACCAAGCAGTGTAAGTGGTCATCACGAGACCAAGAAACGACCAAATTCTGTAATTGTGAAAAGAAGGGATGAAGACAGTGGTAGCACAGCAAGCGCCAAAGATATACGTCCAAGTCCTCTTGTCCAAATTGTCGTTTATGTAATAGATATTACTGCAAAACCAAACCCATCAAAGTCGTGTGAAAAAACACAGACAATTATTGTTCTTGTTCTTGTTCGTGTTCGTACTCTTGTTAAAACTACCTCGCACAAGCTATCAGCTGAATCACAGATCCAAAGAGGAGAAAAGTGCAGTTAAAAAACAAGCCCACATTTCTCCAGTGTTTCCCAAGCAACCCATCAAGAACTTCAAACCACTGCAGAGGGGGAAATCAGGCGTTTTGGGAAAAGAAAACGAGAGATTTCAAAAGAAATGGGTATTAAGAACTTACCTGAATGACATGGTTTCTGAAATCAACCTTCTCCCGTTCCTTTCTGGTTCGATATTCAACGTACAGAACACTAATAAGATAAGCAGTCCAGCTTCCCATTAGACCATAGAAGAGCTGGAAGAGAATCCCAGAAAGCATTCCCAGTTGGGAGAATGAATATGGAAGTGTGAGTAGCACTTGAGCGACCTGTAAAACGCCAAAAATCGACCCAGAAAACCATGAGGAACTCAAGAACAGAGAAAACAAAGAAATGGGTATTGAAAGAAGATCAAAATGGAGGAATATTTGCCTGATTTGAAGCACAGCTAAACCAAGCATCATAAACAGAGCCGCCATGCCAGAAGAGTGCGGAGAGCTTGGACTTAGTGGAGCTTGAAGAATCGGCTTCTTCTCTCTCCATTTCAACGTAATTGCCTGCGATTACGGTTTCAACTTTCTCGGAAGCCATTAGCGCGCGTTTGGGAAGCAATGGATAGATTCAGAGGGTTTAAATAGAGAAGAAGGGGAGTTTGATTATGATGTTCATCAAATGAACATTACCATAATCCAAATTGTTTTGGAATATATTATAAAATTGATGAAATGGGTTGTTTTTAATTTGAATTATTAGGGGTAATAAGTTTAAAAGGAGATATTTTTTTATGGGATGAAATGAAATTGAGGGGTGTTGAGTTTGAAACTGGGCAGTGTGTTCTTCTTGTAACTTTCGTTGGTGGGTATTATGGAGCTGTTTCAATCAATTGAAACTCTTTTATTTATTTATTTATTTTAAAGAGAAGGGTAAATGAAAAGGAACGTTATAAAGGAAGTTCTTTCACATGTGGGCTTTAAAAGCTGTGTTTATGGGCCAGGCCTAGCATGCAGTGCACGAGCGGGTTGGCCCACTATGCCCATTATCTCTCTCTCTCTCTTATTTGAATTTAACAAAGCCAATTATTATTTTTTCAATAATTACATCAAAATTAAGTTGGATTAAAAAAAAATCATTTTTTAAATGTTAGTATTCTCAACTTAGTATAATAAAATAATTTAAAAAATTATTTTATGCAATAAATTGAAATTTAAAAAGCGGTTTTTTACTCGATCGATCATTAGCATAAATATGATCCCTTCTAAATAACAGGTATATGGTACAAAATTGATCGATTTTTAAATTTTTTAATATAATTAATTTGTGTATTGGTAATTTTTTTTTATATATATATAAAGTAAACTTGATTTTATTGAAATTAATAAGGTTGTGGAAGTTTTTAGGTGTGTGGTCGAGCAATAGTTTGATAAACACATGGATAGACTGAATTGATCACTACTTTATGAAAAATTTTAGCTATATAATATGTTAGATACCTGTGACTCGACGGATTAATAATCCAAATCATAAATGATGTGAATTATTAAATAATCGAAGTTGAGTCGTTTTGAGCTTCTTCGAATTGGCTTCACGAGATTTAGTCCATTATTTTTTTGTGGGATATCATTGAGAATTCAGAATTAGGTTACTCGAATATTTTTGTAATACTTTTTTCAATGAGTCAATTATCCATGTTGGTATTTTATTGTTCCTGTTAAGGATATTTAGTAATAAATTATAGTTTACCATATATATTATATTTGATATTTTATTAGAAGGCAAATATCTAATATTTGCCTTATTATCATAGGTATCTTTCCATTTATTGTTATTTTCATTTATTACTATTTTCATATCCTTGTAATTCATTTGATTATAATAAGATAACTTTCACACTATTTAGGTGTGGTGGATTAATTAAACATTCACAGTTCCGCTATCGATCAATAATTTTGATTTTTTGAAAGTATCATGATCATCTAATAATAATAGTTTTGTTTTTTAAAATGAATGATTTTGAGACGTGATTTTGACCAATGATTGCAAAGTTGATCCATAGACGTGGTTCTCGAACCTATGAATGAAGAATGGACAAGCTTTTTTACATCAATAATCTCGTAACAATCAATCAACTATTGATTAATATATACTTGATCGAACACTACATGAAAACGAAGAACGACTCTTCTGCTAAAAAAAGAAATATCATCGTTTTTTTTTATTTTATTTTAGACGTTCCTCATAAAAATGAGTAGTATAACCAATAAATATTTGTGTTTTGATAATTGCATCTAATAGTTCATGTAAAAATTATTTTCGATCGAATTGTAAAAATTGTGGTGCGACGTATCTGCTTCGATTAGTCCGTATATATGTATTCGGGTAATATACTAATTTTTTAATTTTTGAAAAACAATAGCATAAAGGTAGAATTTAAAAATAAAACCAACTTTAAAAAAAAAATAAAAAAATATAATTTTGGAAGATGGAGAGAATGATTGCATTAAGGGTAAAGCTTAGTGGTAAATATGATTAGCAACACACGTGTGACAACTGGCTTCGCCATTAAACTAAAATTTCCACGTGGACCCCACTGCATGTCTTCTTTTTGCTTGGGTTAAGTGGTCCCCACTCTTTTCCTATTCTTAATCATGATATTAAGTGCTTCTTAAATCATTTTTCCCTTCATATATTTTAGATAATTGACATTAATTGCATTGGTAATGTTTATATTAGAAAGGATGAGGTGGAAAATAAATTCACGAAATTAAATAATTATATTAAACATTTATCTTTTTAGAAAAAGTCGCACAAGTGGCTTTTGGGGATTTCTATGTAATTTATTTATATTTTCAGTCATAGAATTCATAATTCAATATTATTTTGGACCATTTTGCAAAATAAATATATTCATAATTAACGTAGTTTTATAAAATATTATGAAAAAGGAAAAAAATGGATTAAAAAAACTTCCAATATTTATAAAAAACTATGGTCTAAAAAATTAAGTAAATATGATTTTTTACAGCTTGATAATAATAATTTGATATTAATAAATGATGAGAATATTAATATTAATCAACAGCTTGGATTGGTCATTATTTCTTCCAAAGCATCACTTTAACGGTGATGATGATGTTGCGCTAATCCCTAACCCTACACGTCAAAAACATTTTCTATTGTAATTTTTGTTCAAATAAATCATTTCATTGCAAATTTAATATTTTCAATCACACATTCATAAGATTTTGAATGGCTTGCTAGTCACAATATAAATATATATTTTATTAGTTAAATTACAATTAAAAATTTAAAATGGTTTTTAATTTTAATTTTTTAATATATTATGAATATATTATTAAAAAATTATATAGTAAAATAAGTACGAGCTAGTTTGTATATTTATAATAAATATAGAATTAGGTCGGAGAAGTTAACAAAATAATATTTATTATAAAAACACTGAAAAAAAACGTATTTCGAAAAGTCTCATAAAATGAATGAAACAAACCATTGATAAATCCAAAGAAAATATTTGTCATGGAATATGAAAACGTCCCGAAAAGTTCCTTAAACCTAAACTTAATCTCGCTCACTTTGTCGTCTCCTCTTCTTCTCCTACTGAGCCTCCTTTGTTGCTCTCGTCTGTCTACTACCATTGTCATGCTTTTTAAGTTGCACTTTTTTAAAAAAAAAAATAGCATTTCAGACTAAATTATATTAATGTTATAATTAGATGAACTTAGTTGATTGAATTAATTTTAAACGATTAAAATCTTAAAAATTGAATTTAAACAAAACTAGACTATAAACTATAAAGATTATATTAAAATTTTATAAATGATTGACAACAAATTTTAATTTAACATAATTTTATAAATGAGTTTAGACTATTAATATAAAAATAAAGTATTTGAGTTATAGCGACCCAATTAGCATAACTTTAGCTCCTTTTTGTAGCGCACATGGCATTATGTAGCTTTGGTTGTACCGACCTAAGCTAGGTCCAACATTTCCATTAAAACAGCTCAAAATCAAATTGGGGGTAGTTTCATTCACTTTAAGTTTGATCCCTTTGGTACCATTTGCTTTCAAAGCCAACCCACTAAGGTAGTACTAATTTTATTCTACTTTTTCTTAAAAATTATCATAAACATTCATATAGATTCCTTCATCTAATTACTTTAGGAACGATTTGTAAAGTTTGAGCGTTTCATTAATTTTGGCTAGAAAAAAAGTGAACGTAAGTATATAAGTGAGAGCACTTATTTTCATTGATATGAGACGTTTGGGTGAAACGGAAAATAATACCATGAGGGCTTGTGCCCAAACTGAAAAATATCATACCAATGTGGAGAAGATAAGTGGAAGTTTCGCTGCTGTTATCGATGAATTTAACATTGTTTTTCTTATATGTTTAGAATTTTAAATTTAGTCCCTATAATTTTTATTAGTTAAATTTTTAAGAGGGTAGAAATCAAATTAAGTGACCAAATTAAAACTTTACTTAAACGATCCGAATCAAATTAGTGAACTAGTAACGTCATTTAGATTAAAGTTTTGAATAAGGGTGTTTGTAAACATTTTTTAAATATAATCCTACCTTTTATGAACATAAATAACCTTTATTAAATAATGAACCTAATTTAATCAAATAATAGAATGGTTAGATGGACTGAGTTCAGATTATTTAGCTCATTTATTTAAATGTTTGTTTTTAGTAAATAAAATAAATTTATTTATTTTCAATTATGTACCTTTCATATATATATATATATATATATATATAATTTAAGTTATTCGAGTAAAAAAACATAGAATATTTGGTAAAACTAAATTCATTATTATAATTAAATAAATTACAAGAATATGAAAAGAAATAAATAAAAGATATTATATATATAAGTAAAGAAAGACAAATATATATTTGACTATAATAAAAGATCAAATATGATATTTATCAAAACTATAATTCAATACTAAATATTCTTAACAACACCTCCTATAAAAAGTTTTCATTTATTTGAACTCAAATCAGCCCAGTGTTAGATCATCCAATATTATGAACACCCTTAATTTTGAAATCTCGATTTGAACTAAAAAAAAACGTCTTTAACTAGTAAACTATGCTAGCTCGAACCAAGCACAAAAGGGAAGAAATCAGAAATATTGGGCTTTATGCATTATGGAGTGGGCTTTAAGAGATTAATTGGAGGCATGGAGGAAGCTTTGAATAAACTTATGTAATGGGTCAGGAAAGGAATCTTTTATAAACCTAGAAAGCGCTTTCCGGAAATGCCCAACTTTTGGCCTCCAAGTTATCTTCCCCCCACACGTATTCTATTCATCCCTTCATTTTCCTTCATATATATATATATACACTTTCCAACTTCCTCGCATTATCCACCCAAAAAACCCTCCTAATATGGCTTCCATTTCTCGTATTTTCTTCCTTTTAATCTTTATTTTGTCTGGTAATTTTTTTTTGTTTGTTATGAATTTGATCATAGTTTAGTTGATTGATGTAATAAAATAAACAATTTTGTAGACATAAACTAAAAATATACACATTTGAACATGGCAGGGAGAACGGAGAGCGCACGAGTTTTCACCATAATAAACAACTGCAAGGAAACAATATGGCCGGCGATAACTCCGGGAGACGGTTTCAACGGAGGCGGTTTTGCACTAAAACGCGGTCAGTCGATCGTTTTCAAAGCGCCGGTCGGGTGGTCGGGCCGGATATGGGGTCGAACCGGGTGCAACTTCGACCGGAACGGGTATGGGCAGTGTCAAACCGGAGCCTGTGGGACATCGCTCAAATGCAAAGCGTCAGGGAAGACACCAGCGTCGCTTGCGGAGTTCACACTTCAGGCGCAGGATTTTTACGACGTGAGCCTGGTAGATGGGTTTAATTTGCCGATGGTGATCACGCCGATCAATGGCACAGGAAAATGCGGCGTGGCAGGGTGCGATGGTGATTTGAGAGGTGATTGCCCGGCGGAATTGGCTGTAAAATCGAACGGGAAAGTTGTCGGGTGCCGGAGCGCGTGCGACGTGTTTGATAAAGATGAGTATTGTTGTAGAGGTGTTTATGGGAATCCGGTGACTTGCCAGCCGACATTTTACTCGAAGAAGTTTAAGGATGCGTGTCCGACGGCGTATAGCTACGCTTACGATGATCCGACAAGCATTTTCACCTGCTCCGCCGCTGATTATGTCGTCAGCTTCTGCTCCAACAGGTTCAAATTAATTCAGCTTTTAATTAAATTTAAAAAATAAGACAATAATATTTATAAGCTTAATTAAAATAATAATAATAATAAGGTTGAAATTCATGGCAGGGCGCAGCCGGTGTGCACTTACCATAACCACAAGCTCGTTTGCAGTGGATCAAAGGGCTTGAAATCCTTCGTGGGCGGAGGATGGTGGGCTCTAATGGCGGCTTTTCTATTTCTCATTAATTCGTCGGTTATTTTCTAACGTTGAGGCTACGTGATTTTCATATTGTTTATGTATTTTATTTTTAGTTATTTATTTTGTGTTTGTGATTTAGCTCATCAATTTTTTTTTCTTAATTTGACTTGTATTTTTTTTTTTAATAGAAATTTATTTTCGAGTTTAACAAAAATGGAACTTAAAATAGATTCAGACTAATTTTAATTTTAAAATTTTAAAATAATTGGAATAAAAAAGAATGGAGTAAAAATCATTAAAATTATATTAAATAAAGTGAAAAAAAAATCTATTAAAATACCTAGAATTAGTAATTATAGGAATTAACATACTATAGTTTAATGAATTTAATTTAGGAGTATAAATCAAAATTTTCTAATACTTAGCTAATATCAAATATGACATTAAAAAATTATATACATTTTAGGTTAAATTAATAAAAATATCCATAAATTTTACATTTTGTCTAAAAAAAAATATTTATGACGGTTAATTTTTTTTAATAATATCCTCACATTTAAAAAAAATACTAACCGGTAGATAATTTATTTTTAAATATTTTAAACCTATAAAAGTGTTCAAAAATGTTATTAAACTTTTAAAATTTTCATTAATAAATAATATTTCTAATATTGTATATTTCAAGTCTAATGTGAATATGTAGATGAAAAATAATAATCTTTGATTCTAAAATAATAATGGTAAAAACTTTTTAAATTTTTTTAAAATTTAAAATATATTTTGAAGGTTTAAACGGTATTATTAAATTATTATTATTATTTTGTTATATTATATGTGAAGGTTGAGATATAGGGCAAAATTTACAAGTATTTTTATTACTCATTTACTACTAACATGTATATATATATATATATATAATAATAATAATAAAAATAATAATCAAAGCTTTAAATACAATATCGGACGAATTTGCACGCCGTACCTATAAAATTCATACAAGAATCTCCTCCAAAATCAACGAGTTTCAACCTTCATCACATCACAGAGCTCGAAAATGGCGGGTGCCGGCGGCGGAAAGGTCTCCTTCAAAGTCACTCTCACCTCAGACCCCAAGCTCCCATTTAAAGTGTTCGTAATCTTAAACACTTGATTTTTAAGCTCCTAGGGTTTTCCTCTTTCCTTGCCCAGTATTAAGATCCAATCTCATCGTTTTTTCGATTTCTTTGTCTCTCAGGTTTAGCGTTCCAGAGGCCGCGCCCTTCACCGCTGTCCTCAAATTTGCCGCTGAAGAATTTAAGGTGCCCCCGCAAACTAGCGCCATCATCACCAATGGTAATTGATTACCTCCGTGTTGATTTATTCGTTGAATTTTGATTCGATTGTGATTGGAATCTGCATGCGTGAAATTTCTTTGTAATTAACTATTTGAGATCTTCCGATCACCGATACGTGTGGTTCTAGAAATGAAAATTGGCGTTGAGTTCCTTGAGAGATGGTTGGCGTGCCCTCAATCGCACTAAGCGTAAAGTCTTTTCTTTTTAGAAACGAGCATTTGTAATTGGATGTGTGGAGATTGTGTCAGTATTAGTTTTTTTGTCACACTCCAATATCTCCTCTTTCAACTTCAGATTGCTGGGATTGCCCTTTCTCTTTTGATGAAAGGTTGGGTTGTTTCCTGTTGGAAAACATAAATTGTTCACTGACCTGTCCACATTACTTCATTGATGGAGGATTTCCATCATCATCATCTTTTGTATTCAAGGTATATTATTGTTTCTGATTTGGAATTGATTGGTCTGAAGCTTCGAGTATCAAAAAGATCGTCGACAGTAGTTTAATATCAGAAAAATTGGATGTCAGTCATACAAAATGTTACATGTTTGGAGATTGTTATTATTATGCTATAGGTAATCCTTGATGTTAGTCAAGCTTGCCTACATTGTGCCTTCATATCTTTGATCCTGTTATGAGATGTGCTTGTGATTTTTTTTTTTTTGGTTTTTATGTCGGAGAGAATTCCCTTAATTGTAGTTTTTACTTTACGAGTACTAATATTGAAGCAGAAGTTCCTACGCCTTTCTTCCCAGATAAAAAGAAAAACTGACACCTTTGAACTTGCGAATAGTTGAGCTAATCTTGCTACTGCTTGAAGCTTGAACTAATTATCTGCAGCCTTTTCATGATTTCACTGATATCTTGTGGCAGAAGATGGGTCAGAGATTGTGCTTTAGAGTTTGTAAACTACGAGATATGGACTGTGGTCATGTTTCTGTCCTTGTTAGTCATTTTAATATTTGATAGAATTGACGCTGTTAGATGGGAGATGCTTTATGCACAATTAATTTTCTGCGGGAAAGATTTAAGAATCCAATTGAACATGTGCGTTTAGATGTGCTGATATTATGGTATCACTTCAATCATTTAGCCTCTCATTTTATATGTCTAACATGGTTCAAATGATTGCAGATGGCGTTGGAATAAATCCTCAACAAAGTGCTGGTAAGCTGATTCATGGCCCAATTCTTAAACTCTACAATTTATTGTCCTTGCTTCGTTCTGCTAATTTTTTCATGTTATTTAAACTTTCCCAACTATAGAAGCATGTGCTGAACTGCCTAATGTAGAAACAGATTAAAAAAAAAAAAAAAAAGCTCAAGTTCCATGATGATATATGGCTGGAGGTGTGTGAGATCTCACATTGGTTGGATAGGGGAATGAAACATTTTTTATAAGGGTCTGAAAACATCTTCCTAGTAGGCGTGTTTTAAAACTTTGAGGGGAAACCCATTGGCGAGGGGAACGAAGCATTCCTTACAAGGGTGTGGAAAACCTCTCCTTAGTAGACTGGTTTTAAAACCTTGAGGGGAAGTCTAGAGGGAAAAGTCAGAAGAGGACAATATCTGCCAGTGGTAGGATTGGATCGTTACAAGGTGATTCTGTAACTGGTGACAAGGTGTTTGAATTTGTCAACCAAATCCACCACCATTTTGCTGTAGCTAAAACAGAACTATTGATATTGTCTTCTTCTTTTAACCCCCATCTGGAATGTTAAGAGGCTCCTTTAAAACTCAAAATCAGATTTTATATCTTCTTTTATTCTTCCCGGATTACATCCTACGAGGTACTTCCTCAAGCATGAGATAACATTTTGTTTATGTTAGTATAAAATTTGAACTTCTTCATTGATATTACTATTTGTTTATACATATTCTTAGGGCTGAGGCAACTCAGTGAAGCTTGAGGCGATAATAATATTCCATTTGCAGTTGAAACTTATGGTTGACGTGCCTTTTGCAGGCAATGTGTTCCTCAAGCATGGCTCTGAATTGCGCCTGATTCCTCGTGATAGGGTTGGAGCTGCCTGATCTCTGCGAATGTAAACTCCAAACCCTTTATCTATTGGCTTAATTTGCTGGGAGAATTTCATACTTGTTTATCACATTATTGTAACTCATTAGAACCAATCTGCCTAATTAAATAAATGAGCCTCCTTATTTTGGACAAAGTTACATAGTTGGAGACCAAATTTTAATTTCAAGCCTCCTTGTTTCCTTTTTCTCTTTACTTGGAACGCTCCTACCTATAAAAATTCAAACGATAGAACTGGAAAAATCTTGAAATTGAGGGACTATATAAAAATTAAATTCAAAATACGTAAAAAAGAAAGTAACAGTTTGAAACTATATATCAAGCTCCAACAAGGTCAGTTTTATCTTCCTGCCAATTTCAGACATCCTCTACATTGGCAAGGCAACGGCTCTGGAAATGCTCTGCCCAATCAAGGTACCTTGTGGTCCTTGTCCATGGTAGACGACCCTTCATTTCCTTGTGGAGTCCAAGAAACTTTGATATGTGTGCATGTTGAGCTCCTATGTAGACGTCAAAAGTAGAACACAGTAACACCCCAGCCTCTCCATGTTCAAATTTGCAAAATTTCCCGCTTTGTACCTCTCATTAAACTGTACGAA
This sequence comes from Cucurbita maxima, assembly GCF_002738345.1. Taxonomy (NCBI): domain Eukaryota; kingdom Viridiplantae; phylum Streptophyta; class Magnoliopsida; order Cucurbitales; family Cucurbitaceae; genus Cucurbita; species Cucurbita maxima. The sequence continues at coordinate 1,827,448 of NW_019272030.1, read as the reverse complement.
CATTCTTGCAAGAAGAATGTATAATTCCCACGTTTTTTTTTACTCATGTATGCCAACTGCATGCATAGTGCCACTGTGCACAAGTATGTGAAATGTGGAAGCTTGACTGCTGCCGTAAAATCTATTCAACCACCCATTTAGTCAAGCGGGACAGAATGGATTTTTCCAAAAACAAACAACATGATTGCTGGGGCCCCGACAAGGTCACAAGGGCTAACTGCACTTACAGTACCCCGTGAGTCTGCTAATTCTCTCCCCACTTCTTTTTCGATCTAGACTCAGTATTTTATATGTTATCGACCATGTTCTAGAAATGTTTTGCTTTAATAAGCTAGGCCATGTCTCCGGCAGAACTGTTAGTGGCAGATTCTTGTCTGAAAAGAAAGCATTCCGTTCTTACGTTATGTTGCTTTCCTGTTGCAATCATATATCCCACTACTTAGCTTACTCGCCAGTCACTTGTCCATTTTATACTCTGCTTCAGCTCCACCTTTTTCAGGCCCGGCGTGAACGGGGAGGTACTGCTGCCCTTTATTTCTTTTTTTTACTGTGGATATTAATATTGAAGATGGTTGGAAGGGAGTCCGAGTTGGCTAAGAAGATAATCATGGATTTATAAGTAAGGAATACATCTCTATTAGTATGAGTTATTTTTAAGAAACTAAAAACAAAGTCAAGAGAGTTTATGCTAACGTGATATCAGAGTCATGCTCATAACTTATTAATGTCAATAGAATACTCAAATGTCAAATAAAGAAATTGAGAGCCTTAAAGGTGTAGTAAAAAAGTGAGTCAAGTGTCAAACAAGGAGTGTACTTTGTTCGAGAGAAAGGAGTTTAGTCTTAATTAAGGAGAGGTTGTTCAAGAGCTCTATAGGCCTCATGAGAGACTCTATGGTGTATTTTGTTTGAGGAGACAATTGTTAAAGATTGTTGGAAGGGAGTCCCACGTGGGCTAATTATGAGGATGATTATGGATTTATAAGTAAGGAATACATGTCCATTGGTACGAGACATGAGAGCTTATACTCAAAGTGGATAGTGTGATACTATTATGAACGTGATCAATGCCTCTCGTTGTGGGAATGATATCTCCATCTCGAAGACACCAACAGTACCCACCCAATGCCAATTTACAAGAAACACAATAGAATACCATTAAATTCATATCCTTCCAGAGGCAATCAAACAACTCTTGCCCAACAAAAACCCGTTAATGGCAGCTAAAAGTTAAAACCCACCATAAATGACAACAAAACAAGGCAATATTGCCTTGGGACTGAACACATATAACTCATCCAAATTGGAATACAAGCCAGCTTCTCCGGCCAATGAGTCATAATCCTCCACGCTGCTTTCTGAACTCTTCTTAACCCTGCCAGCAATTACCCGACAAACCAGCATTGCTCGTTTGTCTTTGCCGTCCAATGACATTCCAGCACTGTCATGAGCCTTTCCACTTGTAGCAGTTGTTAGAATACCCTTCCCTGCGTCCCCTCCAGGGGCCTCTGCAGCCAACTTGAACCCATGCTTGATTATACTACAAACATTGCATTGTGGGATTGAACTACAGAGGTTAGAAGAGCCATTTAGGCCCAATGAGCAAGCCAACGTGGTGCAATGGAACCTCAGGAGTTCGTTACCATCTGCTATGCAACGTGGGTGCTTCTTTGAAAGCTTGATGGCTTTGCCTTTAATGGAATCTCTATATTCCTCGAATCTCGAGATGGTTTTTGAAGTGTTGTGGATTTTCAAAATCCTTTCAATTTTGCAAATTGGGGTTTGTTTTTTCAACCAGCTTGATTGAAATATAATCTCCACTATGTTCTTGCTCGTGTCTTCAGGACCAAGTTCAGACACTAAACAATCATGCAATAAGAAAACAAGCTTAGAACTTATGAACTGATACAGATAAAGAAGGGATCGAAATTGAAGTACCTGCATGTCTAACACTCTTGTGAAGCTCCAAAGCTTCAGGTTTCATGAAAACCTCACCACATTCAGAACAGGGCCAAATGGTTGCTCTAAGAAAAGTGTCTCTAGCCATCCCATTAACAGGGTTAATCACCATTTTACATTCATAGCAGCCGTAGAACTTTCTGAATGGCATTCCCCTGAAAGAGGCTCCGCTGGAGGAATTGGAAGAAGACGAGGCAGATAAGGATGAACAAATGGCTGATGGAATATCATTTTGTTCGTTCAAAGGGGGAGCTTTTGAGTATCTACTTGAACTTGAAGATAATGCCCTGTTCTTGTGAACTTCATGCGTTACCTTGGTGTTGTTACAGAGTGAGCCGGAACACCTCATTTTCTTACAGTTCTTCCTACTCTCTTCTGTTGCTTGTTCCTGTTGTTGTCGTTTTTCTTGTGGCTGCTGAGGCTGCAGGTACTTGCAGCTGAATATGCCTCTAACAACCGCCCAAGACGGCGGCTTTGGTTTCTGGTTTTCATGGGTTTGTCGGCTGAGCTTTGTCTGGGTTTTGGGTTTGGCCATGGCAGATGCCATTTCTTCACTGAAAACAGGATTTGGTTTGTTCTTGTTCTTTCAGGATCTGAACATGAAGATGAAGGTTGATAGGAGGAGCTTCTTGAGGTTAGGGGCTATGGATATGGGGACTCGTAAATTCATTGCCTTGAAATTGTAAGAACCTTTTTCAGTGTGTGGGCGTTGATTTTAGAGGCGCAAGGTCCCCTATGCTTTGTTTTTTTTAGTGGAAAATGCCTCTCTCTATTTTTAAATATCTCCTACTTAAATTTTTTTTTTTTTTAAAAAAAAATCTATAGATTCATGCCAATAGAGATAATATTTATTGATCGTAAATTCTTGGCTTTATTTTGGGCTTCGCCAGGCTCATGCCAATAGAGATAATATTTATTTCATAAATTAGTCTGGACTATCCTCCAATTATTATTAGTAAAAAAAAAAAAACCATAATGTGAGAGGGTTTAAAAAAAATGAAAATTGTGGTTTCCCATGCCCAACAGCAAATTATGGAGAGGATAAGATTGGAATAATTTAAAAAGTTCACTTTTCTTGTATGATTAAGAGCATGAAATGGGAAGAAAATATTTTTTTAAAGAAATAAAATATAATGAGTTTGGATGATTTAAAATTATTTTTAAATAATAATAGACATAAAAATTGTCTATAAAAAATAAATTAGGTGAAAATATTTAAATATGCGCAAGAAAAATTTTAAAAATGGCCCATTGGAGCTAAGAGAAGCCCAAGTACGGTCCAAGTCCTTGATGGGCTCTATCCAATAAGTCTAGAAGATAATGGGCTCAATAAAAAAGCCCACTACAGTTCAAAGCGATCCTTTCAAAAATCACTGTTTCCCTCTCTTTCCCTCTCTTTCCCTCCCTCTGTAACTCGCACCAATATCTGGATCGAGATGGTTCGGAGCCGAAGTATCTATAATTAGAACACTTCCCTCATCGTTCTTCTCTTTTCACTATCCAGAAATGCCGTTCGGAGCCGACCATGGACAGGGAGGCTAACCTTCCGGTCCCGCTCGCACTTGAGAAGAAAGTGAGCCGTCAGACAAACTCAGAAACTACAACCTCGTCTTCCTCCTCCTCATCGCCGGACTTCCTTCGGCATGTTCAAGCCGCCTTCAAGCGCCATCAACTACTTGGTGAGTATTTATGTGTTTAATAACAATTTAATGTGTTAGAATATGTTATAATTGAGCTGGTGTTAATGTATGCACTCTTGATTTGGAGCTACTGTAGGAAGAATTTCTTCTTGTACTCTACTGTCTATTCGCCAAATATTGTACGGAAGCTCGAAAAATTAGCTGTTATAATTTTCACTTTCGTGCTTGGTTGGGGGAATTAGACAGGAACGCCTTGTTTCTTTAGAATCAAGAACATGCGTTAACTACTCAGGAAGAAATTTGATTTGTGTAGCTTTGAGAAATATTATATAGGATCTCACGCCAATGATTTTAGGTTTATGGTTGTTCTTCGGTCCATTATGACAATCAAATTATAAGGAATTTCAGGTGTGACGCAATCAAATAGTTTAAGACCCAGGCGCTTGTTAGTTCCCCAAAGAGAGGTGTCAAGGAACCCACGTTCGGAGGCCAGGCTTGCAGAAAGTGTGAGTCGAGATCATGCAGTGAAGGATTTGATTGAACAGACGAAGAGTACAATGACTATTATTGGTGAAACTCAAGATGAATCAATAACGCGGCCTTCCATGTCAGGCCTGATGACCAAAAGCTTTGATGGAAGCTTCATATCTGATGCCCACAGAGATGAACTTGTACGTGGTGTTGGTTGTCAATCAAGGAGCACATCATCCGCTTTAAATACAGGATCCCAGCATGTTGATGGTCAGAAAATGGTTCGGTTTTCTGTTAAAACCAACAAGATATATCAGGGTAAATACTGGTTTCCTATATTTGCTTGTTAATATATCCTACCTTCACTTCAATGGTATTCCACAAGCACTTGTGAAATTTGATGGCAAGTGGATTGGAAAACTTATCATCTCATATGCGTTCACTTGCTTTGACAGAGATGGATTGGATGGCCGGCCGCCAAGGAGAAGCTTATAGTGTCATCAATCATGGTGAATGTAAGCACCGAAGTTTCCCAAACACAGAGACAGATATGAACGTGAAGAACAATGGTGGGGTTTCAATGTTGGCACAAAAAACGCCAGCTGTGGAAGAAAAACTCAAGCGATTTGAAGACTTTTTGACTCAACCAGTTAGTCAACCTTCATTTGATCCACATTGTGCAACCACCACGTCTGTTCACTCAAATTCAGTGCTTATGCTTAATTCAACGACCTATAGCTCTCATTTGCATCAAGAAAGTGGTGGTAGTATTGCTACCGAACCTTTGAGTGACTTTAATGCAAATATTCAACATGAAGCTAAAAGAAGTGTGTTGCCAACATCAGGATCTTCTCTAAAGGACATTACGGACGAGGTCAAGAATGGTAAAGGCAATGATGCCCTACATGCTCAGGGTCTTACTGCTAATACAGAAAATGTTAGAAGCAACTATGACATCTCTAAGGATCAGAGGGAAAAGTTAGCTAGAGATAGTGATATTTCGAAACATTCTTTGCAACACGATGATAAATCATATGAAGGCAAATGTTTCATAGGGGACGCCACTGACACAAAGTCCAAGGCCCAAGTACACAGAAAGGCAGTTTCGGATGTGAATTTGAACCCCTCTGATTCAGAAAAACAAGAAAAAGTGGCAAGTGGGAAGAACACATCAACAACTCGTAAAAGGAATTATGATCCAGACATGTTTTTTAAGGTTAATGGAAAGCTTTATCAAAGACTTGGCAAGATAGGCAGTGGAGGAAGCAGTGAGGTTCACAAAGTTATCTCATCAGATTGCACGATATATGCACTTAAGAAAATTAAACTAAAAGGTCGTGATTATACCACTGCTTATGGGTTCTGTCAGGAGATTGTGTATTTAAATAAGTTGAAAGGAAAGAATAACATTATACAACTTGTAGATTATGAGGTATGTATCTTCATCATGATATCTTTTATGTCTTTTGCATTCATATTTACAGCTCTCATTTTCAGTGTTCGAATGTTGATCATCTTACTATCTCAGCCCATGCTTTAGGCGTTTGAGCCATAAGTAAAACCGTAGAAGGCACTTGACATTTTTTCCTTGTAGCTTCTAATAGTCAAAATACTTTGGCCCCATTTCATACATTTTCACATTTAGTTTATATTTTTAAAAACTAGACGTATTTGCTTAAAAAATTTCTTGTTTAGTTTTCCTCTTTCAGAAACATGACTATGCATTTAAAACATTTTTGGTACACTAAATTGGAAAGAAAGAAATCATTAGTAACACTTAATTCATAAAAACTAGAAAACTAAAACCAAAATGATATCAAATGGAATCGGTGTTTGATCATTTTGTGTCTTAACTGTGAAATATTTATCGGTCATTCATGTACATTTATGTCAGGATTATCTAAGAACCTCTCTTTTTAGGTAACAGATAGGACTTTACTTCAGGATGTGTTGAATGGCTCCACGAATCATAAAGATGCTAGGGTTAAGGATGATGGATATATATACATGGTGCTAGAGTATGGCGAAGTTGATTTGGCTCACATGCTCTCACAGAAATGGAAGGAAATTGACGGCTCCGATCAGATAATAGATGAAAATTGGCTTCGATTCTATTGGCAGGTGATCCCTTCTTCCCACTTAGAATCTAGCTAAGCAATAAGTGCACGTTTATTAATGTTCCCAATTATTTTTCGTTCTCCTCGGCATTTATGAACAATTTTTGTTCCTAGCTAATGGTTTCTATTTGGCAGTAAATTTTCATCTTCTTCCTGATATATAATATATCACATCCATTGAGTCATATCAATACTCTGTGTTCGGACACTATTGTATTACTTGTACTCAGAATTGAAGTAACATTCTTTTTTCCTTTGGAGAAAAACAAAATCTTCTTCCTGATATATAATATATCACATGCATTGAGTCATATCAATACCCCGTGTTCAGACACTATTGTTTTACTTGTACTCAGAATTGGAATAACATTCTTTTTTCCTTTGGAGAAAAAAAAAAATCTTGAAGCTTTCATATTTAAACAGTAAATTTGTGGGAAAAAAAAAAAAGATTACCATGTTTAGCTGTGATAGAAGTTGAATCATCCACGTGCTTTGTAATTTTAGATTTTGTTAGTATAAGATTTTGTGCATGTGGATTGTTTTGATTGGTTTCGTGAACAAAGAATCCTCACTGTACCTGTACAATTTCTCATTTGTTTCCATCATTTGCAACATTTTCGTGCTCTCCTTATAGATTGATTGTTTCATAGTAAATGTCTTTATACATGGCAGCAAATTCTTCAAGCTGTAAACACCATACACGAGGAACGCATTGTTCACTCTGATTTGAAGCCCGCAAATTTCCTTCTCGTCAAAGGCTCGTTAAAACTAATTGACTTTGGTATTGCAAAAGCCATAATGAGTGATACTACTCATATCCAAAGGGATTCACAGGTGAATATCATTTGATGCTCTCCCTTGCTTTTGTTTATACATGGCGGATGTACCTGGTACAGAATATTCCAATGTGCAATAATGCAAAGGTGTATCACTTTTTGTTCATATTTGTGATGATTGGATATTGAATTTTTACATATCACAGGTGGGTACACTGAGTTACATGTCACCCGAGGCATTTATGTGCAATGAGAAAGATGCAAATGGAAACACCATCAAGTGTGGTCGATCATCTGATATTTGGTCCCTTGGCTGCATTCTTTATCAAATGGTTTATGGAAGGACCCCCTTCTCCGAGTATAAGACATTCTGGTCGAAGTTTAAAGTCACTACAGACCCAAATCATAAGATTAAATATGAACCCGTTGGCAACCATTGGCTTCTTGATCTTATGAAGAAGTGCCTTGCATGGGACCGCCATGAGAGGTGGAGAATTCCTCAGTTACTTCAACATCCTTTCCTCGTACCCCCAGTCTCCCCACACCTATCCTTATCTCAAGACCAGAGTTCCAAACTTCTGCAACTTATTGCCGAATCTTGTGAAGGTGATCAGGAAGCTTCGTCTCTGCGTTCTCAGCTTCAACTTCTCCTCAACTCTGTGCAGCCGATTACATCTCTGTTAATAACTTCTAAAGACAATCAAAGTGAGCTGTTTTCCAAATCGTCAAAGAACTATTTTCTGCTCTACAAGGATGTGGCATCACAGAAGGATGAAAGGTGAAAGTCCTGCTTTTGTTTCTCGTTCAAGGAGTGGTTTCGAGTTATCTTCAGCATGAAACGTGGGATTCGATCTTTGAGTAGCTGGTGATGGATAGAATATGAGGCTTCTCCTTAGTAGATGTTGCTTTTGCCTCTCCAGGTTCGGTGCACTAGAGCAACTAATTTACTTATCGGATGCTGGATGATCAACTTATTGCCTGTAGCATTTGCCAATATTAGTTTACAATATAAATTGTTCGAGAGCTTTGACGATGTAAATATGTTTGTGGTTATGTTCGAGAGCTTGCCATTTATGTTGAGAAAGAAACCATGCATATAGCTGGCTATAAGTATCCGCAAGTTTCCCAATAGGGATTGAGATCGAGATCTCTTGTTTAATCTTGTGAAGAATGTTTTTTCTAATTCTTGGTGCTAAATTGACGTTTTTCAGGTTGAACCAAGTAGCAAGTCATTTTTCCATGAAGGGTAAAGGTGTTTACGTAAGACTCATATGTTAAGTACTACGGACATCCACAATGATACAAATTGTTCACTTTGAGCATAACCTTTCATGGTTTTGTTTTTCGATTTCCTTAAAAAGCTTCATTGAAAAAACTTCGTACCAATGTAGATGTATTCCTTATTTATAAACTCATGATCAACCCTTTAATTGAGGGATGTGAGACTCTTCTTCCAACAATCCTCAACATCATCTCTATTCTAAAAGTGAGGCCGGTTCCTTTCAACCTTTGCATTGTAATAGTCAAACATGATGAACTTACATTTGGCAAAACAAGAAAATGAAATCTATTTATAAATAAAATAACAACAAAAGAACAGCGATGCTTCTGTCTATTTAAAAAAAAGTTAGTTCTGTCGAGTCAAAATCTTTCTCTGCAAATCTCGAACCCGAAACCGGAAGGTATTTCGAGAAGTGTTCACCTGCAAGAAAACCAAAACAACCACATATTTTGTAGTTTATATGATGCAATTCTCCTAAATATTTTGTAAACATGTCTTAAATTATTTTGTTGTGATCAAGTTATTAATTTCTACACAAGAAAGAAGGTAGTTTTTAGTGTTATGAACAGGCCATTTCACCAACATGTCTTAACCATAGGCAGCCATTAACGATCAAGTTCATATTAAGCACAGAGAGATGCAGCCAAGAAGGGTTCTATATGAAGGATGGATATGAACTTACCCCTTAAAAGTAATGGCAGGTCTACTCGTCCTCCATAGACGAGTGTTTATAAGAAGCTTCAGCACGAGCTTCTTCCAACTTTAACAGCAGGTCCTTCATGAAACTTGAATTAGTTCCATGAGTAATTCGCAGTATATCGAATGCCTCGGTATACGATTTTACAGCATCCTCTGTATACCCAAGTAGCCTGCAAATTGAATGGCATCACATATTTGATAAGTCAAATGTAAGAATTTCCCAATTCTTGAAAAGAAGCCAGCTCTTACAGCATTTTCCTTAAAAAATCCTCCAATATTTTCTGCTATTCTCAGTGTTTTCTGGCTGTAAAAAAGGGAAGGAATAGAAGATGATACAGTATCTTGGTGCAATACTAACCATTCCAATTTCCCACAAGTATAGAACTGCAATCCAAGCAATGGATGGATCCCAGGGTATAGTTCTGCAATCAAAGAGATCTTTCTTACAAGATATTTTATAAACTATTGAACTGTGGATTCATTGCATAAGATCAGACATAGTCAATCAAGCACAAGTAAAACTACAAGTTTGTAACAGTATACGAGGAGCACTCTCTGGGACCATCTTGAAATAACATTGCAACAGTCCAAGCCCACCGCTAGCAGATATTGTCATTTGTAGGTTTTCCCTTCAAGGTTTTAAAACGCGTATGCTAGGGAGAGTTTTCCACACCCTTATAAGAAATCCTTTGTTCCCCTCTCCAACCAATGTGGGACCTCATAATCCACCCCCCATAGGGCCCCGTGTCCTCATTGGCACACCCCCCAGTGTCTGGCTCTGATACCATTTGTAGCAACCCAACCCCACCGCTAGCAGATATTGTCCTATTTGGGTTTTGTAACAGCCCAAGCCCACCATTAGATCTCACATCAGTTGGAGAGGGAAACGAAACATTCCTTATAAGGGTGTGGAAACCTCTACCAAACAGATGTATTTTAAAACTTTGAAGGGAAGCCCAGAAGGGAAAGCCCAAAGAAGACGATATCTGCTAACGGTGGGCTTGGACTGTAAATGATAACTCTTTCTTAAAATGCATTCTCACCTCCACGTTTACCCTTCATCCAACATAGGTGTTCGAGCCAGTTTACCTAGCTCATACTCATAAAAAGGTTTAGGTTTAGTGACCAAGCCCACAAAGAGACATTAAACCTGGTCATCTCTCAAACTAAAATTTGCAGTTGTACCAAGCAGATGATCCACTTTTTATCCAAAAGCAATTAATTTACTAGAATAATAATAATAAAAAAAACAAAAAAAAAACAGACATACTTTGATAAACTGAAATTGTCAGTTTACAGTATAGTAGAGCTTTTGTCCAATTCTCTAGCTCCATCGAAATCTGCAAGAAACATCAGAGGTATGATACACAAATAATTATAAACATAGGTAAGCAATTATAATAAGCATTCTTAACCTACCTTGAGAAGCTTTTCTCGAGTTTGCATCAAACTAATGGAATAAGGATGGCATAATATTTTTTGGAGTTCCTCAGTTTTTTCATACATAAATAAAGCTTCTCCACAATCTGAGTTTGGTTAAAGATGAAACCGAATGCAATAAAGACCAGACCGAGCTTATTCAGATCAAAGAGAACACCTATGTTCCAAAATATTTTATCGGTGACAAAAACCCGACGACCATTAATGATTTATAGTCAAACATAAAAGGATACTTTGGTGAAACATAGAAGTAGAAGCTTCATCTGATATTGATTTTATTTGACTAGCAATATTTTTTATCTCTTCCTTATTTCGAACAAGCCCACATTGTTGGCATGTGAATCCAGTGTCATCTGCAGAAAAAGAAAACAAAGTTTGAAATAATAGCACGTTCTCGGTTACTGGCCGAACAGTGAAATATCACGTACCAGAATTACGAAGCAGGAAACCATCACATTGGTCATTTTTGCACCTGTATCCTTCCAAAATTGCACTTTCTTTGATTTCATCTTCTTGATCCTTTAATTTTTTGAAGGGAGGAAAATGATCAAACAAATAGAAATTCTTAATCATTTAGATCAAACATAATGCGGTTCAAATCAAGGATGAAATACATCTGAGAGATGCAATTATTGGTTACAACTTTAACGCATCGAGAGCATGTGCAAGTGAATAAGTAGTTTTCTTTAAGAGCTTTCTGCCGAGTCATAGTGCTTCCAGCAGTTTCAATGTAACTGATCGACACCTAATGAATTATCACCGGATAGATATGATTAGACCGGGAACTGGGGAATATAAATCATAAAACAACACAGACTAAACAACTTTAAAATAGAGCTACTGATACGAAATAAATAAGGTATATTAATCATTCAATGGATGACAAGATACATATATGTTATTTAGATTTAAGGAGGTTCTATTATATTTTTTAAGTTTTAGAGAAGTGTCTTTAAGACTTATAAGTTACAATTAGCTAGTGGTCGTTATGATATTGATGGCCATGAAAGTCACGACCTTTCAATTAACCATACGTTACTATAAAGTTTATTTTCAAGGCTATAAATAGTCATTCACGTTATTCCTTTAGTATGAAGATTTTGGATATTATAATGAAAGTTGCATATTATGCTTCTTCAGCCATGAGCTTATTCTTTTGCATTTCTTGTGTTTAGATTTGCACGATAGAGTTATTCAAGTAGTCTTGATCAAACTATCTTGTGGAGTGATTTGAATCACGAGTTTTATTTACTCTTGATCTTGATCATCAAGTTAATATGTTTCTTAAACTTTCCCTTGGGTTGATTTCTTATCGCCTTTGGAGTTCTTGGATAATTTTAATCTGGAGATCTAGTTCTTTAAGAAGGTTTTTTAGATCAAATCCCAAGAGTTCCATATCAGCTATGATACAAATGATCCACATCACTAGAACCTAGAGAACTAGGGGGAAAAAATGTATATAGACAGAAGGGATACCTCAGCACCTGCGGGTATATGTTGCACTGCACGGACCACAGCAGATCTTCCCTCAAATACCAAAACAGCATTGGGCAAGCAGCTAAGTACCAAAACCACATAGTGACTTAGTTGATTATTATGATGAAGTTTCTTATCAAAAGAATTATTATGACGAAGCAATGAATGTAAACATCGAACATGTCGTGTGAGGAGTTACCTATGATTTATAATGGAGATTACAGGATATAGTCCAGTACCCAAGGGCCTAAGTTCACTGTCACATATGGTATGTGCATTACATGCAAGCTGCATGCAAATGCAGGGGGTTAGTCTTCAGAACCGACGCAAAACTGATATTGCCGAATCTTGTGGTTATGGAAAATAAGATTTAGCATTATAACTTATTAGGCAAATATATCAAATAATAGCAGCAGTGGAAGTACACAATCCTGAAAAACCAATGTTTGAAAGACGACCTCAATAAATTTACGCGAAAAGTTGTTAAGATACTAACAGTGAATTTCCCATCTTAAAGTGCATGAAGGCTAATGTGATCTTCATCCAGCTAAGGGTCTGTAAGAGCTCAAGCCCATCGCTAGCAAATATTGTCCTTTTTGGACTTTCCTTTCGAGCTTCCCCTCAAGGTTTTTAAAACGCGTCTGCTAAGGAGAGATTTCCACATCTTATAAAGAATGTTTCATTCTCCTCCTCAACCGATGTGGAATCTCATGATTCACCCCCTTCAGGGTCCAGCATCCTCGCTAGCCCTCATTTCCTTCTTCAATCAATGTGGGATCCCCCCCATTTTGTGGAGCCGTATGCACTGCACAAAGAATGCCAGTACGGTTGTTAATCCTATCTTTTTTATTCTCTTTGACTCATCATGATCATGCGAGATAGAGAAAACCATTTATTAAATCATCAGTGATCCATCAACCTGCTAGTTCTTTTTATGAGGGACAAACAGAAGAATTGATCCTGGAAGAGGGAGAACTACTGACGCTGCGCGAAACCATCACAAAGGTTTATGTACAAAGAACAGGCAAACCCTTATGGGTTGTATCCGAAAATATGGAAAGGGATGCTTTTATGTCAGCAAAAGAAGCCCCAGCTCATGGAATTGTTGATGTTGTAGCGGTTTCCCCCCCAATCCACCCCCTTCGGGGCCCAGCGTCCTTACTGGCACACTACCTTGTGTCCACCTCCCTTTGGGGCTCAACATCCTCGCTGACACATCGCTCGGTGTCTGGCTCTTATACCAATTGTAACGGCCCAAGCCCACCACTAGCAGATATTATCCTCTTAGGGCTTTCCCTCAAGATTTTTAAAAACGCATCTGCTAGGGAGAAATTTTCACTCTTATAAAGAATGTTTCGTTCTCCTCTCCAACCGATGTTGGATCTCACCAGTCTATTAATGAAACTATTGTTGGAAAGTCCAATTTATTAATAAGAATGCTAAGAACACACGGTTGTTTAAATTTAAAATTTTAGGGTACTAGTGAGTAAAAGTCAAGCTCAGTAATGTAGAAATATAAATGTTGAATGTAGAACCTTGGAGAAGTGTCTTGCTATTTCTTTCACGTTCATTTCTGGCCACTGCAGGATCAAATTCACAAGAGTTCCCATCTGAGCATACAACACCAATTGTTTTTCATCTATGCCAGACATGTCTGATTGGAAAAATGGTTAAACAAAACAAAATTACCAAGTTTAACGCTATCGTTCATATAGCAACGCATTATTCAGGGAGAGAAGTTCATAAAATGAGGATACGATCTATTAGTGCCTCCACCAATTTATAATTGTCTGTTGCGGTCGTAGGTATGACCTGTCGATAAAATCATGATATGTTCATATAGCAAATTATTAAGAACAATGTAAATATCTAGAAGCATTAGAGTAATAATTCCCAACAGTAATTCTCACATGATAAACATGGAAAATGCCATACAAAAAAGAGTTCTTGATAAAAGTGGAGGTAAAGCTTACCTTTTCACTTTGCAGTTTTCTTCGAATGAAGAGTTTGATAATCAACCTTATAGATGGAGTAACAGATTTATGCCTATCCTTGTCGAGCCTTGCAAGAGCATCACATTCAAGACGATGCAACTTCCACTCTGACTTCTGAAAGTCATTGAAGGAAAAACTAGTCAAACCCGATTGCTTAATCATGCTAAGGTGTTCTTGGATGCCAAGCCACTAATACAACCCATCTTCCAGTCACAACATAAAAATTGAATAGGAAGAATAGCGAAGTTGTCGAATATAAATGGCATTCGGTCACACTCGTATCAACGGAACAAATTTTTCTTCTTCTTCTTCTTCTTCTTGAAAGAATTGAGTGTTTGATCAAAATGAATATGAAAACATACTTCCAAACAAGAGTTACATGTCTTAACATTGCTCAGAAGTTATCAAATTGTTTGGTTGCACAATCCTAACATATAAACAAGTTACAAGCAATGGTTGATCTTTAGGTCAGTGGTGCATATAATAGTGGAAAAGGAATAAGAAATACTCCATCTGTCTCACATACCTGGCACGTACTGCTGCAATACCATGCAACTTTGCAAGCTGAGCATTTCTTGAGGTTTATTGATGCAAAACATCGGTCACATCTGGACTCAACTGTCGAGTTGTTGGGGACGCAAACATAAGGTTCTTGGCTAATTATTTCTTCTCCTGCAACACCAAACACGATCCTATAAACTTTTGTTTACGTTGAAAGTTCATCGGTAGATACTAACAACACCTAGCATACATTGAACTGCATTTGTAGAATGAGGGTATAGCATAATTTTAATAGAGTTTCAACGTTGATCTCTCTCTAGTTTGGTTATTAATTATTTCTTCAAGGATATTTGTATAAATTGGGATGCATTGAGGCCCCACGTCGGTTGGAGAGAGAAACGAAACATTTCTTATAAGGGTGTGGAAACCTCTCCCTAGCAGATGCATTTTAAAACCGTGAGGCTAACGGCGATACGTAACGAGCCAAAACGGTCAATATTGCTAGCAGTGAACTTGGGTTATTACATGTACACATGTCTGGCCTTGTTCCTTTCTGTTTTATAATTTTCTTTTCACTCTTTCTTTGGATTTTGCATCTTTTGAACATTTTAGTTCAAATGGATCAAAAACTATAACAATCAAGCTATGGCATATAACTAGAATGCTTCACACTAAACCACCTCCCAATCGACTTTTCATAGACCCAGGTTCTTAAATAGGAAGTAGAAGCCTTTGATTGGCTTCATTTTTCCATTTTCCAGCCCAGTTTTGGCCATTCGTGTCAACGCAACAGCGAAGAGTTCAAATTTATCTAAGCAAGTAGAAAACAAATTGAGCCCCAGCACTCAATAGCTTGAGCAGCTTTAAAAATCGCTGGATTTCAATAAACAGAGAATACAATCAACACAAACGACGAGAAAGAAGAAAGAGAATGACCCGGATGAAAATTTCTGGTGGTGAAGAGGCTCCGGCCCTTCTCCGGCAGAACAGTAACCGTTAACCCACGGTCGTTTAGAGCATTTTGCAAGCCCTCCATGAATGCCGGAAGCACAGAGCGCCAAGCACCAACAATGCCGAGGAGGTCTGAATTAGAGGTAGCTTCTTTTTCCCACCAGCGACAAAGTGGAACGACCCCCACCTGAAAATCAAGCAGTTATATGTAAATTGACCATCAAGTTAAAGCAAAGAGACTAACCCTAAGAAGGTCGAAGCCGAAACCCGAAAGTTGAGAAAAGAGGTTAATGCTTTGATGTGGGCGCGAAGAATAATTAGACCAAATGATGATTACAGAGCGTTGCGGCAAGTCACTTCCCGAGTTTTAGCAAAGTTTCATCCTCCATGAATACCGAAAGCGGCATGCCCAACTCGCCCGGTTAATATTGAATTCTTCCCACCCTCTCTTCAAGTTCTCGCACCCCGCTCATAGCCACAACTTCGATACTAAAAAATGTTTAAAACGGAAGGTAAACCAACTAAATTTTGATTTTTTTTGTTGACCCATTTCACAAATCAAAGAATTTAGCTTGATCTCTAGTTTCGATTAATATTGGACCAAGCCAGATTATACGTCTCGCAACTTCCTTTAAAATGAGTTTTTAGTACGGAATGATATGATGTGCCAATATTATACCCTAATCCATGTGTAGTAAGTTGGATTATGCACCTCATAATAACATAACAGGAGCATTAGGAAGACCAATACCTCAATAGAAATTTGGAGGGATGAATGTTACAGAGAAAATTTTGAACTTCTAACTTGTATAGATCAATAATATATGAAACACAACTCAAAACGTGATGCTTTACCATGCACGTATCATGATTATTTAATTTGACGGGGGGTGGCGAATGTCAGCCTAATCCATTTGTTATGCATGAACGAGGTATCAATATTGATTTCTCCGCACCAACTTACTAAATCTTGCAATGGAGGCTCTTCAAAAGAGATACAAGACGCCCATGACATGTTAACCATCGCTACGATTTCTCCAGCCTAAATTCTCCGTCGTTTCGGTCTCCGAGGGGAATTCTTGCTTTCGTGCCCATCCCAGGTTCGTTTCAATACATGTCGGGGTAGTTTTCCTGAAAATTTGTGTTCATTGTGTTGATTTGAGACGAATTTTACTTTGCTGAAGTTGGGTCGAACTGTTCTTAAAGATTTATGTTCTTTTTTTTTTTTCCCCTAAAAAGAAGTTGGATAACTAAATGGGGTGAGAGTTTAGAAGATTAGTATTGATCTTCTTCTGGAAAACAGCGAGGGAAAGAAGGAGATTGTTCTTTCTATCATCTGCTTCAGCAATGGACACCAGTCCAACCTGTGCGTTGATCTTGAGTGGAAAAACGGCGGCTGACAATGAAACTGCCAAATTGCTCAAGAGGAATGACACTTTGAAGCTCCCTGACGATACTGAATTTCGGTTTTCTTGCATTCAGAAAGGGATGAATTCCTGGAGGAAATTGGGTTTCGAATTGATTCGTATTTGAATGCTCTTTCTACCAATACTTTTGGTAGATTCCTTCTACTCAGGATATCATTTCTCAGTGAGTGTAACGATGCATTTCTTTTTCCTCCACGCCACTTATTCATTCTTTGACGATCCAGCTCTCTCTTGTAACAGCAACTTCAGCGACCTTCCCCTGGGTACAGTCTGTGTGGCTGATGTTCAGTTCAAGGGAAGAGGTGAGTAGTGCTCATAATCATGTATGTTAGTCCTTGAATTCCTCTTTGTATTGAAAGTCATTATGTGGATTTAAGTGAAGGTCGATCGAAGAAATTGTGGGTATCTCCCCCTGGTTGCCTTATGTTTTCCTTTACTATTCAAATGGAAGATGGGCGTATTGTTCCTCTGTTACAGTATGTGATATCTCTTGCTATTACTGTGGCCATTAAAGATCTTTGCGACAAAGAAGTAACTTTTGTCCTTTTTGGCTCATATTAGAAACTCTTACTTGAAATCTTTGTTAAAAAATGGGAACTCAGTCTCTTAGCTGGAAATTTTGATAAACTGGTGGTGCTAAATTATGAATGAAAAGTTCATGTTTTGTTTTTTTAATCAAAGCAAGGAAAACGAGTGGTGTTAGTTTAATAGAGCACAGATGTCTCAATGGCTAAATAACCAAACCTTAGGAGGGGGGAATGAACTTGCACAGCCCAAGCCCACCGCTAGCAGATATTGTCTTCTTTAGGCTTTCCCTTTCGAGCTACCTCTCAAGAGTTTTAAAACGCGTCTATTAAAGAAAGGTTTCCACACTCTTATAAAGAATACTTCGTTCTCCTCTCCAACCGACGTGGGAGCGGTATGCCAGCGAGGACGTTGGAACCCCAAGGAGGTGGATTGTGAGATCTCATCTCGGTGGGGGAGGAGAACGAAGAGAATGAAACATTCTCTATAATGGCGAGGAAACCTCTCCCTAAGAGACACGTTTTAAAAACCTTGAGGGGAAACCTGAAAGGGAAAACTCAAAGAGGACAATATCGGCTAGTGGTGGGTTTGGACTGTTATAAAAAGATATGGTAATAGTCGGAGGAAACCGTTTGTTTGAAAGAAACTAGAGGGACTTGAGGAATAGATAGGGATTCAAGTCATGGTAGACTAGCTTCCAACATTCAGAACTGGTCTAGTACACTATCGAGATGATTCAACGCCCTTGTATGTTTCATTATTTCTACTGTGCCAACTACACTATCCATTCCATTGATGTTATGAAT
This sequence comes from Cucurbita maxima, assembly GCF_002738345.1. Classification (NCBI taxonomy): domain Eukaryota; kingdom Viridiplantae; phylum Streptophyta; class Magnoliopsida; order Cucurbitales; family Cucurbitaceae; genus Cucurbita; species Cucurbita maxima. The sequence continues at coordinate 1,809,385 of NW_019272030.1, read as the reverse complement.
ATTATTTGTAAATGGTGCTGCACTTGAGTTGAGGTTAATACTGCTCATTCTCTGTGGGTTCGTACAGGGTTTACCCTCTATTGATTTGAAAATAAAGTGGCCAAATGATCTTTACGTGAATGGCCTGAAAGTTGGAGGCATTCTGTGCACTTCAACATATAGATCGAAGAAGTTCAATGTTACTGCTGGTGTGTTGGTTTCATTTGGTCTGATCTTCTTCTACAGCTCAAGCCCACTTGTGAACGGATGTTGTCTTCTTTAGGTTTTCCCTCAAGGTTTTTAAAACGCGTCTGCTAGGGAGAGGTTTTCACACCCTTATAAAGAATGTTTCGTTCTCCTCCCCAACCGATGTGGGATCTCACTGAGGGGAAACCCGAAAGGAAAACCCCAAAAAGGACAATATCTGCTAGCGGTGGGCTTGTGCTGTTACAGTTTTCTCCTTCCAAATTGAAACTTTTAGTCTACCTTTAACCAATTTGAATAGCCTTGTGAATGTAGACAATGACAAACCATCAACATGCTTGAATGAAGCTCTTACAAATTTATCCAGTACACCTTACAGGTTCAGAAAAGAGGATATCTTAGCATTCTTCTTTAACAAGTTTGAAAGATTGTACGATGTTTTCATAAATCAAGGTATTTATATGTCAGTCTAAAGTCTTCGTCATGACAAGGCATTGTCACGTACATGCACGGATTTAGAGCTTCTCCTTCCATCCAACAAATCCTCTGGAGATGGTTGTGAATTATGTAAATTTTAAGCAGCTAACACTATTTTCCAAAAGAATTTGAAATCATCCATCTCTCTTCATTTTCCCTCGTTTCTGAATGTGTTAATGTGAACACCATTCTATCACTTCCTGCTGTTCATTGCCTTAAGGTTTTGTGCATGATAAGCATTTGCCTTCTACTTATGGCATAAAGGATTGGAGGATTTCGGATGAATAATTATACATAAAGGAAATCTTCCAAAGTTTTCTAGCTACATATCCATCAAGTTTGTGAAGATGATAGCTATACCATATATGCAATGTGGAGGTGTGAGAGAATGCTATTAGATATTGTTCATATAAGATGTATATATGTTAATTTGGTGTATTCATTCTTTCCTTTTATGTATTGAGTCATTCTCCTACATAAGAAGGCTATATATCTTACTCTTGAATCATTGGAATACAACTATATTATTCCATTTAAATTTAGATGATACCCGAGCAAGAGATTTTGTGTTCAAACGCCTTTGATGTCATGTCCTCCCCCATTAACATTGGTTTCTACTTGTTGGGTCATCTACAAATTTTCAAGCTCACAAGTGAGTGGAGTGTTTAAGTATATAATTGATTGGTGATTTATTGTTACCTTCCTAACATGCTTGTTCTGTTTATCTCATGTTTGCTCTGCTTCAGTTTCAAAATTTCCCTGGTGACCTCATTCTCACTAAATCCGTGAATAATGCCACTTTGTTATCATCATTTTTTGATTAAGTAGGGTTTCGGGCTCTCGAGGAACTCTACTATCAGACATGGTTGCACAGGTAACTCAACACGTTCTGTTCCAGGATTCTCACGATTATGCTTTGTTGTTTGCATTGTCTTTACTTATGTTTCATGGAACGAAAAACCTCCTGGATTTGGACTATGTTGTTCGATTTTTTTAGTGCTTGATGTCTATGAGCTAGGACTATTGTGCAAGTTATGCCAAGTAGGCTTTATAATTTTTTTCCTATAGATATGATTTTGTTACATCTGTCTATGTAGTGGGCAAAGAGTTATTGTACAGAAGTTGAAAATGTTGTCACTATTCAGGTACGTCAGATCTGATTGACAGCTCTAGGATTTCGTGAGATCCTATGGAAGCCTCTCCCTAATAGACACGTTTTAAAACTGTGAGGCGGATGACGATACGTAATGGGCCAAAGCAGACAATATCTGCTACTAGTGTGCTTGAGTTGTTACAAATGGTATTAGAGCCAGACACTAGACGATGTGCCAGTGAGGACGCTTGGCCCACAAGGGGGGTGGATTGTAGGATCCCACATCGGTTGAAGAGGGGAACGAAGCATTGCTTATAAGGGTGTGGAAACCTCTCCCTAGTAGACACGTGTGCTTGAGCTGTTACAACTATTACAACTTTAGTTCTTAGTTGTAATTGTTTATATCTGGTCGGTTCCTGAAGGGTGGTCTTGGCTAAAACTTATAAGAAAAAAAAATTATGTCCTTACTAAATATTCAAGTTAGTAACGGAGAGTTCTTAGGTCACCATCTTCTATGATTTTCATGGTTTTGAAAACTGGAATTGAATGCTTATTGGTTCAGAAATTTGCTTGTTTCGTTATACAGGGGTTGACATCTTCAGGATATTTGCTAGCTATTGGAGATGACAGCCAACTGTGCGAGCTTCATCCAGATGGGAATAGGTAAGTACTTGAATTGATTCAAACTTGGACTTGTTTTTGAAAATATGGATATAAAGTTGATTACAAACGAACGATTTATAGGTAGAAGTAGCGTCTATAAGCTTAATTTTCAAAAATAAAAAATAAAAAGCTAAGACACCATTCGATAACGATTTCGTTTTTAGTAAACATTGTAAATTGGGAAGGTCTTTACAGCAATAATGTTTATAAGCTTAATTGTCAAAAACAAAAAACAAAATGGTTATGAAACAAGATCTAAATTGTCGTTAACAAACGGGCCTAAACTAAATCGTTATTGTTTACAAAATCGACAATGAAGTTCATTTCAAATTCTTCCATGACTAAGAAACAGTGGTCAATAAAGTTTAACGTCTCAAAGTGCTTTAGAATCAATTATAATGATTGCAAGATGACTGCCCTGTTAGCCATTCAATCAATACCGTAGTTTCTGCTAATACTCATTTCGCTGAAACTTTTAATTCTTCATTGGTGCTTGAATGTCCTTTTGAACTAAGCTGGCATGCATCACTCGCAACCCCAAGCATGAATTCATCTCCAAATGCAATGACTGTAGAGATTTGATCTTAAATCTAATGATCATGTCATCTTCCTCTTGTTCTTCCGGAGGAAACTGGTGTGAGAATACTGCTTTTTTTTTTTTCACTTTGGACTATGAGCTGTATGGAATGGAATCATGTGCAATACAAAGGAGAAAGATTATCTTACCTTTTATGATTACACAATGAGATTCTACTGAAGATGTAAATATTATTCATATTTAACCTTACTAAGGAGGGTCCATGGTCAAGAACATGCTATATTTTAATATCATCCCAATGAACGTGAAGGAATTTCTAGTGGGACGATTGGTATAATCAGTCAGGCAGTCAGTCAGCAGTTCTTTTTTATTAGAAATTTAAAGAATTCCTTTGCCACTTTATTGCCAGCTGTTGAGCTTGAAATGAAACTCCGTTATGACAGAAGGTGTTGTGTTGTGATGGTGAAACGGATGCAGCTTATTTGAACTTTACAACTGTGAATTGAGTGAAAAAGAAACAGAAGGCCAAAAGATTCTTGTGGCGAGGCGCCATGTCAGACCCAGAAACTGGTATGTCTTCTTCTGTCTATTTCCCTTATACGGCTATTGGAGCTTTTTGTTTAGGGTTCACTATCAGAAGAGAGAAAAAAAGGGCTGGTTTGCCACATGCACAACAGTGGATGGATTGAATAAACAAAAGGGGTCCCATATTAGGATTGTGCCCAATAGTTTCATGTCTTAGCTTCATCAATATCCCGTATTTGTCGTATTTGTGATATGTAACGGCATAAGCCCACCGCTAGCAAATATTGTCCTCTTTGGGCTTTTCTTCAAGATTTTTAAAATACGTCTGCTAGGAATAGTTTTCCAAACATTTATAAAGAATATTTCGTTCTTCTCCTCAACGATGTGGGATCTCACAATCCACCCACCTTCGGGGCCTAGCATCCTTGCTAGCACACCATCTCGTGTCCACCCCCTTCGGTACTCAGCCTCCTCACAGCACATCGTCCGGTGTCTAACTCTGATACCATTTGTAACAGTCCAAGCCCACTCTTTGAAGTTTTCCTTCTGGTTTCCCCTCAAAGATTTTAAAACGCATATGCTAGGGAAAGGTAGGATCTCATACCGTATGTTTGACTATATTATTAAAGCTACATGGCAGGTTGATTCTGAATTGGTTAACGTTTTTGGTAGTACCAGTGAGTTTCCAGGGTATGTGATATATGCTTACCATATTATTATGGCTACATGGCAGGTCAATTTCGAGCTGGTTTGGGTGTTTGTTTGGTAGTGTAAGCATTAAGATAATGGCGTTAACAACACGAAATGATCAGAAACTGAGTCAGTAGAAACTTGATGAAACTTTGAGATGACCCATGTCTAAAAAAGGCAGGTTTGTAGAGTTTTGGGAGGCTGGGGGCCATGGAAGGACAGAGTTAGCGGTGGGGAGGTGTCCTGATGTGTGGAGTTGAGGTAAACAAAAGCTGCAAAATGAGGGGGAAGCCAGCAACTGTGAAACTGGGCTTGTGTTGAGCTTATGACGATGATGATGCAGTGCCAAGTAAAATTCCCTGTTCTGAGTTGCCGCTGTTTCAGCCTTTTGTCTCTCTCTTCGGCTCTGTCTTATAATATCATCAACTCACCCTCAATGATGCGGTAGGTGTATGGTATCCTTATGATTTATGATGTCGCTTCCTTGACACAAAAATCCATTACTTCTCTGTCTTGTCGTCTTGGAAGTTTCTATTGGTATGGCATTGATTGCAATGTTGTAGTCATGATCATAATAAGATATTGTTGCAATGTATTGTCAATTTTTATTGTGGTTTTCGACTCTATTCATGGAAACATTACATTGGTTAGAGAAGATAACGAAATATTCCTTATAAAGATGTGGAAACGTAAACCTACTTAATGTCTTTTGAAACTTTGAAGGGAAGCTCGAAAGGAAAATGTTATTATTTTCTATTTTTCTTTTATCTTAATTTTTCTTATTTTCTTTATCAGGCACGAATAAATAATTATTATTAATAACAAAATTCAAAGCAATTTTTCAATTTAAGGGTTTAATCCCAACTAATCATCCACTGAGAAAAATGCAAAAGGAATAAGGTGAAAAAGGGGTAAAAATTTTTTGGATAAGTAATAATTGATGGTAAATATAATAATTTGATTTGAAATTATTTGGATTTTGTGAAAAGGTTTTGATAGTAAAAATAAATAAATAAAACAAAAAATTTATTTTCACTCTAATGATTGGGATAGTAATTTTGTAATGATTACTCAAGACTTCTATAAAACTCTTATAAAATTAAACGTAAAAATATTGAAGGCAAAAGGAGTAGAAGTGAACTAAGTTGACTATAAGTCCAAAGTTGACCAGCGTACTCGGGTCCAATTGAACCCTAAGAGACTTATTTGATGGGTCAAAAGCTCGGGTGACCTCAACACAGGTCTGATAAAGAATTCAATGCATGACTAAGCCAATATATCAATATATGCATTTAAAGCTAAACTAACTATTTATTAAACGGATAGAATAATGTTTAAAAAATATTAAAAATTATTTTTTGGAATATGAAAATGTAACTCATTTAGGTACCTTCAAAATTTAATGCTACAATATAAAATAAATGAGTAGAGTTTATAAATAAATATAAAGTAGTATACTATTGATTTATTTTAATTGAATGATTAAATTGTTTAAAACGATTAAAAAAAATGTGGAGGCTAATTAATGAGGGTTGTGATAAATAAATAAAGGTTGCCACGTGGCATAAAGTGGGTTGACTGAAGCTGAAAAAGTGGAGGTGGTCAAAGTAAAGAGGAGATGTCCGTGATCATCTGCGCAGAGGAATGCCCTATCATCTTCTTGTTTTTTCTACTTACGTGTCCACCGAAAGTGACGTCACCCACCCTTCCAATCACGTGCTCCCTATCTTGCCGCATGTGATCACTTTTTTTTATGTTCCCCTCACCCTTTTTTTAAATATATTTTCCCATCCAACTCATCAAGCCACGTGTATGTAGCATATTGGTTGTACTTATTTTTTCAATTTTAATAAATTCATGAATAAAGGAAAATTTTGTTAATTTAGTAACATATTAGACAAATATATATATATATTAAATATTGATTTTTTTGATTAATTTGATCGTTATTAGTTTTATTATTATTTTGAATAATTTTTATATAACAAATACTCAAAACTAGTGGGAGCATTCTTACAAACATCAATTTTTTTTTTAATTAAAAAATTAATGTGTTTGGTGGGGTTGAAATAAATAAATAAATAATTAAAAATTCCAAATTTGATTTTCTTTATATGTGGCTTTCCATTATCATAGGCACCGATCTATGGTGAGTAGGTTTATATAGACTAAACATGATTAATATTTTTAATCCACTTTCGATCATGATCTTCAAAGATTCTCACTTTGGAGCATGAGGATCAAATATTTGAACCATCTTTATTACTATTATTATTTTAATTATCCTCTCTCTACCAATGTTTTAAAAAAATAAATTAATTTGTTTTATTTATACAATTTAATTTAAAATTCAAGTGTTTATTAACAAAACAAATTTATTATTAAACCATTTATAAAAAATTTAATATCAATTATTGAAAAAATTATTAGTATTCAAGTAAATGTTTTGATGGGAGGGTTGAGTTTTCATTAACATGTGTAAGAACAAAAGGGAAAAAGTGGAGAGATTTTCAATTATTGTCTTTTTTCTTAAAAAAACTTTGGTGGTCAAAAATAAAATAGCTGCCTTTTTATTAATTCACGCTTGATTTGACTTTTTTTCCACTTTAGAAGTAATCATTCTATAAAATGTTTCGATATTTTTTTAAATAAATAATAAGATCATTATTATCTCATTTAAACATTATATTATTTTAAATTATTTAAAAAATTTTATTAGTGGAGACTATTATCGTAATCTTACCGTATTTAAATTTTTTTAGAGAAACGACAAAATTATTATTATTGTCGTTGTTGAACTGTTAAAAATGTATTATTGTTTTTAGTTTAATAAATATTTTGATGTTTTATGTTAATTAAATTATATTTGGATGATATTCTAAAAATAGTTGACATTTTTGTCCGTGGTTGGGGTCGTGGGGCGTATTTGTGTGCAAATACTTTTTGGCGGTGAAGTGGTGGAGAATTATTTTATTTTAATTAAACTAAATTGTTTTTTTTTTCTTATTTATGACCGTCACGTATTTTAGTTCCAACTATTTATTTTTCGTGGCTATGAAGCTGTCGAATATTGGAATATCACGTGCAATTCCATCTCCAACTGAGACTACTCGACCGATCTCATCCACTTTTAAATTCGTGTAAAAGTTGGTAATTTTATTGCAGCTCCGGAAGAGAATTACATGATTCTAAAATGGTCTCGAGTATTAGTCAAGGGAAAATGTTAATGCTGATAGATCCCCCCAGATCAAGAGCAGGTTTCTTTAGAAAGAAGAGAGTGAAAGTAGGAGCGCGACCCTAGTTCTCTTGACTGTTTAAAGTCCTGAGGATTTATCAATCTATTGACAGGGCATGACTCTGATACCATGTTAGACGAACACGACTCTCCACAATGGGCTCCTACCCAGATCAAGAGCAGGCTTCTTTAGAAAGAAGAGAGTGAAAGTAGGAGCGCGACCCTTGTTCTCTTGACTGTTTGGAGTCCTGAGGATTTACCAATCTATTGGCAGGGTATGACTTTGATACCATGTTAAACGAACACGACTCTCCACAATGGGCTCTGATACCATGTTAGATGAACACAACTAAGTTTAGGGTATGACTTTGATACCATGTTAGACGAACACGACTCTCCACAATAGTATGACAATAGTATGATATTATCCACTTTATTTTGGGCTTTCCAAAACACCTCATACCAATAAATAAAGTATTATTTATTTATAAATTCATGATAATTCTCTAAATTAGCAGATGTGAGACTTTCATCATCCAACAAAAACATGCTGGAAAACAAGGAGTAAGTAATGGAGCATTGCACCGGGGTACCCTCAACATATATTTATAACTGTATCTCTTACTTATATAATTATAAATATTTTTTTAATTACCGAATAGTTTAAAAAATGCAATTGATAATTTTAAAATTCGAAAAGTAAATACTTTTAATTTATATTCCACGCGTTTACTATTTTGCGGCTGCAGAAGGCACTGCACTGGCATCAAATTCTTAGTTCTGCAAATATATATAAATATATATAATTTTATATTATTTATTGTTTTGCGTTTGGTTCAGTTGTTTTGTTGTCCTACGAGGGCTGAGGGGGAGACCGGTATTTTACTGTTCAAAAAATGCACCCTGCTCTGTAACGCTACAGTACAGAATATTCATACACTGCATTTTGGACGTACATGTATACGTGTCATCGCCCCATTCGACCATCTCAAATCCTCTTCATCTGGACCGTACGTACTAATCTGCCGTATTTCAATACAAACTCCAAAAACTATATTTTTCAATTCTTTTGGTAATTTTATCTTTTAAAAATAGACATTTAAATGAACCTTTTATACCATTTTAATTGCATCAAATAGTAATATCATAAAAGTCACAAATGAGGCGGTGATAACATAAAGCTATTGCTTTTTCATTTTTCAATATCTTTAGATATTCAACGGGAGAGATTTTCGGCGTGAACCATCTAATTGTTCTTTATGCTCTACCAGCTATATTCTATTTTATTTTTTAATTGGCATTTAATTAATAAAATAAGTATATATAAAAATGTTGTTTATAATATTAATTAATAAAATATTTTGTAGCTTTATAAATTTGATTTTGGATATTGAAAACATTATTAAACTCTCCAATTGGGTCACTAATTTGGTCATTTTTTATTTACGAGAAAGGGTTGGTCAAGCTGCTTTTATATATTAAATTAAATTGACTTTTTCTCCAGGAATAAATTAAATTGAGAAAAAAGTTGAACATTTATCTTCTAGAAGATATTGTTAAAAATGTTTTTTTTTTTTATATAATAAATCCTTTTTCCTCATATTTTTTGTGTGTTTATTTTAACAAATTATGGTAATATAGATTTATAAATTTTCAATTCGTAAAAAAATATTAGTGAAACCTCATTTTAAAGTTTATTTATTTCTTTATAAAATCTATTTTTACCTAAAGAAAAAGGAAATAAAATGAGCATTATTTTCAGGCACAAATATAAATAAATAAATAAATAAATAAATAAAATCTAAAATTTATTAATTCGTCTTATCCCTTTTTCTCTTTCTTCCTTTACGTGTTAAAATAACCAGACGAAAATGGAAAAAAGAAAAAAAAAGGAAAAAAAAATTAAAATCCATTTCATTAAGAAGGAAAGAATTATTGAGTCAACCCATATCATTCGAGATGTTTTTCCTTATCCTTCACACACACAACAAAAATCCCAAAAATTAATAAAATTAAATTAAAAAATATATAAATGAAAGATGAAAAGACGAAAAAGCCCTTTAGGGGAGTTCCTCGTTCCCGTCAAACCCTCATCCGTCTCCACGTTGTGGATCCCCCTCACCAAACCCACGCCGTTTCCCACTGTAATTCCTACATCCACCCGCATCGAAACAAAACCCTGTAATTAATTACTTAATTAATCAATTAAGGTATTAATATCTTTTTCAAAAGTATTAACCACCCGTCCGGCGACCTCCTTATATTTAAAGTGGGTTGTCGATTGAGTCGCGTCTTCGGCAGTCGCCGCGTGTCACCATCGTCAGCGGACGACATAGCTGCTTCTTCTTCTTCTTCATCATCTCTGATTTGCATTTTCCTCTAATCTCTAATTCCCCGATTTCCATATTCGTTTTCAACGAACACATTGGATTTTCTTTTTCTTTTCCCCCTTCGTCAAGTTCGTTCCAATCTATAATTGAAATCCGTTTTCGCCGACCTTTTCGCTTTAGATTTCTCTTTCCCGGATTCTTCTCTCTCTCCAGCTATGGCCGTCGGTTGTGTGCGGCTTCGTTATAAAGAGACGTATTAATCCAAACCGCCTTCTTCCAGAAATCTTCGTTTCTGTGATTGCCTTTCAACAATTTCGATCAATGAAGCCTCCGACCGAGTCAGACGACGTCACTTTCACTTCCGCCGCCACCTGTTTATCGCCACCGTCATCCTCTTCAGATCCCTCTTTTTGATTGCTGTTGTTTTTTTCCTCTGTTTTTGTCTTTTGTTTTTCAATTCCCTATGCATTCTTTCTGCTGCGTCTCCACTGTCTCCGAGAACTCTCCTTCCAAGCAACCGCCGTATCCGATGCCGGACCTCCATATTGCACCGGCCTCTCCTGCTGTCTCTATCGCGTCCAGATCCGATCCGACGATTCGAATTTCCAATTATGGGCATAATCGGAGTCTTAGTAGTAGCGACGCCGGACGCCTTAGTCAGCGGAGTATTTTTGCTGCTGAGATGGTTGGACGCCATTCCTCGGCTAGGGAGCCTCCGGTTGACGTTAAGATCAATGATATTGTTGGGAATGGTATCTGTGGTATACTCTACAAGTGGGTGAACTACGGCAAAGGTTGGCGTCCTCGTTGGTTTGTGCTTCAGGATGGCGTTTTGTCATACTATAAGATTCATGGACCTGATAAGATCGTTGTCAATGAGGAAACAGAAAAGGGATCGAAGGTCATCGGCGAGGTATCGATGCGGAGGATTTCGAGGCATAAGAACGGGTTCTCTAATCAGACTCTCCAGTTCCCACTCAGGCGCAAGCCATTTGGTGAAGTTCATCTCAAGGTCTCACCAATCCGAACTGCTTCTTTATAATATCTGCATTCAAGTACCATGGCTTTCATTTTTCTTCTTCTCGTGGTTATTATTTTCACGCTTATTTTGGAGGTGCTGATATTTTGTATCAACATCTTCCTTCATTTTATGAATCAGTTTGTGTTCATTGTTAGTTTCTGTTTGGTTATTATTTTGTTCGTTTCCTCCCCTTCGTAGAATGGAACTGGTTTTTTTTTTTTTTTTTTTTTTTTTTCTCTCTTTCCCCATCCCTTTTATTAGTTGAAATTCAGCGTCTTCATCAATGATTACAATTGATCTGGTTGGGGTTTTGTCAAGTTTTCTTTCTGATCCTCTAAAGATGCCTTCCATGTTAATCGTGAATGAGACTTGAGAAATGATGTCTAGGATTCAGGTGTTTCTTTCAATTTAATTCGTGAAACTCCTTGTTTTCATTCTGGTTCTGTGGATCATTTGCCACCGTTGAGTTGAATTTTCCTATGACAGGTCTCCTCAATTCGAGAAAGTCGGTCAGATGATAAGAGGTTTTCCATCTTCACTGGGACAAAGAGACTTCACTTGCGGGCAGAGACCCGCGAGGATCGGGTGGCATGGATGGAGGCATTGCAGGCAGTGAAAGAATTATTCCCAAGGATGTCTAACTGTGAGCTCATGGCGCCTATGGACTTCTTGTCTGTGTCAACTGACAAGATTAGACAGCGGCTTCTAGAAGAGGGTGTCAGTGAAACAGCCATTCAGGACACTGAAAATATTATGAAGACTGAGTTTGCTGCACTGCAAAACCAGCTTTTGTTGCTCAAGCAGAAGCAGTGGCAACTTATTGACACACTGCGGAACTTAGAGGTACATTGATACTGAATCTAGAATACTTCATATGAATCAAATTCAAGATTGTTTTTTTTTCGTTGTTGTTTCCTACTAATACTGGAACCTTTCGATTCATTTACTAATGAGCGGGGTCATAAATTGTTACTCTGTTCTGGAGAGTGTATATTTTCCCCTTCTAGTGATGTCTGATAGAATGCAAGGGGAATTTGAGTTTGTAACTTTGTAAGCACTTAAAAATGTTCAATTTTAATAATTAGCTACCATTTGCTGAAGTGCGTTTCCCCTCCCACATGGTGCTATGTTGATTGTTGATTCCATGGAGGAATTTAAGCCCAATTGATATACGGGTTATTTAAAACCCATTACTTTGGTGTACATCTCTTCATCCGACAATTCTAATTCTGGTTGGGCATTGATGATGCTTGCACCATTATGGTGTTTGGCTCTGTGTAGTAGTCAGAAAGTGTCATATTTTCTCATTTACGCATACTTATTCTCACTGAAATGTTTTATTTGAATCAAACTGAAATATTATGGAGTAATTACATTTCTCCACGAGAAATCCAAAATGAAGTCAAATATCCCCAGAATCCACAAGGTTTTTCAAACGACAAAACCATAGTTCCCACTTCTTCTCGCATAATTCCATTTGGTTATATCTAGGATATTTTGTGTATGTCTGCCCTTTTTATTATAACTTTTATCGGTTCTTTCAATTTTTTTGTTCATATGTTAATTAGTTCCTTTATTGAAGTTTATTTACATGTTGGACTGTTTTCATTTTTTTTAAGTAAACATTGTCTCCTTTATGTCTCTAGTGTATACCTTATGTCTGAACTTTTGGAATTGGACTCTTTGAAGCACAATTCGGAGCTTCCCTGAGTTCAATTCTATATTGTAACTTATGTTTGGAGTACATCTTCTGTCGACAGTCACTCTCTGTTTAGAATAGGGCAACCTTGATTCCTAACAGACAAAATATATATCAAAACTTCCCATATTTATGCCTTTCTTGACATAACTCTTATTTGCCGCTAGAAGCTAAAATTCTCTTATGAAAACATTTATATTCTGATCCCTTGGTTGCTTCATCAAGGATGTGTCTGCTGCTTGCTATTTTTGCTTTCACCTTGGAAATGATTTTTATAGGATCGCTTGATTTCTTTGCCTGAAGGTTGAAGTTAACCTTGAAAGGTTTTGTATGCTTGTTCCTTGCGCATGCATTTTTTGCTAGTTGTTTATATAGTTATTCTATTAAGACCAATCAAATCATTTACGTCATTTGGATTCAACCTTACCTTTGGAATGATTTTTATAGGATCTCTTGATTGCTTCATCAAGGATAGTGAATGTGTCTGCTGCTTGCTTTTTTTTGCTTTCACTTTGGAAATTATTTTTTTAGGATCTCTTGATTGCTTCGCCTGAAGGTTGAAGTTAACCTTGAAAGGTTTTGTATGCTTGTTCCCTGCGCATGCATTTCTTGCTAGTTATTTTTGTAGTTATAATATTAAGACCAATCAAATCATTTACTTCATTTGGATTCAACCTTACCTCTAAGCGGTGTTGCGAGGGTTAATCCATGCAGACCATTTCTAATAAATTTTTTATTTCTAGATTTGATCCTCCAATTTCCATGAATAATTAGTTTTCTTTAGCATTGAGTAGATCTCTCGTGAAATCAATTACAATAGGAGTTCCAATAGAAGTTCACTGACTGACCTTCTTAAGTTCAGTCATATAAAATTATCAAATTCTGCATTTCGTTCAACATTTTCTTTTTGTTGTGCTTTTCGTAAACTTCTCCCTGTTTGTCTTGTGTAGACAGAAAAGGTTGACTTGGAGAATACAGTAGTTGATGAGAGCCAGAGACAGTCAAATGATCCTAGGGCCTTGCCTGGTCAGCTCGAAAAATTTAGTGGTGAGTCGTCATGCTTATACCTAATAATCATGGTTCTACATGTACTTCATTAGTTTTGTATCATTGTCTCTTGGCATGTCACTTCTATTTTGTTGTTTTTTTAATAATTATTATCCGAAGCAATATTTTCCTGTGTTAATTGCAGCTTTGTTTTTCTAATGATGATATCTGAAACTTCTTCTGGTGCTATGTTTTCTTAAGATGTGCTATATAATAAAGAAAAATGGTTAGAAGAAATTTTTATGAAACCATCACCGGAGCTTTGTACTAGACTTGGATCTGAATTGATGAACTGAGGTGAAGTATTTCTTAGCTGATCTGTCTCAAGCAGCACAGCGTGTATGAGATCTCATGGATGGTAGTAAGAGTTTTTGTTAGAAGGCTATTGAATTAAAAAGTGACTGGACAGTCAAATTTGAAAGCACTAATGAGAAATTACTTGTATTTTATATTCTGGAGAAGAAGCCACAGGGGGACTAAATAACAGTATAATAGCTATAGAGGAGGAAGAATTGGCCACAGCAATGCAGTCCTTGAATCGATTAAGAGATAGATGTCTGACTAAGGGCGCATTCTCATAGCCTTTTTTTTTTTTAAAAAAAAAAAAAAGAAAGAAAAATCCATGTGATCCATGTGAAGAATGGAATTACAATTAGCTGCGAGCCTGTAGCTGATGAACATACTAATATCAAATACTAAGTTTTTAGAAAGGTTGAGTTGGAAGTCTGACAACTGTGGCCAAACAATTACAACCCTGTACAAAATAATTTGGCATATTTATTATTTATATTCTCACTTATATCAAGATATATGATGACAATGTTTGCAATTATTTTCCTCCATGTTTACATTTCAAGTCTTTTTTCCTCTTTTTTCAATAGTCTCGAGGTCCTTTTTTACAATTTCTTAGCATAAGCACGCTGAACACTTGACTTATTATGTATTCATCTTCTTATTCCTGACGTGTTTGTATGCAATTGCACATTCTTTTGGCCACTGGAATATATTTCATACTCTTTTCCTCTCTAAACTTTTCTATCTTGCTATAGATGTGAGTGCTACTGAATCTGATGATGATAATGAGAGAGTCGATGCTGCAGAGGAAGAAACAGACGAAGATGAAAACACTTTTTTTGACACTCGAGATTTTTTATCATCGAGTTCGTTCAAAAGTAATGGATCTGATTACAGGATATCATCATTTTCTTCTGATGATGAAGGCCTTTGTACAGTTGATTCTGAGGAAGAGGTGGACCCATCAATTAGATCTGTTGGATCAAATTATTCTTATGTTAAGCGGCGGAAGAAATTACCTGATCCAGTTGAAAAGGAGAAGGGTGTCAGTCTTTGGTCAATGATTAAAGACAACATTGGAAAAGATCTAACTAAAGTCTGTCTTCCTGTGTACTTCAATGAACCTCTTTCTTCTCTGCAGAAGTGTTTTGAAGATTTAGAATATTCATACCTCATTGATCGGGCATATGAATGGGGAAGAAGGGTAAGTTGATGATCTATGATTTTATGCAGTGCATATCTTTCAACATTTTTCTCTTTACATAACCAGCGATGGAGATTTCATGGGAGATTTTGCACAAACCTCTAGTGATACACATGAAGTTTAAGTAACTTTCTCGAAAGTGTAAAAAAAGAAAAAACGAAAACCTTGAATATCTTCATGCTCCCTAACGATTTTTTATTAGCTAGTTGATCTTTTACCAACTCTTCAGGGTGACAGCCTCATGAGGATTCTAAACGTAGCTGCATTTGCTGTATCTGGGTATGCTTCAACAGAAGGAAGAAGTTGCAAACCATTTAACCCACTGTTAGGGGAAACTTATGAGGCCGACTTTCCAGATAAAGGTCTCAAGTTTTTCTCGGAGAAGGTATTGTTTTTAGATTTATTTTTCCCGCGTGAGGGGTGGGAACCAGGGGCCTAATTCTATAAAATTTTATACAATAGTCGGTTGGATAAAGGATAAATGCCCCTGGCTAGAACTGCTGAATGGAAATTACATTGGCATTTTCCAGTAGAAGTTAATCTTATGAGCAGAACAATTAGAAAACCTATCAAATTTGAAGCAATAAAGCATAAGCCATGTAGTTTTGGCCCCTAACAATATCCTCCTATGTTTTTTGCAACCAGAAATTCTGGGAAAAAGTGTTTTATGTGACCACATAGGGTTTTCTCTTTTAATTTTAATTTTATTTTACATAACTTTTCATTCAATTCAGTGGTTCCACCAAGAGAATCAACGAAGCATGCCATATAGTTATCAAATACTGTCAATTTAATGATCGTTTTCTTTCAAAAAGATTTTTTTTAAAAAAGAAGTTATTTATTTATTACGATCACTAGGACAAGCTTGCTTGAAATAAACTCTATCCGGCATTGACTCATTACCATAGAATTTTTTATGTGGAACACGAACATATAACCTATGTGAAAACTTAATCTATTTGACATGTTTCACTTGAACTTTGCCCTTACTAGCTTTAATCCTCTTACACTTATATTTCAACAGTTTGTATTATTTGTCCGGACAAGGTGGAAAAGAGAAATGAAATGGGATAGCAGTGGTAAGTTAAAACTGTAAAAAAAAATAATAATAATAATAACAATAAAGAACATACGTCATCAAAACGATATTGCGGATTTTGTACTTTATGATTAGAAATTATCTTATTTATTTTGGTTGTTAACAAATTCTAGGATTCTACATTTGTGAGAACTTTTACGATTATTAATCCAGAAATACCCATTCATGTTCTTGGAGTCACTGTGTAGGCCGAGTTAACCTTCAAGAGTGTCCTTCAATCTCCATGTTATTTCTTGTTTGGAGCACAACTTCCCTCCAAAATAGGATTTTTTTTTTCTCTGTGCACTCCGGCTAAAGGCAACATGTTCACTATTTAAACAATGAACAAAAGAGAATTGGACATATAAAGATCACGGGAGCATTTGTTATGTAATGATATTAGGTTTAGTACTACTGTCACATAGGATGTCTTTCATGTTCACATTCTTTTGAAATTTTGATTCATTAAGTCATCATTACTTGATGGCTTCATTTATTTATCTCGAATGCTTGGGTTGCACATATTCTAGTTCCTGTATTTGAATGAAAGAGTGAATGGCTTCATTGTTTTTGGTTGTTAGGTTAGCCATCATCCAATGGTAGTTGCATGCCATTGCGAGGGCAATGGATGGAGATTTTGGGGTGATAGCAATTTGAAGAGTAAATTTTGGGGTCGGTCAATTCAGCTTGATCCTGTTGGTCTCTTGACATTAGAATTTGATGATGGAGAAGTATATCAATGGAGTAAGGTGTTACACCAATGATTGTTTTATATTGTTTAAATTCAATTTTTCTTTGTTCTATTTTACCATTTAGAATCTTGAATTATTTTCAACTTTATGCATTTCTTGTAGGTGACAACGTCAATTTACAACCTGATACTGGGAAAGCTGTACTGTGATCATTATGGTACAATGCGCATACAGGGAAATCGTGACTACTTGTGTAAACTAAAATTTAAGGAGCAGTCCATTATAGACAGGAATCCGCACCAGGTAATTTCCTACAGTATTTTATCATATATCTGAGATATATAGGATTGTTATTATTGAAAACCATTAACAAATATTTTTCATTTATCCTCTCAACGGTGTAAATCTTTGCCTTCTTCATTGGACCATTGTTTCTATACCATGACACTTCTTCGTTAGATTCTTTGCCTAACAAGAGAATGGAGGGAGAAAAAGAAATCGATATAAAGTTATAAAAATGTTTCCAAATCACGTTGATTTTGATTTTTGAGTAGGACTCTTTGCCTTCGACAAGAGGTTGGAGGTAGAAAAATGGAATCAATGGGAAGTTATAAAGATGTTTCCAAATCACGTTAATTTTAAGGATTGTGCTACACCCTTCATCCATGATGTGGAAGATATCATAAAAAAAGCTTACCTATTACCCCGACGAAGTGGGGGAGCATAACCAATAAAAACCATTTTTGTTTGGATTTTTTTTTATGCGTTTAGATTCTTGATGCAAATGAAGTTTCTGAAACTGGAAGGGTTTCATTGTCATGGGAGAAAGCAGAGGTTATATACGACTTTAGTTATTCTAGCTCTAGCTTTACCACTCAAAGCTGGCTCATTTCTTATATTGTATAATAATTATTCAACTGGATGTTCCTATCCAATGAAGGAAAAAAAAAAATCAACTGGATGTCATATTATCGTTAATAGTGAAGAACTTGTAAATTCTAAGTGATCACCTGGTGCTTTCATTTGATCCAATTCAGCTGGGTGAATTGGCTATTATGGGCAGATGTCAGGAATGTGACATTTTTTTTGGGTTAAAATTTTGGGATTAGAAAATCTGCGAAAGTTGAAATTAGAATTTCTGACTTGTAAAAGATCAAGATCTTATATAGATTGCTAAAGTTGACTGAAACTTGAATCACCATTTGCATTCAGGTACAGGGTGTAGTTCAAGATAAAACTGGAAGGACGGTGGCTACATTATTTGGAAAATGGGATGAAAGTATGCATTATGTGAAGGGGGACTGTTCCCATAAGGGAAAAGGATTTGATTCTTTATCTGAAGCCCACCTACTCTGGAAACGAAGCAAGCCACCAAAATTTTCTACTAGATATAACTTCACGCGCTTTGCTATGACTTTGAATGAGCTGACACCAGGCTTGAAGGTAATCCTTTTGATTACTTTGCTTTAGTTTCCTACTAGATTTTCAATTTTTGTTTGGTTGTAGGACGTGGCTGCATAAGATTATCTATCCGCTTTAGTTACAATGTTGCAACCTCCTGAGGGACGAATGATAGTTTAGAATTTTTTTTTTTTTTTTCCTCCCTCCTTTCTTTCTGTTTTCATTAAATTTTTGAGATGTAATGATATGCACTTGCCATGTATTCTGGGGTCAACTTGTTTCTTTTGTTACTTCAATATGCAGGAAAAGTTACCTCCTACAGATTCAAGGCTCAGACCTGATCAAAGGTGTCTAGAAAATGGAGAGTACGAAATGGCTAACTCAGAAAAGTTGCGATTGGAGCAGCGCCAGCGGCAGGTAGACTATACTTCGATGATACATATTTGGTCCTTTTTCAGGAGTGTTTGTTCAACGCATATTCATCTTATTCTTAAGCTCCTAATTTAATATCCCAAGCTATATGCATTCTTCGAACTTGAGGACTTTGAATTATTCCAACGATAAATAAAACACATACTCAAATTAATAATTTGTTCTTAAGTTTGTGCTAAAATGGCTTGAAACCAGTTGTGACCAGAATAATCAGCAATATGGATCTGCAAAATTGTAGAATTGATGGAAATGGACAGCTGACTTTTAGATATCAATTTTATAAAAAAAATATAAAAAAAAACTCGTTTACTTTATAATATTTTTTTCTCTTGTGATCTACTATCTGAAGACATATTTGCATTCCTAGTCAAAATCTTTAATTTATTTATTCTATTTGGGTGAGATTTCAGAAGTTGTTAGATCAATAGAATAGCTTATATTATTTCATTTGGTTTTCAGGCTCGGAAGATGCAAGAGCGAGGTTGGAAACCAAGGTGGTTTGCCAAGGAGAAGGGAAGTGATACTTATCGCTACATTGGTGGGTACTGGGAGGCCAGAGAGCAAGGGAAATGGGATTCATGCCCTGATATATTTGGTCAGATCCCTACTGATCCACAACTCGAGTGAGTTGAATAGTTTTTTTTCTTTTGATGTTTTTTCTTAAATTCTTTTTTCACATATATTTACCGGATGAGTAGCCAATAGCGTGCTCATTTGAGTAGTTATACATAGTATAGCAACTGCCACTGTCGATGTGGTTGCAAAGTAAATTAGATTGAAGATGCTGGGCAGTCAAAAATGAAGTTAGCAAAGGGAAAAAAAAAAAAAGGAAAAGGAAAAAAAAAAAAAAAAAAAAAAAGAAGTGAAAGCAGCCATAGTTTCTCAAAGATTATCTGGCCGGCATCTCATGTGTTCTTCATAGATCATTTTTCTTTGCATTAGGTGGAAACATGTCTCATTCGCAGCAAATTGTTGAGTGAAAGCATTTCTAGAATTATTCGGATATATATATATATATATCTCCTAAATGACTATGATCATCATCTTGCTGATTTCTACCCAGCAGGTTTCTCAATAACGTGTCTTTTATGTACTTATATTCATTCACCCGACCAGTTGAAAGTTCTTAACCATATCCAGTGGGAAAATTGATATCACAAATTTGGCCCCATTTGGAGAATTTTCAGGTACAAATGTTGAAAACTTTCCCCCATTTACTCTTTGTTGGTTTCTAAATCCTTGGTATTAGGAAGAAAGTGTATTTTCTGAATTATTCTGTCAAATAATGTGAAACCGTGGGATACTCCCTGAAAATGGAAAACGACCTGTTAAATGCTCTGCCTCGAAGCGATGCAGGCATTTCCAAGTTAGCCAACTGAAGTCCGAAGGGACATTTTGAATAGATGGATTGTGAAATATGCACACACATCACCATCCTGCTGTTCCTTTTAATTATATAATATTTGACGCCCAGAACCATCCTTTCCTCCTTGTGCCCTTCCTTCTTTCTTTACATTAATTGGTTGATTTTTTCTCTACTTCCTTTAGTGACGTCTGAACCCAAAACAACTCCAAGATCTGTAGCTATCTGTCCCTCATGTGGATCATGATCTCAATGCCTTCTCAAAACACACCTGAAACTATATATTAAATAAGCCATTTCGTCTCTTTCCTCCAACACCTTTTACTCGCTTTGCGTTTTATAATCATCACTCTAGTCGTTTCTTACTTTTTGAGTTTTGACTAATTTGTTTCACTAACAAAAGAGAACAACAGCTACATTGACATTTGGTTCATTTCTAATTTTAGTTCCTAAATTCCTAATTCTTTCTTCTTTGTCCACTTAACAAGTTGTAAAATGTTTTCGGTAGGTCCTTGTCCTTTTGGGTGTTTAACGTTATGTCTAGTAGATATCTATGCAAACTTTCCACTGACTTTCATATTTTAATGCTTGTGTGACATGTTTCAAACATTTGATGACATAGATGATAAACCATAAAAACAGGCAAAATAGATATTAAAATCTTTATCCAAGTGTCAAGACTAAATAGGAAAAGTCTTCAAATTTTAGGATCATACTTTTTTTTTTAGTACAACAAATGAGGGCCCTCAACATCAGGAAAGGTAGTACAAGTTGTGGTCACCAAATTAAAATAATAGTAACAATTTTAACTCCAACGTGACCTCCAAACTCTTCTTTGTTAAAAAAAAAAAAAAGAAAGAAAAGGAAAAGAAGTCCAAACTTCATATTTATTCAATGGCTGACGTTGAGCTTCATAAAGCACAAAAAGAGACATTTGAGACAAGAACATTAGATCATCAAGTTTGGTCTTCTGAGCTAATCCTTTATAATATAACCATCACATTCTACTCCTTATCTTGGTTACTTTACTATTTATTCTAACAAATTGAAACATTAGAATAATATCGACTTTGCCTTCAAATTACATGTTAAAACTAGATGAACTCAAGCAACACGTAAGATCACATGATTCGAACCTGTAACGTTTTAGACTTATGTAAACTAATTGAAATAGGTTCAGAAAAAGTGGGGCCTTGAAGGAAGGACATGAGATGCATTAAGAGTTGAATAATGTTGTTTGGGAGAAGAGGGTTTTGATTGTACCATGGTGAGGGGTGAATTAATGGGTGGATGTGACCACTCATTAGGCCTTCTTTTTTTATTTCTCATTTCCAGATGTGGATCCCATTCAGATCCACAATCATCCCCAATCCTTCCCACTCTTCCACAACTTTACCCTTTTTTTCCCCCAAACTTTGCTCTCAATTCTCCAAATATTCAACTATGATGTTTTTGTTAAGTATATAACTCGTCTACCTTAATCTAATATTATCGAGATAATTACGATCGTCATTTATTGTTTGGGATTCGAGAACTTTATGCACATGACTAAGAATGATTTCATTGGCTTAAAGAGCCGAAGTTTATATAATCAGTCAAAGATGATAAGGCCTACTCTCTAACTTTTTGTACAATATGCACTTGCTAGATCTCTCCTCTCTTGCCTTTCTGTTATAGTTTTTTGTTTTCAAGTTCGGTCAAGAGTGACAAAAAAAAGATGCATTCTATTAGTCAAAAGCATTAGGTAACTAAAAAACCAATCTCTATGTATTTTTATTTCAAACGAATTTTACTTTCAGTTCCACTCATTTAAACATCCAAAATCTTATCTACTCGTAACTATCTATCTCGTAAGATATTATTCGTTCAAAGAGACTTATCCCACATAAGTGATCGAGCGATGTACTTTTGGGTAGGGTTTAGATTAAAAAGAGGGATGTGTCCTCTCATTTTGTCTCTCTCTCACAAAACATTAGCACATAAAAAGAAGAAGAAAGCAATCCTGAAGGCCTACAAATTTTGCTCACATGCAAGCCATGGCCCTCTCACCCATTTCAACTCACCGACAATCCCAAATCAGATACTCACTTTTTTTCCCCATTTGATTCAAACATCTCTTCTTTTTTATTCCAAAACTCACTCAAATGTGTTTGTGGAAATTAGGGTTCCTTTCAGACAAATTAAACTTCCTTTTTTCATCTCTAAATTCATACATTCCCTTTTATGCCTTTTTAGATGCAGATTTTATGTCGTATTAATAACCTACTAATGAAAATATGTATGCATATCGGTTAGATATAGAAATACAATAAATGTCAATTTTTTAAAAAATATTAGACGACAAATAGTTTATGTCTGGTTTGGTAATCATTAAACGAAAATAATTGTTTCTAATAGCTATTTGACTTTTTTATTAAAAAAAATTGAAAATTAAACTTATTTAAGTTTTAAAAACGTTTAAAAAATAATTTTAATAATAAAATTTTTGTGGGAAAAAAGAAACATAACAAGTTAGTTACAAAAAAGAAAATAATAAATAAATAATTTATTTTATTTATTTGGGAAGGACGTCTAAGCAGCTATAGCACGTGGTTGGCACGTGCGCGTGATCAGGTGTTTCGCATACAAAGAAGGTAAAGTTGGAACCGGGACACGTGGAGAGCGTGTGCGTGATCTGGTGTTTCGCATACAAAGAGGTAAAGATGGAACCGGGACACGTGGAGGGCCAAGTGACGCCTCGTTAACAATGTTGGGTGAAGGGAACAGTTGGCAGCNAACCTGTCTAGCTGTTAAAAAAAAAAAAAAAAAAAAAAAAAAAAAAAAAAAAAAAAAAAAAAAAAAAAAAAAAAAAAAAAAAAAAAACAGAAAAGGAAAAAAAGACGTGGGAGGTGGGCCCCACCCACGCGGCTCTCAACGACGGCCAAGTGGGCTCCACAGTTTTGCCAGCTCAGACAAGAACAAACTGCAAAAGCAAAACCCTCTCTTTCTCTTTGCTTTGGCTTCCACGAATTATGCTTCTATATTCTGTTTTTGATAATATTAATTTTAAATTAAGTTGGTTCTTATTATTTAATTATTATATTTTTAGTTTTTTTATAAAAAAAAAAACTGTCCATGCAATCATTATTAATAAATAGACGAATAAATATTTTGTTAGTGTTCATATCGAACACGTCATTGAATTTCTTTTTCTTTTTTTCTTAATTCTATCATGTTACGAACCAATGAAATTCAAACACGTGTCAAAAGCATTTATTTTAAAATTTAATACTATAAATAGTCATAATACTTATTTTTCTATTCTAAATTTCTCTATATTTTATTTCTTTATTACACAATTTTTTGATATTCTATCGGTCAACTCCAAATTTATTATTTTTTTCTTGGGTACAAATTGAATTTCTTTTTATAAAATTTGGGTTGATTATATTGCTTGATAATGTAAATAAGTGAGTTTACAGGGGGGGAAATAAAAAATAGGTGCTACTTTGTGGGTATTTTTTAATATATATATATATAATTAATTAATTAATTAATTAAGTTGACATTATTGTGTTTTCAATTTATCCAAAACGAATCATATTCTTAAAAAAGTAATGAAAATTAATCTAACCTATAAATTGAATGAATGGCTAAGATTCAACCATTAATATAGGCTTGAAATTATAAGAATATGCTTTTTTTTTCTCTCTTAATTTTAGAATTAAGTTTATTTACTTTTAATAATTTTTAATATATATTTTTTGTTGGAGAATTAATAAATAATTAATAAGAGAGACTATGAAATTTTAATGTAACTAAAATAAAATGAAATTTTAAATTATTTTTTAAAATGTAATAATAATTAAATATATAAAATATAATTCTAACTCTCATTATAAGTAAATCTACGTAAGAGTTCAAGCTAGCATATATTATTCACTTTGGTTCGTTACTAATCATTGTCAGTTTTATAATTTTAAAACACGTCTATTAGGAAGAGATTCTACATCCTTATATGGAATATTTTCGTTCTTCTCTCCAACTAATGTGAAATCTCACAATCAGTTGGAAAAGAGAACGAACCATTATTTATAAGGGTGTGGAAACCTCTCTCTAGCAGACACATTTTAAAATCGTGAGGTGAACGACGATACGTAACGAACCAAAACGAGTAATATATGCTAGCGGTGAGTTTGGACTGTTACACACTTATTCGAACTCTTGATATATCCTAAAATCGTTTCGTCTCTAAACATATATAATCTTCATACGAACATAAAATCTCGAATCAAAAGTGGACAACCTTAGTGGCACAATATTAATTTCAATCCCTCATGTGATTCAAATATATCCATATTTATATAAAGTGTTGATACCCTCTTCCAATATTCAAAATTTGAGTGCAAACATAGGAAAACCACATAACATATATTCCTTCCTCTTTGATTAAACCCTATTTTCCCTTTAAATTCCTTTATATTATCCTACCACCTCACCTTTCTTTACTCGTTTTAAACAACCATTCATCCATTTTGGAATGTTTCAAAGAAATCTCATTCCTAAAAACGATTCATACCTTACTGGATACAATAATTCATAGATCTTAGATCGGGTGTACACGGGTTGAGTTGTGTTAGGTTGAAAATTTTGTTTGAACCAATTTGAAATTTCGGGTTGATTGGACTGGTGATCCAAGCAAACTACTTCAAACGGTCTTTCTTTGGTTGCCGAATGATAAGTGGTATTGTACTACTATTCTGCCCATGGTAACCAAGGTACCCATTCCCTTGGTCTATCGCTTGTAAAGCATCCCAGGTAGTTCTCTAAGCATCGGTTAACCACCTCGGTCTGGGAAAGCTGTACTCATCTGAAATTCTGTCCCTTGTAAACGAAAGAGCTCCTGCCAGAAATAGCTAATGAAGACCGGGTCCCCTGTCGCTGACAATTGAGTGTGGCATTCCATGCAATGAGGATATTATCGAAAAAGATCTGAGCGAGTCTTGCCCATTTATAAGGAATATGGATGGTCTCGTTGCAAGAGATTTGCATCTTTCTTTTTGTTTGTGAGTCGGTCCACCACGATCAAGACCCATACTCCCTTTTTTGGCAGAGCGGCGAGAAAATCTATGGAGACACTTTCCCAATAGAGTTTACCACTCAATACAATCTAACCCAATCCCCTCTTAAGTTGTTGGGTTGTTGTTTTTTTTTTAAATTATAAAAAAAATATATTTATCTAAAATATATGTTACATTAATAACAAAATGAATTTACTAGTCACAATGCATCACTAACCTCAGTTATAATCGTAAAGTATTTTTAACATTTTTAAAAGTAGGATTGAGTTGTACAGTGACCCAATTTTCAAATTTTTAAAAATTCAACCTAATCCAAATTGAAAAATAAAAATCTAACCCAACTCAACGTTTTATAGCTTGGATTAGGCATCCGAATTGATTAAGTTATCGAGTCATATGAACACTCTTAATTTAAAATACACATTTCATTTCCATATATAATTAAATATACGTTACCTCGGTGATACATAACGGGAAGTTTAGGACAAATTATTTTTGGCTTATTCGTGTAATAGAAGTGATAGATCTTCCCCAACCATGAAAACAAATGTTCATGAAAATAGTTTGCAAAATATAACGTAGGAAAGTCAAAATACCAAAATTTTGTCTTTTGTTCAATTAATAAAATTTATTAATAAAATAGCAAAAAGTGCGTGCGATGTAATTAGGTGGGAGGGCGGAACGTAAATTTCGAAAATAATTTCCGATCCTTTTTTTTTTTTTTTTTTCAATTATTTTATTCATTTAAAAAAAAAATTAAAAATTTGGAACAATCGTAGAAGGCAGCGGGCCCCACCGCAACCGGAAATCAAACAATGATGCCTCGGATCACGAACGAAACATTTTCCTCTAAAGCCGCATGAATGGCATTACTGTATTTAAAACCATGTTTAGGGGCTAATTTATAAAATCTTCCAAACTTATTTCCCTATATTACCCTCTTCTCGCGGCGCATGAGGAGGGTATTCTCGACATTGTGCTTTTCTTTTCTTTTCTTTTCTTTTTTTGTTTGAAATTTAACAGAAAATAAAGTTCAATTAGTAACAAATAATGACTTAGGAGACATTTTAAGGGGTAAATATGTAAATTACAATCACTCACTCTTTTTAATTCCTTCCGTTGACAGTTTTAACTTATTTATAATTATTTTTTAAAAAACTTTGTAACATTAATTATTACCAATTATACCGATACTAAATGAAGCAAATATTAACCAAATATTTGATATTTGAATTTTATGAGATTTTAGTTATTAATCTAACCGAAACTATGACAACCCAACCTAACTCAATACCAACATAAACGTATAGTTTATAAACTCTATTTAAGTTGCTTTGGTCGGGAGCTGGACCAACTCAATTAAATTAAATTTAATTTAGATGGTTTGAATAAAAAGAAATAATTAATAAATAAAAAAGTAAATTTAATTGGGCTGATTTGTATCTGCAGGATTAGACAGAGGATGAGCAACTTCCCCAGGAAAAGCCGTCTTATTTACTTAGTATTTATTTATTTATTGATTCAGAGTTTTTAATTTTAAATCCGTTCGTTTCTCTTTCTCTCTCTACGCCCTTTCGTATTTTCATCTCTGCCTCGGCCTCTGTTCAGCTGCTAGCCTTCGCACCTATTTTCTCATCACCACCGCCTACGAAAAGCGTGGAAACAACTGCACGACACACACAGAGAGAGAGAAGAATTTGCCTTCTCTAATGAGCCGGAATTTTTGTTGGCCCCATTGCAACCATTTTTAACCTTCTGCAGGACAGATGCAGAGCTAACGAACCGGGAATAGGAGAGAAAGTAGACAGCGGAAGAAATTGAGCGAGCTCGTCAGGATAAGCCTCATTTATGTGTGCTTGGAAAATGCGAGAGGCTCTGCCCTGTGATGACCCCAGCCAAATCGTCTCTTCTACCCACAAGAAGAAGAAATCCGATGACGATAAGCTAGATAAAGATTCACAGATGCAGATGCTCGCTGTTCCTCCGGTTCTTGTTGTAAATCGTAGTCGATCACAGGCGAGTTCGCGAAGGGTCACACCCACTACCTTGACGACTACTCCTTCCATAACTACGGCGGCTACTGTCGACTCTGTTTCCGGTGATGGCACTGGAATCGTTGCGCCGACGGCTGTGGAGAAGCACCTTCCCAACGGGGATCTGTACATTGGGAGTTGCTTGGGGAGCGTTCCGCACGGATCGGGGAAGTATTTGTGGACTGATGGGTGTATGTATGAGGGTGAGTGGAAGAGGGGTAAGGCCTCGGGGAAAGGGAAATTTTCTTGGCCTTCTGGTGCCACATATGAAGGCGAATTCAGGTCGGGTCGGATGGAAGGGACTGGCACTTTTATTGGATCCGACGGCGACACCTATCGTGGCTCATGGTGTGCAGATCGGAAACACGGTTTCGGCCAGAAACGTTACGCCAACGGCGATTTCTATGACGGAACCTGGAAGCGGAATGTTCAGGACGGAAATGGCCGTTACGTCTGGAAAAACGGGAACGAGTATGTGGGTGAGTGGAAGAACGGGTTGATGTCCGGTCAGGGGGTTTTGATTTGGGCCAACGGGAATCGGTACGAAGGTCAATGGGAGAACGGAGTACCGAAAGGGAACGGAGTTTTCAGTCTTCTGGACGGCAGTAGCCATACCAGTGAATGGAATAACGAGATGAAAATCCAGCAATACAATGGAAGTTTTGATTCGCTAGACGCGAAAGAGAAAATCGAAAGCAGTGAGGTTGTTGAGGGTGCGAATTTGACCGCAACATTCAGGAAAAGTTCTTCGGTAGACGCTAGCAGAGGCAGCTTGACGGACAGAAATTTCCCCAGGATTTGCATTTGGGAGTCTGACGGCGAAGCCGGCGATATCACTTGTGATATACTCGATAATGTGGAGGCTTCGATGTTGTATCGAGATGGATTTAGACAGTTTAAGAAAACTCCTTGTTGTTCAACCAATGATGCGAAGAAACCAGGGCACACGATTTCCAAGGGGCACAAGAATTACGAACTCATGCTCAATCTCCAACAGGGTATAAGGTAATTACCGATTGAGTTCTTTAGATCATCTGAAATGCTCGTTTCTCGATGCTGTTTTTAGGGTTTTTCTTCTCCGTACTTGATTGGATTTTTCTGGGGTTTGCTGTAGGTATTCAATCGGGAAACACGCTTCAATTCTTCGGAACCTTAAGACAAGTGATTTCGATCCGAAGGAGAAGTTCTGGACGAGGTTTCCACCGGAAGGATCGAAAACTACGCCCCCTCATCAATCCGTGGAGTTTCGATGGAAGGATTACTGCCCCTTGGTGTTCAGGTATTCAATCTTCAAAGTTTCTGCCCTATTTGATCTTTGTTGTTCGATGATTGACCAGTTTCGTTGCAATCCTTGTGTAATGTAGACATCTGAGGGACCTGTTCCGGGTTGACCCTGCTGATTACATGCTAGCTATTTGTGGAAATGACACCCTTAGAGAGCTCTCTTCTCCAGGAAAGAGTGGAAGTTCTTTCTACTTAACTCATGATGATAGATTTATGATAAAGACGGTGAAGAAATCAGAAGTGAAGGTCGGTTGCCAGGATTCTGATTAGCTTTGTTTAGTTTGTTGTGCTCCATTTTATGGATTGGATGATATGTTGAAGGATGATCATTGATGAAATTAGGACTTCTCTTTTCAGGTTCTCATAAGGATGTTGCCAAGCTATTATGATCATGTATGTCGATACGAGAATTCGCTCGTGACAAAATTCTTTGGCGTGCATTGTGTAAAACCAATTGGCGGTCCAAAGGTGCGTGCTGTTTTACTCTGGACTTTGGTTTAATATGCTTTCTCAGATATGTTACTGTTAGGATTTGTGTTCTAACTAAAATCTTTGTAACGTAACCAGACACGGTTTATCGTGATGGGCAACTTGTTCTGCTCCGAATACCGAATTCATCGACGTTTTGATCTTAAGGGTTCGTCCCATGGTCGGACAACAGATAAGCCTGCGGGAGAAATTGATGAAACCACTACACTGAAGGATCTTGATCTTAATTTTGTGTTTCGCCTTCAGCAAAGTTGGTTCCAGGAGTTTATCAAGTAAGTTCCTACATTCAGATTATATGGTTCTTGCATTCTCTACTTACAGGGCGTTGAATTTAACATTAGTGTTTCGAAAACACGACAGGCAAATTAACCGAGACTGTGAGTTCTTGGAAGCTGAGAGAATCATGGATTATAGTCTTCTGGTTGGTCTTCATTTCCGTGACGAGAGTCGATACGATAAAATGGGATTATCACCATTTCTATTACGATCTGGTAAATAATCCGATCACCACAATGTTGTCATGTGGGTGATTTGATAAGCTAATGAACACTTATGCTATCTTGCAGGTTATAAAGATTCTTATCAGAATGAAAAGTTCATGCGTGGCTGTCGCTTTCTTGAAGCAGAGCTGCAGGACATGGATCGAGTTTTAGCTGGCCAGTATGTTTCTTGTCAAATTCTACTGTTTTTGTTCCATCACTTAACATCATTATGACCAACTAGGTTGAATCATCCATATACAACCACATCTGTTTTTGTTCTAATTCAAACGTGCACAACGATTTTCAACTCGTTACGTTTCACTCTTCCAGGAAACCTTTAATCAGGTTAGGAGCCAATATGCCAGCTAGAGCCGAGCGAATGGCTAGAAAGAGCGACTTCGATCAGTACACCCCTGGCGGGACAAGCCATTTGATCCCTTCAAGGAGTGGTGAATTCTATGAAGTTGTCCTGTATTTCGGGATCATCGACATCTTACAGGACTACGATATCAGTAAGAAACTGGAGCACGCATACAAATCCTTACAAGTCGATCCCACCTCAATATCGGCAGTCGACCCAAAGCTGTATTCGAAAAGATTCCGAGACTTCATAGGAAGAATCTTCGTTGAGGACAGGTGAACAATAAGAAAGAAGGAAGATAGGAAGGATGGATAGATAGATAGATAGATGGCTAACTATTATCCAATCGATAAAAGATTTCCCGACCGAAACATCGATGAATCAGAGAGTTGGGGAAAAGGTTGGCATTGGGGGGTGGCCACATGCGATTAAAGGCTGATTTTGCAGAGCAGCCAAAGAGTAGAGAAGGTGGGGGAGGGGGGGTAAAGTGTTGAGTTATATATGTACATTGAATGCAAGAAAAGAGGGAGATTTGGGAAGTGAAAGGGGTGGTGTTCTTCCCTCACGTTGCTTTACTATTGTATTTTTTTTTTGAAAGGTTTGAAAGATAGGTATATAGGTAGTGGAGAAAAGTGATTCAAAATGGATGGGGATTTGGGGGGGTTGGTTGGTTGGTTGGAATAAGAGAAGTGTACAGGATTGGATTACGTTTATGATCTGATCTCTCTGTTTTGTGAAATATTCTATTCAGAAAACACCTTATTCAATGTCTTCTCTTCTTCTCAAGGCTCACTTTTTATGAGTTTTAAGGCAAATGGGGTCGCCTTGGGTTGCTTTTTGCAGTGAAACACAGCAGAGCGGGAAGGGTTGAGTAGCCATCAAAAGCAGAGAAAGATGCCCTTTCTTCACTTCCCCCCCTTTCCTTTTTGTAATCCATCCCCCACACTTGCTAGGCTATCCATCTCATTTAAGTTCAAGAAATCATCTTTTTGCCACGTGTCTCAAACCCATTTGCCTAAAGTGTATTTAAGACATACCCAAGTGGTCAAAGTCGCAGGAGAGAGAGAGAGAGAGAGAGAGAGTGTGTGTGGAGCCCCATGTTTCTTTTAGGACTTGTAGGAGTGGAGTTTCTTCCTGAATTTTGACCTTCCTCTCTTCTTCTCTTTGCTTTTGGGTACCTCTGTCTATCACTGTTTCTAGATCCTGCCAACTCTCCTTTGTGTGTATATATTATAATACTTTCCCACCATCTCATTAAAATATACTTGCATTACTTTAACTCAACTTGTTTTACTCTAATCTCTCCTCCTTCTCACTTCAATTATCTTTTCTATTCTTTTATCTCTTTATAAGAGTTTCAACTCGGGTGAAGTCGGTTGAAGAGTGGAACAAAATATTTTTTAGTAGGGTATGGAAACTTCTCCCTAATAGACGTGTTTTATAATTGTGAGACTAACAACAATACGTAATGGGTTAAAGTGGACAATGTCTACTAGCGGTGAGCTTGAACTGTTACAAACAATATTAAAGCTAGACACCTGGTGGTGTGCCAACGAGGAAGCTGGGTCTTAGGAGGTGGATTTTGAGGTCCCATTGCTTGAAAAGAGGAATGAAACATTTCTGATAAGAGTGTGAAAACCTCTCCCTAGCATATGTGATTTAAAATCGTGAGGTTGACGGTGATACATAACGGGCTAAAGCGGCTAATATTTACTACTAACGGTGAGTTTGAGTTGCTACGAATGGTATCAAAGCTAGATATTAAGCAGTATGCCAACGAGAACATTGGACCCCTAGAGGGTAGATTGTAAAGAAACAAACTATTATTTATAAGGGTGTGACGTATTTTAAAACCATAAAGTTGAATCTAAACAAACAATATTTACTAGAAATAAACCGAATTCAAGAATTAATCAAAATAGCAATTATTAGTAAACTTAACCTTCGAAAGGTAGAAGTATAAGCATTTGGTGGCGGTGCATTTTAAAATGTAAAAATGGTGCAGTAGACAGCCTACGAGGATTTGTCTTGTCTCTGAAGAAAGGAATTTACAGACATAGAAGTCAACTGTCCTGCCTGTAAAGTCATGGAGCCTACTACTCCTTCAACCTACGGACTCAGTCAAACACCATTACACCCAACTTTGTTCTCAAGCATTCATGACCAAATAATATAAAACTTGGCTTCGAACTGCCAAGCATGCACGAATAATTACCCATATGTGCCTCAACGTGCTCACAACTTTCTGCAACTTGAAACACAAACAAACAATTCTTAATATATAGAAAAACATCAAATCATTACCCAAAACCCATTATCAAAATCACTTAAAACAGCGAGATGATACTTAGATTGTTGAAGATTATTGAGAGTGAGTCGTACATTGCCAGATGAATTATTAAACGTTTAGACGCACGAAGGTCGAGATATATCAAAATCCTTGCATGCTTTAAAAGCAAATAAATTAAAAATAAAACCCCATTTTGGTGGTTTCTTTAAAAGAGAGAAAAAAAAACAAATAAAGTGAGTATCTTGATGCAGTGCTTTCATCAGCGATGATTATGTTCGAGTTCTCCGGCGGCTCTGAGCTGGGTTCTAATGTTTAGTGATTACGTGGGGGTCAATGATTTGAAGATCTTCAATTAGATTTTTTAAAAATGGTTGGAGATAAAGTTGTGAAGAGATTACGAGCAAAAATGAGTTGTTAATATAAAGAAGAAAGAGACAACCAATTGACAAGAGGACCAACATGTAGTTGTTATGTCAATTTACGTGAATAATGTTGTAAATGATGTCACGCATGTTTTTTAATCTCTCAAATAGTATTGTAACAGTCCAACCTTACTACTCCATCTATTACGTATCGTCGTTAGCTTCACGGTTTTAGAATATGTCTACTAGGGAGAGGTTTTTACACCTTTATAAAAAATATTTCATTCACATCTTCAATCAATGTGGGATCTCACAAGTATCTTTTAGAATAAATTTCGTTCGAACCCAAAAGGTAAAAACCAATTTGAACGAAACTAATTAATGATAAGAACTCAACAAACATGTTAAGGGTGAAACGTAAAGATGAAGTTAAATCGAAACAAGTGGTATGAACAACGAACGTGTTCTTCGACCGGTCGCATTAAAGAGGAAGGAAGAGGGTTAATAAAGGAAGGAAAGAGTCAAAATTGTAAGAAAGGGTCATGTTGAAACATAAATGAAGGTGGCCATTGATGTTGGGAAAAAGCCCTTTTCCATTCCCAACATTGGCCCTTCTCTATTTGTGGTATAGGGGACACTTTTTTCTCTTTCCCCTCACTCAATTGTTTTCATTTAATTTATTATACATTACCCCATATACCTAACTTAACTATTTTTGCCCCCCTCATTCAAATTAAATAAATCCCCTTCCTTCATTAAAAAATTTATGGGGAAATTATCTCGGGAATTAGTGCAACTTCTATCATTTTGTTTGCTCTATGTTCGTTAGAACGAATCAATGTGACGCCACCTAATATGGGTGTCGACCCATTATTAAAAATTGCTTGTTAAAAGAGTTGGTAGAGAGCTCGAGAGATTTTTCAAATGGACAATTCGTATATGAACAAGCAGAATGCAATATTAACTGATTAAGAGGTTGAGAATTGTTGAAGAAGTGATCATGGATTTATAAGTAAGGAAGGACACTAATACAGTATTAATCAAGTGGGGTGGAGGGTGCTGGCTGGTGTACCCTCTTGACCAGACTGTCCAAATTGGAAAGATAACATATTAAAACACGCGGTCTGGGTTAGGTAGTCGCCACTGCCAGCAGGAGGTTTCCATTGGAGGGAACATAGGAACCCATCTCCTCCATTCTTTTTCCTTCCAATTTGCGGTGCGTTTTCTTCTACTTCTTATTGGAATCTAATAAGAATATCTAACACCCTTTATTATTTAGCTGGATAATCAAACTAGATTAGAAAAACACACAAGCGCTTGTATGATTGTGTCGATTTTGCTGCCCCAAAATGGTAGGGTAATGGGTAAATGAATTATGATGTAATATTAGGATCATCATTTGTGAATTTGATTGTCAATGCAATAATAAGTGGAGAATAGAATCTGATAAGAGTGTACAAACGGTAGTTGAAAATGGGAGGGGAAAGGGAGAATTATGGTGGTGGATTGGTTGTGGTTGAAAGGAAATGAAAGAGATGGGGAAGGCAATGCACATGGCGAGTGGGATTGAGACGCCATTGTCGGGTTTTGAGTTTCTTGAAATTTTAGAGAATGCAGCCTAAGTGCTCGATCTTATGCCTGACTGACCCCTCGTCCTTGTTTTGGGTCCTCCATATCTCACTGACACCTTCTCATCACAAAATAGTTTATGTTTTTCCATTGTAAAGTATTAATTGAGTTGTCATTTGTCACCATTGCATTGATGGGTCCTGTCCTCCATCTTCATCTTTCATCTACATCTGCAATTATTAATGGCCACACCATTGCTTCTTTTCTTTCTATCAAATATAGAAAAATATGGATATGAATGATTTGAATTGGGTCCAGCCCATTAGAGGTCCGGCCCACGTTGATTGAGGGAAACCCAGAAGCTAGCTAGCTCCCTCCCTCGACATTATAGAGTGGAAAAAGGAGTTGAAATCTTCAACCACAAAGCTAAGACAATGATGAAGTAGAAAGAGACATGGGAGGAGGAGAGAAAGGTTGTGAAGGGGAAAACAGAGGAACCCCACATCAACTAACCGAGCCATTGGGGAGATATTGCTTAAAAAATACAATAATTTTGTTGGGCAATATCAATGTGGGTGTGATTAGTGAGAGGCGGATCTCATCCATTGGGCTCATGGGATGATGCTGAAAATGTGGGAATGCCTCAGTTTTAGGTGACCAACACCATATGCTAGCTCACCTCATTAGATCCCACCACCATCCCCTCTTCATTGCCCCACTTTCTTAAACTCTAATCACTCGTTCATTTCAATGAAATGGATGTCGGCCCAGACACCGCAGTAGGACATTCTGCATAAGTTCGGCTCGTGTTTGAGGCCCAGAGGGAAAGTCATTGTGTCAGGCCATGGATTTGGGCCTTATGAAGGGTTTATGGGGGGGAGTGAGAAAGAGATTGAAATGTGATAATCGTGGGGGGTTTTAAAGCGACGGGATTGACAAACTCTGAAAGTAATGATGCCACTGACTCATTCCTAATCCACCACTGTTTTCAAATGAGTGCAAGTTTAAATACATCTGGGCAAAGGTTTGAATTTGAGAACACAAAATTTATGAGAAAGAAAAGAAACCCAAGAAAGTGAAAGAGATAGAAATCCCTTATTATCGATCCACCACTGTGTTAACACAAAAACAACCAAAATTGAAACCCAACAGCCAATGTCACTGATAGACAACACAGCACAAAGAAACACATAGAATAGAATGCATATTATCATCCGAAACCCAAAGTGGGGGGAAGGGAGTATCTTTATGCAATATCGCTTGGAAATTAAGGGTCAGAAAAGGCTGCATATTTTGGAAGCAGCAGGCAGGCAGGCGGCATGTTAGCGTTAGCTAGGCCAGGTTTCCAAAATGGTAAAAAAAGTGGGAGAAAGAAGGTCCGGACATGGGTGAGGCTGAGGCAGAAGAGGAATGGTCAAGAGGAGGATGAAAGAGGGTGGTTTTAGGCCAAACAATGGCAAGGGGGAAGTGGCAGAGTGGGTTTGCATGGAAATGGGCAGAGGGCTTCAGGGCTAAACCCCAAGGGGGCGAAGAAGGGAACAGAAGATATACACAGTTGGTTTGGTTGTGTAATTATGGGGGGAGAAGGCTTGGCTTGGAATGGTTCTAGGGTTTTACTTACTTACGTATTATGACGCTACTCTACTACTACTGCTACTCTACTATTACTGCTACTGCTCTTTATACGTTTTGGGCTCATTCTTCCCTCCCTCTGCTACCCAGATATGCATTCTTTTCCTTTATGTATGGCAGTTCATGTGAGCCAAGAAAAGAAAAACTCAAGTTTATAACACAGCTCTTTGAATAGGGCAATGAATTCATGCAGCTATAGTTATTTGAATGCAACAAAATTTAGGCTTTATTTGAGGAGTTTTTTAAATACCTGTTACCTAAAATAGGATGTAAATTGAAGTAGATAAATTTTAAGCTTAGCCACGTCATTTCTATATATTTACTTTGTGATTACTTATATGAAGATTTTATTTTGAATTTATAATTATTTGTTGGTAGAAACTTAACCTAATTTGATTTATTTTATTTTATTTTTTTGGTTGGAGTTTGAATGAAAAAGTGATGATTGATGGAAGAAGAAGGAGTGAAAATGATGATTATGGAGAAGTCTAGAGGTGAAATAGGATCTTCCATTTGTGATTGCCAGTGATCTTTGATTTGACCCTCATCAACATTCATCCATCCAATTCCAATTCCAATTCCAATTCACTCATCTTCGAAAATTGGTGCCTAATTTTATCAAATCTTCAAAGAAATCATTGTTCTACAAAGCCTGGAACACGCAATAAAAATAAAAACAAAACCAAATGGTGTCCCATTTTGGTGTCACTTCTTCCAATAACGCCGCCAAAGCGATGATGGAGCAAAACTCAGTTTTGTCTCTGTCTTTGTTGTCTGTCTCGTAGTAAAAAAAAAAAAAAAAAAAAGAACAAACATTTAAAGCTCTTGACATGACTTCTTTATTATACTTATCACTTTCAATCTTCATCAGAAAATCCCACAAAACCTTCAAACCCTAACCATGCCTCATCATCCTCATCATATTAACCCTCCTCTCCCACTTCCACCTCAACCCATTTCCGCCTCTGTTCCCTTCCCCCACTTTCTTTACCTTCACAACTCTCCCATGGCCTCCGGTTATCCGTCCAAGCCCTTGAATCCTGATGCCGACCCATTTCTCTCTGCACCCCCAACGTTTCTGCCTCCGCCCTCGCCCCATTTTGTGTCGGGGTATGGAAATTTGTATTACCCACGTGCCACTTCTGCTTACGCATGGCAGTTTCATAGTTTTCCGGCTGTTTCCTGCTATAATGCCTGGCCACAGGTTGTGTGGCCGTCGTATCAGCCGGCTGTGGGTTTCGGTGGCTGCGTTGTGGCGGATTCCAAACTGGGAAGAGAGTTTGTCGTTTCGAGTGGGCCAAATAGAGATATCAAATGTCCGACGCAATGGGCCGAGAAGAAAATCAGTGGCGATGAGGACAATAACGGCGATGTCGACGACCCAGTTGAGAAAACTGTTCCTTGCTCGGGAATCACAACCTTGATGATCAGAAACATTCCCAATCAGTTCAAGTGGGTTCTACTGTTCTTCCTCTTTTAATGAATTATATTACTAAAATATAACAATTTAAGAACGTGGCGAGTTCTTTGATCTGAGAATTTTCTTGGAGAAGGATAAAGGTGGAATCAGAAGTGGGGTTGTGGGCTTAATTCCTACTTTTGTTGTTTATCGGTAAAATGGGAATGTGGGTTTTTAAATGATTTCATGCTGCACTTTCTCTGGTTTCTGCCCTTTCTCGCTTTTTGTCTCCTCATTTGGTAATATTTCTTTATGAGATTCATTTCTCGTGTTCTTTTTTTATGTCTTAGCTTTACATTTTTTGCCTTTTTAACTTTAGAACAATTTTGAATAGCAGGCGGCGAGATCTTCTGCAGTTGTTGGACAGATACTGTCAAGTGATGAACCAACGAAGGGATTCTCGACCTGATTTCTACGTTTCTGAATATGATTTCGTTTATTTACCTATGGATTTCATGTGGGTTATGAACAATATCTCATAATTCTTATTGGGTTGCTGCAATTCGCCATTTCAGTGTGGTTGTAATCATTTATTTATGGCTTTACAGGAGATCATGGTACGAAGGGAAAGTGTCGAATCTGGGTTATGCGTTTGTAAACTTCACCACATCAATGGCTGCATCCCAGTTTTGCGCAGTTTATCACAACTACAAATGGGATGTGAATGTCAACAAAAAAATTTGTGAGATAACGGAGGCTAGGATTCAGGTTCATGTAGAAATTGATGAATTGTTCATTGATTTTATTGCTATTACATGTTTTGGAATGCCAAATGAATGCTTCTTTCCGATGGGTAACTCAGGGAAAGGAAGCTTTAAAGAACGCATTCAAGAACAAAATCTTCTGGTGTAGCAACGATCAATATCTGCCTGTGATGTTATCTCCAGCGAGCAACGGTCGACGTCGTTACCGAAGGGTGAATGTCGGTAGGCGCATAGCTCGTCTTCCTCGCAAGCCGCTCAAGAAGTTGAGTTGTTGAGGAGGAGAGGTCTCCATTGTAGGTGGCCACGCATGGAGTTTGGTTTGTGTTTTGGTTTTCTTTTCTTGTAGGTAGGTTGATGAAAAGGGAGGGTGTTGTGTTTTCATTGTCTCCCCGAGCGCCGCGGTTTGTTTGGGGAGAATTGAAAACACGAGGGGATGTTTGTTTGTTTGTTTGTTTGGTTGTGTGTTTCTCCTTTTTCTTGGGAGGAGGGGAGGGGGCTATGTCTGTATGAAATGCTTACTTTTCTGCAATAATATTCTCTCCTCTTTTACTCGGTTGTATATATAATATTTTGATCATCTCGAGAAATTGTTGGTTTGGTTGGTGGGTGGATTTGTTTTTCTGGTAATGGGTCTCTCTTATAATTCTCAAGCTTTCATCGATATTCTAAGCGTTATGGGTAAATAATTTTGAATACCCTATGAAATATGTTCCAAATTTGTTTTGTAAGGCTATATCTTTGTATTTTTACTAATGTTTTTAATAATCAAGATGAATATGAATGCCGTTCATCAATTTATATAGGATAGGTATCCATCCTACTACGAAGATTGTTCTTAGATTCTCTAGTAGGTGAAAATCATGAAGAAAAGAGCGATGCTCATACTAAAAGACGCTCATCGATCCATGTGGCTTGTATTCAAATATAATCGCGACTCGAGTGGTTGGAAAACCCTTAATTGCACCCACATAGTTTTCAAAGGGGGTTAGGTTAAATGATATTTCTATATAGTAAACATTTAATAGAGTAGAATGGCTATATACATGATAGAAGATTATAGCTATATAGTTATATATACTCAACAAAACTATATATATATACCCCTTAGGTTGCTTATTACTACACATAAATATTTGGAATCATCTATATAAAAACTTTTAGTATTTTTACTTCTATTTTCTCTTTCCTATTCTCCGAGTTCTCCTGTTCTATGTTCATCTACATGAGTTGTTGTAGGGTCCTAAAATAAGATTCATGCATTTGAGAGCTCAACTCTAGCCCTATAAATTCATGTATTATTGTAGAATTGGAAACTTTCTCTAATAAGAAATTAGTTAAGAAGTTATAATCATCTCCATAATGTACAAGTCATCATAGTTAGTTCTAAAAATGTCATGCATACCCCAACACCAAAAATTGAATCAAGTTCACCAACTAACCCTTAATCATCTCCCTATAACAAAATAAACATATCATCAATAAGGACATAGTATAGTAATCTAATTATGGATATCTAGTCATCCTTTTAGATTTTCGGATACAATAAATTTTGAACTAAAACCCACTTACTTTATTGCGATTGAAATCGGTTCTCTCTCCCCAAAGCCTCTTTATTCTAATTGATGCCACGTCCAAGGCCTGGCGCTGACGAACAATACCTCCACAGAGCACATCATTTTATTAGCGATCTTGTTGATGGTTTAGACTAGTTCATCGTCCCCAGAGATCCAATACAAAAGATTGTGTTAGTAAAATGAGTTATAATAATGGACCCCTCGTTAACTACTCGGGGATTAGAATACTCATCAATAATATGCAGAATATTGAGCATTTGAAGAGGGTGAGCGCATCTGTAAGATAGAACATGGCACAGCAATAACACAAAAGTATTTTCATGAGGAAATCAGATGCAAATCCAGAGTTTAAACAATGTCTCTAAGCTTTTACAAGAGATGCAATGGCAAGGGCCTCAACGAGGAGCCTTCTTCTTCCCTGCAATGGCGACCTTCTTACCCTTCAACGTCCTGCAGTTGTTTTTCGTTCGCTGCCCTCGGCATGGCAACCCCTGGATGTGTCGAATCCCTCTATAACACTGAATCTCTTTCAATCTCCTTATGGCAAGTGCGTTGAAACGCCTCTGCAAAACCCAACAATCACACTTTTAAGCACTTCACAAAAGTAACAGAGACAACCAACGTTTGTAATGCTAACACACACACACACACACACACACACACAGATAGAGAAAGAGAGAGACCAGATCTCCTTCAATCATGTACTTGGAAACTTCATCTCTGATAGATATGAGTTCCTCCTCAGCTAAGTCCTTGGTGATCTTATTCTCCACGTTTAGATCAAACAGTATTTTCTTAGCATTGTTGCGCCCAATTCCATGTATATATTGAAGGGAGTATAGAACTCGCTTGTTGTTTGGTATCTCAACTCCTCCAACACGGACACACTTGATTTGAAGACCAGGAACCTGAAAGGTTCAAAATTGAAGGAAGAAAAATGAAGGAATCATTCAAGAAGAAACAGGGATATCTTGTGAGTTCGAAACTTCGTAGGAGTTAAACACCGGACCTCCTACTCCGATACCAAGTTAAATCACAAATCAACTCAAAATCTTAAGCTAATGGGTTACAAACTTTATCCTGTCCAGCATAGACTAGCAAGTCAAATTTCCATTTAAGGTCAGCCATTCATTGCCATAATCTACTCTTTCCGTCCAATTATATCTGCTTAATCTTTATAATCCATCATGCACAGAAAGGGTGAGGGAAAATGGGATTTAGGATCCGGAATTTGATTCATTTAGACAATAGCAATTAGGGAAACGAAACGCAGAATTTTTGTTTCATCACACTGTTCGATGAAGTGTAGAGGCAGAGTCTAGTGCTGTAACCGAGGAAAAACTACGGAAAAACTGAGTGTAGAGCATCACAAAAAGGAAATTCAAACGAAAGACAAAAAAAAAAAAAAAACGCTGAGTTGAGAGTATGTTGTGTAATAATAGTTTCACAGAATCAAGCTGCAATACTCACGGGCAAAGGGAATGCAGAAATCAAGAAATAGATACAATATGAAATCAAGAAGACAATAGCCAAGTTCCGCAGGATAAATATAACTGAGCAAAATCCCTCCACATCCGAAAAAAATACATGGAATTAAAGCACGAAGAAACGATAGAAATGGAAACTGTAGAGCCGAAGTAAGTAATTGAACGGAGGAAGAAGGTAAAATTGAAGAAACAAACTCCATAGTTGAAGTCCAAAGAAGAGAAGATTTACCCGAGGGTTTGAAATGGGGAAGGAGATAGCGTTAGAGAGAGGATTGGAGGTTCGAGAATTGCAGATAAGGGAGAGCGAAGGAGCGACGGGCAATGCTAAAGTGTGCGCCATTATCTCCTCTCTTCAAACTTCTCACTCACCGAACGGCAATCAGCACATTAGTGGATTTCTTCAATCCGATTGAACTCCGAGCGGCTCTCTGGTTTCAATGCCCACCTTATCTTCTTCTTCTTCTTCTTCTTCTTCTCCATCCCGCTTACAAAAATGTGGATAAAGGCCAGCTCAAACAAACTCAGAGGCCCAAACTTATTCGTTTTATAATGGGCTTAGCCCAAAACTCAGGCCCAAACTTATTCGTTTTATAATGGGCCTGCCCTAAGACCAGGGATGATGTATTAGAATTGTTGTATCTTATTGAATTATAAATCATATTTAAAATATTAATATTTTTTATCATTTAATATAAATTCAATTTGAAAATGGGTTATGATCCACTCAAGTTGAAGATTGGCATTTTCAATGCCTAGTATATCATGATCATCTTGGTTAGGGTCCGTGGTTGCATGTTCATATCACGCCAACGTCATATCCTTTATTTAATTTTATATTGTATTTTGACTATTCAGCCATTGTCATCCCAAAATGTACTATAGGAGATATGACCAGCCGTTAACTCCTCCCACGTAGATATTGTATGATCATTCAGTCCAGGTCTGCTAGTCCTCAATCATCTCAAAATGTACAATAGAGACGAAATCACGTCTAAGCGCCTGTAAGCCCAGCCCTGAATCATCTCAAAATGTACAATAGAGGCGAAATCACGTCTAAGCCTATCAATCCTGAATCATTTCAAAATGTACAATAGGGAGATGCCACTAGTTGTCAAGTTTTCCTACCAATTCTTGGGTATATGATATTTAAGTTGTGGTGTTTCTTTCTTTGCAAGCAAACCTTCTTTCAATTTTGCTTTCAAACCCTCCTTCAAAAATCTCTCTACCCCTATTTTCTAAAACATTTTTCTTAAAACGGAGTCAAAGGCTTGAACATATGTTGTATGACTATAGAGGACACAAATCCAAGTTGGCTTGACTCACTCGGTGTTGAGAGTGAGTGCCGCACAATCATAAAAATCCACGGCCAAAGAAAGTGCGATTGTGACATCTAACAGCCTATCATCGCTATCGTCTATCCCGATGCTTATTGCTGTGCTAAAGTTGATAATCCATTCCTCTTTTTGGATCCAACTATGAGCTTGATGCAATGAAAATAATGTATAGCTAAATAAATGTTTTTTTTTTCTTTTTCATATAGTATGTATATTATATTGCACATCTAATATTGGGTATATGGGCCTTCTGAAATGGTGAAAATTAACACAGCCTCAAACAAATAGATTAAGAGAAGTGAACAAATTACGAAGAGTTTAAGCAATTAAACCAGTAGAAATGCAAATTTGAGGCATTTAAACGTTTCTAAAGAGGAGGAATTCCAGACCCATTTGTTAATAACTAGTTCATGTGATGTGATGTATATACGTTTCTAAATGTGATGTATCAAGTGCAAATGAAGCTTTACAAATGTAAAAAAGAGAAGGAATTGCAGAACCATTTTCAACGAGAAGCTTTCTTCTTTTCAGAACCGATCTGCTTCGACTTCATAGTCCTAGCGTTGGTCTTTGTTCGTTGGCCTCGACATGGCAATCCTTCACCATGCCTAATCCCTCTGTGGCACTGAATTGCCTGCAATCTATCGATGTCCTTCTTAACACACTTTTTCTGCAACACAGACAAAAAATAAACATCCTGTTAGGCTCTCCTAACATATTTGAAATTCATGGGAAGAAAGATGGCGAAGAGAGCCGCTAATTTACCAACTCATGTCCGACCATGTACTTAGAAATTTCGTCCGCAAGAACAACAATCTCTCGTTTAGTCAAATCCTTGGCAAGCTTATTCTCCAAGTGGAGCTCAGCAAGGACTTGCGGCGCTCTCGATCGGCCAATTCCATTAATGTACTGAAGCGCATATTTGAGCGGCTTGTTATCGGGAATCTCCATACCCGCTTTTATGTGAATCGACTCGATCTGCACATATCATCAACAAACATTCAAAATCTTCCAACGCACAAATCGAAAAACAAAACTCCAGAGATTCACAAGCCCTAGATCCTATTACTCTCGTCGCATCGCAATCATCAAAAAATTACGCAAGGTTAACGAACTCACTGATAATGATCGGAAGCGATGAAGAAGATCATTGGAGACAACCCCCAGGGAACGACGAACTCCGAACATTATTCGGCGGAGGAGGGTTCCAGTGCAGCGGAAGAGAGAATTCAGACGGCGAGGGAAACAGAGAGCCGTAGTATTGTTCGGCCAAACGAAGCCCACGGTTTTCAAATCCAACCCGCTCGCCCGAGAAAGCCCATTAAGAAAACGAGTTACATCCGTGGGCTCTTCTAGAATTACTTGATCCATTAATCTTATCGAGTCCATAACACACAATTATTTATGATTTAATTTGATTAATTTCTATATAATATGAATTTTACTTTCATTAATTATATTTTAGTTTTTAATAAAATTTAGTAATATCAAACAATTATTATTAGTGATTTAATATAAATAAATAAATAAATGTACTGAAAGCAAAAATCATCCTATTACAACGCCAACTCTTAATGCACTAATTATTTTTTAATGTGATTAATAAGCACATTAATCATAGTCATGTATTATTGTAATAAATAAAAATATTTTAACCCACCCCTAATTTGTGTTCAATTAAGCTACTCTCACGTCATCGAAGTCTTTATTAAATCGTCACATGCTACTCTTATTT
This sequence comes from Cucurbita maxima, assembly GCF_002738345.1. Classification (NCBI taxonomy): domain Eukaryota; kingdom Viridiplantae; phylum Streptophyta; class Magnoliopsida; order Cucurbitales; family Cucurbitaceae; genus Cucurbita; species Cucurbita maxima. The sequence continues at coordinate 1,765,565 of NW_019272030.1, read as the reverse complement.
TTCAGGGAAAACAAGGCATCTCTGCACAGATAATAACGTCACAGAGATAGTCATGGGACTAAAACTAGCATAAACATTTCTTTATTTTATCTAAATTTCACATGATTTGTTTTTTTGCGCAACATATATAAATCTATGACTTGGTTTGAAATGTTTTAATAAGGATTAAATAATAACTATTAATAATAGATATGAAATTTTAAACGTGCCAAATTGCAAATTAATTATTTAATTAATGATTTATAATATTTCATTAAAGGATGACGCGGAAAATAAAAAACAAAATCGCATTGAAAGCAAAAAGCATCCTATTACCACGTCGACTCTTAATGCTTAATTATTTTTTAATGTGATTAATAAGCACATTAATCATAAACACCTATTATTGTAATAAATAAAAATATTTGAGTTCAATTACGCCACTCCCACTTCATTGGCGCTTTTATTGAATAAAAAAAAAAACTTATAATATAAAATAATATTTGGTTAATATGAAATTTTTAATGCATTATTTTATAAGAAAAATTAAATGAGTAAGAAATTAGCGCGGAAGATTATCTAATTAATATCCCTCCCTATCTATTTTAATTTTTATATTTTCAAATATCTAAATTTCAATTATTTTGGAGATTTAAAAATGGTAAAGAAAAATAAACAGATATATTTAAATTAATAATAAATATTTTACACAGGATAACTAAAAGAAAATTGCTTTTAATTTATATTATATTCATATTAGCCATATTTTATTGCTTAATTTATATATTTGATCAGTTTATTTATAATCTGATAAAAATATTGATTCATGGTTACCAAACTTATAAATATAAAAGCATGAATGAAAATATGTACAAAATAAATAAATAAATAAATAAATAAATAATAGGCGGTGAGGACTACAATATATCATGTAAGCCCTGAGGTAGCGAAGAATTCCCCCCTTAATAATTGGAAAAACAACGGCACAAATTAATGGGACTTCAAATAAAATAACAATTTACCATTTTTTATTACGTTGACTTGGAATTTGTCAACACGTACTTCACTACAATATTTCCCCAATTGCCGCCTAGTTTCATTAGTTTTTAAATTTATTTTTTATTTGTTGGACTAATTTAATTTGAAGTTCTTTTAAGTTTAGAATTAAGGATCAAATTGTTAGACAAACACGACTCTACACAATGGAATGGGATGATATCTCATAGCTTTGCTTTTGACTTCCTCGCTGGTAGCAATGTAGTTAGTATTCCTCACCATCTATTATCATTCTAGGACTTTCATCATCTAATAAAAACTTAATTTTAAATATTAAAGTCAGGATCGTGTTATTGAACAAATGTAAAAACAATAAATAAATAAATTATGAAATTATGTGACTAAATTAATATGTCCTAACATGTTGAACGTAACGTACCAGGTAATTCAAATTTCAATGCTCAACAGGACTGAATCTACATGCAGAAAATTATAATTAAATTAAATGAATTTTAGTTGGTTAAGTTTAATTTAATTCAACTTTTATTATTATTTGATTCAATCAAATCAACTTAATTAAACTAATTTACCCTTTTTTTCTGTAAGCTTAATTTTTTTAATCATTCTCCTCATATGATTAATTTACTTTGAATTATTCCATAAATTTTCTATTTTTCATAATCGTGATTCTTTTTTCACCATTCTTCTTATTATTATTTTTTTAAAAGAGTTGATTGAATTTTTATAAATAATAAAAAAAAGGACTTAATCCAAGCCTTATATATACTCATCCACACTAATTAAATGGTAAATATTGTTATTCTTAAAAGTTTGAGCAACTTGAATTACTTTATTAAAATGGAAAATTAAAACATATATTATCACTCGAGATAGTATATTTTTTATTATAAACTCATGATAATTCAGTCAATGTGGGACTTTCATCCACGAACATATATTACCATTTCCCTTCCAATTTTCACATTTCAACTTCTTGATTGCAATTACCAACCGTCATATAATTTATATTATATTATATTATATTTTTATGATTTCAATCGATGTGATTTACTGGTCGATCAATTAAAATATTAAAAATTAAAACTTAGAGATATATGTGTGTTAGGAATATGTCTTTGTTCAATAAATTTATTTTTAACTTTTTACCATTTTATCTTTTAACCCTTCAAATATTGCAAGTTAAAATATATCAGGGTTAAGAAAATGATTTAGCTATTTTAGTAATAAATTTAAGAAAATGATTTAGGTATTTTAGAAAAAAAAAAAACAAACAAACAGGAATAGATTGAGGATGAGTATAAAGTTCATCATCCACTGTTTTGTAAATCTCCTCGATTGGTCTAAGTGTGTGAGTGTTTCTCAAGAGAATTGTGTTCAATAGATCATAGGTATATAAGTAATAGATAATAAACTGATCATGTTTCAAACCGAGAGCTAAATGACATTTTTCGGGTAGAAAATTCTGAGCATCCTCCCTCCCAAACATAGGTTCAATCAATTGACCAAAATTTGATTAAATTTTTTTTAATAAGGAAGAACAAATCCAAGTAAAGTGGAATATTCAAAGTAGGAGCCCTCTAAATATTTTAATTTAATGACTTGGATTTCCTTCCCGTGTTGTTGGAATCTCTATATAAACCCCATTTCATGGACCTTCATATTCACCACTCAAATCTTAATCTTCTTAACTTGTTTTTCAAACAAGCTTAAGCGGCAACTCCAAGATCATGGCGGCTGCCGTTGATCACAAAGCCCTCGACTTGGAGACACCCACCAACGGCAGCTTTCTAGTTCAACGCTGCAACTCATTCCGGTCCCCTAGTTTCAAAATCAAACGCCAACCTGAAATAACTCTCACTATTGACGATGACGATGACGATGACGATTCCTCCCTTGATCGCCACGATGACAACAATGATTACTTTTGGGATTTAATCCGAAAGGGTAAGGAGGAAATCGAGCCGTCGGTTCTTGATCCAAGGGACGAGGGTACGGCGGACAATGGGATCATGAGAAATCCTTCCATGATCCGTCTTACCGGAAAACACCCCTTTAACTCTGAGCCGCCGTTGGACCGTCTAATGCGTCATGGCTTCATCACCCCGGCCCCACTTCACTATGTTCGTAACCACGGTCCGGTTCCAAAGGCTGACTCGTCTAATTGGACGATTGAAATCACCGGACTCCTCGAAAATCCGACAACATTCACACTCCACCAACTTGTCAATGACTTCAGGTGCTTCAATATCCATTCAACTCAAAATGTACTAACTTGGTTATAATAATTTATTTAAATTATTTTTTTAAATTTATGCATATTTGTTTGAATTTTTAATTATATAAAAAAAATTAGCTCGTGTGTTCAACGTTTTTAACTCTTTTTTTATATTCTTTAATTTAGATCTATCGAGTTTCCAGTTACTGTAATGTGTTCTGGCAATCGACGGAAGGAGCAAAACATGTTTAAACAAACTATTGGGTTCCATTGGGGAGCCGCTGTGACCTCTACCTCACTATGGCGAGGCGTGCCACTACGTGAAGTACTGAAACGGTGTGGCATCTTCAGTCGTCATAGAGGAGCCTTATATGTATGGATGGAAGGTGCTGATGACCTCCCTGGTGGAGGAGGCTGCAGCTATGGCACCAGCATAAGAAGAGAAATGGCAATGGACCCATCAAGAGATATCATAATAGCTTACATGCAAAATGGTGACCCTATCCCACCAGACCATGGCTTTCCAGTAAGGATGATTGTACCGGGATTCACCGGTGGGCGCATGGTAAAATGGCTCAAACGAATCATTGTTACGAATAGAGAATCTGATAATCATTATCATTTTATGGACAATCGTGTGCTTCCATCTCACGTTGATTCTGAGTTGGCAAATGCAGAAGGTATTATTATAAAACAAATACATAATTTATGAAAAATTAAATTAAAGTTCAAATATTGCCGAGTCCTTAATGAATTAAAAGTGAATTCATTGTGGATATTATTTAGGATGGTGGTACAAACCAGAGTATGTTATCTACGAGATGAACATAAACTCGGTGATAACAACGCCCTCACATGATGAGATGCTATCTATCAATTCACAGACGACCCAGTCGACATACACGTTGAGGGGATACGCATATTCGGGTGAGCCAACTTAATTAATAATTTCACCCTATTTTGATAATAATTTTCCACGTGGGATTAATTATAAGATTTGTGTTTTGGTAAAGGTGGTGGGAAGAAAGTGACACGGGTGCAGGTGACGTTGGACGGTGGGGAGACGTGGAAAATATGTAATTTGGAGTACCATGAGAAGCCCAACAAGTATGGAAAATATTGGTGTTGGATTTTCTGGTCGGTTGAGGTGGAAGTTGTGGAGCTGTTTGGCTCCAAGGAGATTGCTGTCCGGGCTTGGGATGAGACCAACAACACCCAACCAGAAAACCTTAATTGGAATCTCGTGGTAATAATTAATAAAATCAATGATTAATGATTTGTTTACAGTAATGAAACTAATAATTAATGAATTAATGAATTTGAATTTGAATTTAGGGCATGATGAACAACTCATGGTTCCGAATCAAGATTAACGTATGCAAACCCCAAAACGGAGAGCTGGGAATCGTGTTCCGCCACCCAACTCTCCCCGGCAACCAGTCCGGCGGCTGGAAGGAAAAGGACAAAATCAATCCCCCCGACCCACCTTCGTCAAAACCCACAAACGACAAAAACAGGACCACCGCCTCCAAAACCTTCTCCATGTCGGAAGTCAAAACCCACAACACGCCGGAATCCTCCTGGATCGTCGTCCACGGCCACGTCTACGACTGCACTCCGTTCCTCAAGGCCCACCCTGGCGGCGCCGACAGCATCCTCATCAACGCCGGAACCGACTGCACGGAAGAGTTCGACGCCATCCACTCCGACAAAGCCATAAACATGCTTGAAGACTACATAATCGGCGACTTATTGACTGAAAACGACAGTGAAGAGAAGACGTCATCATCCGAACCGGTTGAACAACACGTGGAATTGGTCCCAGGAAAGAGAATCCCAGTGAAATTGATATCGAAAATTTCCATATCTCACAACACGAGAATTTTCCGGTTCGGTCTGTCGTCAAAAGACCGAGTTTTGGGACTACCCGTTGGAAAGCACATATTTTTATGCGCCAATATGGAGGGGAAGCCCTGCATGAGAGCCTACACGCCGTCAAGCTCCGTTGACGAAATGGGCTTCTTTGACTTAGTTGTAAAAGTCTACTTCAAGAATATGCATCCCGACTTCCCAAATGGCGGCCTCCTGTCACAGTATCTAGACTCACTCCCATTGGGCTCAACCGTGGACGTAAAAGGCCCACTGGGCCACATAGAGTACATGGGCCGCGGCAACTTCACGGTCCATGGAAAGCCCAAATTCGCGCAGAAGCTGGCGATGGTGGCCGGCGGGACAGGGATAACGCCCATATATCAAGTGGTGCAGGCGATATTAAAGGATCCGGAGGACAAGACGGAGATGTATGTGGTGTATGCGAATCGGACGGAGGAGGATATTCTGCTGAGGGAGGAGTTGGACAGGTGGGCGGAGGAGAATGAGAGATTGAAAATATGGTACGTGGTGAATGAGGGCGTCAAAGAAGGGTGGCCGTACAGCGTGGGACACATTAAGGAGAGTGTTCTGAGAGAGCATATTCCGATGGGGTCGCCGGAGATTTTGGCTTTGGTGTGTGGGCCGCCGCCGATGATTGATTTGACAGTGAAGCCCATATTGAAAGAAATGGAGTATGACTTGGAGACTTCCTTGCTGGTGTTTTGATGTTTTAATTTAATTTTCAATAATATGATAAATTTAATTTATGTTTATGTAGAAGGAAATAAAACATTTATTGTAACTGTAATGATTTAAATTAATATAGTTTTATTCGTTTGTAATAAAAATGATAACTTTTTTTTAAGTCATTGTGTTGCACAAATGTTAATGTTAAGAGTAGGGATATAAATCTTTTATCATTTTAATTTACTCCCATATTTGCCCTTTACTTAAATAAATATAACGCAACATTAAGAAAAGGAGATCTTGAGTATAAGATAACTGAAAAAAAGCTAAAAACAATTGAAAGTCACTACTTATACCACAAAAATATACGTTCTTTTTGGGTATTGTTCTGGAAGGACTCGTGTCAATTTGTGTAGATAATCTTCACTATAAAAAGCGATGAGTAAATAACGTGATCATGTCCCAATAGGTGGAAGGGAATGTCAGAGCCATCATATGCCAAATTCGAATTATGAATCCTGGATATGGACCGTTAACATCTCATTAAACAGAATTAAAATTGAAACATTATTATACCATCCTGTTAATGAAAACATAAAAACAGAGAAAAATTATCCGTAGATTTTCTAACCATTAGTTCATTTGTGGTTGAGGCTCAACTTTGGTGTTCCTAAGTTTTCCTCCACCAATTGTTCCTAAGATCGGCCTAATATGATAAGATTTTATCTATATTGTTCAATTCATTCAAAACATTCGAGTGTTCGTAGAACTCATATAACTTCATTACCTAAACTCAATTCTAAACGGTCTTAAACAATTATATAGTGTTATTACACCTCAACTATATAACTTATATCAATATAGATTATACTCACTTTTGGATAGAAAATAAAACGCTAAAGTGTCGTATTATATTGATTTAAGATTTCATATACTTCCCTAAAATCAATTGGTTGATTTATGCTTAGTCATAATCAAATATTCTTTAAAAATGACAAAGATATTTTGAGAAAATAAATAAATAATTTTCAATTGAATTTTTCTTTTTATGTTTATTCATTTATTAGTGTGCTGTACTATTGGTCACTATTAGTTCTATAAAGTCTCCTTAATATAATTTTATAATGGCTAAATAATAATTTTTAACAATATGTATAAAATTTTAAACGTGTTAAATTATAAGATATGTTATATTTGAGAAATGCAACATAAATTCAAGTATTAAAACGTGCATTTATTTGATAATAATTTTTAATATGTTTCGATAAACATAGATAATACATATACATATATATTACAAAAAAAAAAAAAAAAAAAAAAAAAAAAAAAAAAGACAGTTTTTTGTTTGAATAATAGATTGGGACTGAAAATTACATAAAATAATATTAATTATGGATTATAGTTTTATATTATTTCATCCATAATGCAAAAATGATGGATAATAAAAAAGAAAGAAAATGACGGAAAATTAACGAGTTAAATCAAAAACAAAATCACGACTTTATTTATTTATTTTTATTATTACTATATTTTTTATGGATTATATATGTATTTAAAATGTTTTCATTTGACTTTTATTACACTAATATATATGATTAGTGATTTAATTAAATAAAGAAATATATTGAAAGCAAAAAGCTTCCTATTACAACACGGACTCTTAATGCACTAATTATTTTTTAATGTGATTAATAAACACATTAATAACACCTATTATTGCAATAAATAAAATATTTTAACACGTGTCACTCCCACAACATTGGAGATTTTATTTAATTAAAAAATTATCTATAAAAACATGTTTGATAAATTCAATTACATGATTAAACTTTCATTAAAATAAAACATTTATACGAAAAATTAAAATGGGTAAGAAAATAAGATATTCTAAATATATAAAATGTAAATGAAGTAAACATAGAATTGAATATTTACCTGTAAACAAAATTAAAAAAAAAAAACTGAAAATATTGATATTGATGTATATTTTTTAAAAAAATTATAAAATTATATATGTAAAGCGGTTTTAATTTATATTATTGACATTTTATTGCTTAATTTATAGTTTTTATTGATTTGTTTTTAATATAGTAAATATCCACAAAAATTAAGATAATTGGGAAGCCATGAGCTATTGAGAATCGCCTTAAATATATGGGAAAACAACGGCACAAATAATTGGGAATTAAATAAAATAAGCATTGACCAATTCTGTAACGTTGACTTGGAATTTGTCAACACGTATTTTATTAAAATATTTCTCCAACTGCAGGCATCACATTACATGAGCTTATTTTGTTAGATTTAATTAAAGTTTCATTATGAAAATTTTAATCCAAAATGTTAATTTTTTATTATCTTAATTTTATATTTAGTAAGTTCAAATAATTAAACCATAAAAAAAACTAAAAATGTTAGGCATAGATTAGATATTAATTAAAAATTCAATGACTTATTATATATATATATATTACACACAAAATTAAAATTAATATTAATGTCATATTATACGATGCAAACAAACTGGAAATGAAATGATAGTCCAAATTAAAATTAAATTAATAATGCCATAACATTTGCAGAGTTGATTCTTTGCATTATTTTAATTCAAACTTTTATTATTATTTGATTCAATCAAAACTAATTACTTAAATTAGTTTAGTTTTTTTTTTCCTTAATTTTTTATCACCTTAATCAAATTACTTCGTAGAATTATATGATTAATTTAATTTGCATTAAAACACCCTCCAAATAGCGTTGTTGGATAAGTTTTCTTTTACACGTCATTTTTTTTAATGAATTTAATTTTGTATATACTCATTCACACTGATAATAATAATAATAATAATAATAATAATAATAATAATACTTTTATTTTAGGACCGTTTCAACTGGAGCTTATATACGCTGGTTAGTTTGGTCATTGGACAATTTATTTATTTATTTATTATTTTTATTTTTTTTGTGTTCTTGAGGAGGCAGTCAATTCAATGACAAAGTTTATCCCAATTTTAAATCTCATCGCATTGAAATAAATGCGTTAGTAAAAAAAAATAAAAAAAAGAATTGAAATGGTTATATTCAACAATATTTGTTTATTCGTCACATAGTATAGTTGCATTATATGAACCTACCTATCCATATTTTACCATTTCCCTTCCTATTTTCATATTTCAACTCGTTGATTGTAGTTACTTATCGGTGTGAATTATTCTTTCAACCCTTTTGTTATCGACATTCATTCTTTAACTTATCGTTGACTAGTGGAGAGAAAGTTTATGAGTACAAAACTGAGGATAATTCAACTATTTGGGGTGAAATCAAAGTAATGCTATCAGGGTCTATGTCAAAGGTAGACAATATCATATTAATGTAGAGATATTTTGAAATTTTGTTATCCTTGTTGTGAGATTCTACAATTCTTACAATGGAGTGGAAATTTCTCCCTAACAAACGCATTTTACAACTGTGAGGTTGACAGTGGTGTATAACGGACCAAAGCAGACTATATATGCTAACACTGGGCTTGGGCTGATACAAATGGTATTAGAGTCTGATACTGGGTGGAGTGCTGGTAAGAACACTGTGAGCTTAGGCTGTTACAAATGATATCAAAGTTAGATACCAGGCAATGTGCCAACGAGGAGGCTGGGCCTCAAAGTGGGTGGATTGGGGGTCCCACATTGATTGTAGAGTGGAACGAGTGCTCGAAGGGGAATAGATTGTTAGAGTCTGGATATTGGGCAGTGTGCCAACAAAGACGCTAACCCGCAAGGGAGGAATTGTGAAAGATCTCATATCGGTTGGTGATGGGAACAAACAGACACAGGGAGGTGAGCCAGTGAGGACGCTGGACTCCATTTTAAGGGTGTGGAAACCTCTATTTAATAGACACATTTTAAAATCGTGAGGCGAATGGTGGTATATAATACGTCAAAACAGACAATATCTGCTAGTAGTGAGTTTAAACATATACAAATGGTATTAGAACTAGTTATCAAACATGGCAGTGTCTTCACTAACTAGCTTGGGGTGCAACTCTGTGGTGATACCAAATGACCAAGGATGAAAAGAAGTTGGGTCATTTTCTTGATGTAGGTCAAGAATTTCTTTAACCATAAAAGAAAGTGGATAAGGCAGTGAAGGAGAGATAAATAAAAAATAAAAAAATAAATGGAGAACAAATCACCGCAAAAATTAATGAGGGGTCGAAAATTCAGCTTCAAATTTGATTTAATCTTTTTAATAGTGAAGAACAAATCCAAGTAAATTGGAGCATTCAAAGTAGGAGCCCTCTAAATATTTTAATTTAATTACTTACTTGGATTGCCTTCCCGTGTTGTTGGAATCTCTATATAAACCCCATTTCATGGGACTTCATATTCCCCACTCAAACAAGCTTCAATGGCGGCTACGGTTGATCGCAAAGCCCTCGACTTGGAGCTCGCCTCCAATGGCGGAATTCCGGTTCAACGCTGCAACTCGTTCCGGTCCTCTAGTTTCAAAATCAAGCGCAAACCGGAAATAACTCTCACTATTGACGACGACGACGATGATGATTCGTCCTTTCATCGGGACGATGAGAGTATTAATTACTATCGAGATTTGATCCGGAAGGGCAAGGAGGAAATCGAACCGTCCATTCTTGATCCAAGGGACGAGGGCACGGCGGACAATGGGATCATCAGAAATCCTTCCATCCTCCGTCTTACCGGAAAACATCCCCTCAACGCTGAGCCGCCGTTGGACCGTCTAATGCACCACGGTTTCATTACACCGTCTCCACTTCACTATGTCCGAAACCACGGTCCTGTCCCCAAGGTTGACTCATCTAATTGGACGGTTCAGATCACTGGGCTCGTCCAAAATCCGACATCCTACACGCTCCATCAGCTTCTCAATGATTTCAGGTTCTTAAATTATCATTAAATTGATAATATATTTAATTTTTTAGTTTTCTATTTCTAAAAAAACCTTGTTTTTTCTATTTTTTTTTTAAATTATTCATGAACACAAGTAAAACCTCATCGGCTTAATTTTAGAAAATAGTTAGCTTAAAGTAAAATAAGTGTCACCGTTAGAGCTAAAATGAAATTACAAACATATTCAATTAATTTTTCCTTTAATTTATATTATTTTTAATACAGATCTATCGAGTTTCCAGTCACTATAATGTGCTCAGCCAATCGACGAAAAGAGCTAAACATGGTCAAACAAACTATCGGATTTCATTGGGGAGCAGCCGTGACCTCTACCTCATTGTGGCGGGGTGTGCCATTACGCGAAGTGCTAAAACGGTGTGGCATCTTCAGCCGCCACAGAGGAGCCTTATACATATGGATGGAAGGTGCTGACGACCTCCCTGGTGGAGGAGGCTGCACCTATGGCACGAGCATACGAAGAGAAATGGCAATGGACCCATCAAGAGACATCATAATAGCCTACATGCAAAATGGTGAACCTATCCCACCGGACCATGGCTTTCCAATGAGGATGATTGTACCAGGGTTCACTGGTGGTCGCATGGTCAAGTGGCTCAAACGAATCATCGTCACCGATAGAGAATCTGATAATTACTATCATTTTATGGATAATCGTGTGCTTCCATCCCATGTGGATTCAGAGTTGGCAAATGTTGAAGGTATTATTATTAAGACAAATTCAAAATTTACTATTAACTTAAGGTCATAGTAATAAAGTAAAAGTGATTTAATTATTTCATATTATTTAGGTTGGTGGTATAAACCGGAATATGTTGTCTACGAGATGAACATAAATTCGGTGATAACAACGCCCTCACATGATGAGACGTTGTTGATCAGTTCAAAGATGACCCAGTTGACGTGCACGTTGAGAGGATATGCTTTTTCAGGTGGGCCAACTTAATTATTAATTTCTCCGTATTTTGATAATAATTTTCCACGTGGGATTAATTATAAGATTTGTGTTTTGGTAAAGGTGGTGGGAAGAAAGTGACACGGGTGCAGGTGACGTTGGACGGTGGGGAGACGTGGAAAATATGTAATTTGGAGTACCATGAGAAGCCCAACAAGTATGGAAAATATTGGTGTTGGATTTTCTGGTCGGTTGAGGTGGAAGTTGTGGAGCTGTTTGGCTCCAAGGAGATTGCTGTCCGGGCTTGGGATGAGACCAACAACACCCAACCAGAAAACCTTAATTGGAATCTCATGGTAATAATTAATAAAATCAATAATTAATGATTTGTTTACAGTAATGAGATTAATAATTAATGAATTTGAATTTGAATTTGAATTTAGGGCATGATGAACAACTCATGGTTCCGAATCAAGATTAACGTATGCAAACCCCAAAACGGAGAGCTGGGAATCGTGTTCCGCCACCCAACTCTCCCCGGCAACCAGTCCGGCGGCTGGAAGGAAAAGGACAAAATCAATCCCACCGACCCACCTTCGTCAAAACCCACAAACGACAAAAACAGGACCACCGCCTCCAAAACCTTCTCCATGTCGGAAGTCAAAACCCACAACACGCCGGAATCCTCCTGGATCGTCGTCCACGGCCACGTCTACGACTGCACTCCGTTCCTCAAGGCCCACCCTGGCGGCGCCGACAGCATCCTCATCAACGCCGGAACCGACTGCACGGAAGAGTTCGACGCCATCCACTCCGACAAAGCCATAAACATGCTTGAAGACTACATAATCGGCGACTTATTGACTGAAAACGACAGTGAAGAGAAGACGTCATCATCCGAACCGGTTGAACAACACGTGGAATTGGTCCCAGGAAAGAGAATCCCAGTGAAATTGATATCGAAAATTTCCATATCTCACAACACGAGAATTTTCCGGTTCGGTCTGTCGTCAAAAGACCGAGTTTTGGGACTACCCGTTGGAAAGCACATATTTTTATGCGCCAATATGGAGGGGAAGCCCTGCATGAGAGCCTACACGCCGTCAAGCTCCGTTGACGAAATGGGCTTCTTTGACTTAGTTGTAAAAGTCTACTTCAAGAATATGCATCCCGACTTCCCAAATGGCGGCCTCATGTCACAGTATCTAGACTCACTCCCATTGGGCTCAACCGTGGACGTAAAAGGCCCACTGGGCCACATAGAGTACATGGGCCGCGGCAACTTCACGGTCCATGGAAGGCCCAAATTCGCGAAGAAGCTGGCGATGGTGGCCGGCGGGACAGGGATAACGCCCATATATCAAGTGGTGCAGGCGATATTAAAGGATCCGGAGGACAAGACGGAGATGTATGTGGTGTATGCGAATCGGACGGAGGAGGATATTCTGCTGAGGGAGGAGTTGGACAGGTGGGCGGAGGAGAATGAGAGATTGAAAATATGGTACGTGGTGAATGAGGGCGTCAAAGAAGGGTGGCCGTACAGCGTGGGGCATATTAAGGAGAGTATTCTGAGAGAGCATATTCCGATGGGGTCGCCGGAGAGTTTGGCTTTGGTGTGTGGGCCGCCGCCAATGATTGAGTTGACAGTGAAGCCCATATTGAAAGAAATGGAGTATGACTTGGAGACTTCGTTGCTGGTGTTTTGATGTTTTAATTAGTATAATAATTTTAACGTAATTTTAAGGTATGTTTTTTTTTTTTTTAAAATGTATTGAAGTTATATTTTAATATATTATGGTTGAACAAATTATATATTATTTTGTATATAAAAAATGATGAAGTGATGAGGAGTTGGAAGAGTGGAAGTATTTGTTGATATTTTTAGTTAGGAGTGGCGAGGGCCATGCATTTTTTGTAGGCCTCTTTTCTTTGATTTAACGCTTCAATCACGCTTTGGGAGGAACACGACACCCTATCCTCCAATTACAAAACCTTTTATTTATTCATTACTATTTGATGTTGATGCCCAATTCTATATACTCATTGGTTTGGTGTAATACAATGCGTTTCAAAAATTAAATCAATACCCAATTGAAAGAAAGAAGAAAATATGGATTTGACTGAATGGTATGAATGGTAGGGTTGTGCGATGTTGAGGATCTCTCGTTTCCTTTATAGGATCGATCTAGGGTTTTCTGATTGCTCCTTGCATTGTCAAAACCCTTTTTCTTGAACTTGATTTCACGTAGATCAAATCACTTAACCCTACTTGAGGAAGGATGGTCAAAACCTTCACTGTGGACTGTGATTCGATGGGTTGACTCACTTAGCTTTGGCCCTAGGTTCTTCTTTGTCCACGTGATCTTATGTAATAGTCTAAGCCCACCATTGGTAGATATTTGTCTGTTTTGGCCGGTTACGTATCACGATTTTAAAACATGTCTATCAAGGAGATGTTTTCATATCCTTATAAGAAATGTTTCATTCTCCTTTTCAACAAATGTGAGACATCACAATCCACCCTCCAGTATCTAGCTCTAATAGCAATTGTAACAATTCAAGCCCACTGCTAGTAGATATTGTCCACTTTAGCCCATTTCGTATCGTCATTAGCCTCCCCGTTTTAAAATGCGTCTACTAGAAAAATGTTTCCACATCTTCATAAGGAATGCTTCGTTACCCTTTTCAACCTATGCGGGACCTCACATTCTTTAACACCGAAGTGCTAATTGCATCCCCACAACACTAGGAAGCATTAGGGGTTTTTAAAAAAACTGTTATATTTGTGAATGTCAACGAATATGTAAAAATATGTAACAACATCGACATGGCAATGAATTCTTAATACCATAGTTGTCGCTCATAATTATTGAGATATACGAGCATGGTAGCTTGTCCAATAATTTCTGACCGCTAAACGTGACCCTTCTTTTATCCTTTTATAATTCAACCCTCATTATTATAATTCAACTATCTTCTTCTCATTTCTTAATTCTTACCTTTATTTTAGACAGTGTAAGATCTCACATAGGTTAGAGAAGAGAACGAATCATTTCTTTCTTAACAATATCTGTTAACAATGTGTTTGAGTTGTCACAAATAGTATGAAAGTCAGATACCGAACAGTGTGCGAGCGTAGACACTGGACCCTCAAAAGGGGTGGATTGTGAGATCCAACATTGGTTGAAAAGTGAAACGAAACATTTCTTATAAGGACATGGAAACCTCTCTCTAATGGACACATTTTGAAATCATGAGGCCAACAACTATATGTAACGAGTCAAAGTAAACAATATCTGCCCCAAAAAGGGTACATTATGAGATCCCACATCTTCACTTTCTCCCTACTAGACGTATTTTAAAATTCTGAGCTAAATATGAATACCAAATGGACCAAAACAAACAATATAAACTTAATCGGGTAATACTATTAAAGGTGTAGAGAAGAGATTAATTTTTAAATGAAATTTGAAAAGGAAATATATGAGATATTTTGGGTATTCCCTACCCAAAAAATAAAATAAACATTCCTTTTTCACTTTATAAAACACTTTTTAATTTAAAAAAAAAAAAAAAAAGGTAAAATATAATGAATAAGATGCAATTGACTAAACTTAAATATTGTGGGTGCCCCTGTGACAAGGGGTATCTTCAGCTTTATAAATATCATAAATTTATATAGAACGGCAGGCAAGCAGGCAAGACAATGAATAATACGCCAACTTTGTTCCACCCAATGACTTTGGAGTCATTTTTTATGGTGCACCCAGTACAGAATCTAAATGCATATTATATTATAACAAACATTACCAAATCAATATCATTTTTAATCCCTTAAACAATTGTCTAATTAGCTGCCTTCCACATTAACATGGGACTACCAATTCAATTCCACTTGCCTTTCTTTTATGGGTGGTTAGTGGGTGAGTCAAATTAGCGTTTTTAATTAGGCAAAATCTGTGCCGCTAAATTTGAAATGGACAGGGACATCTGTTAGGAACCACCACGACTCTCTATAATGATATGATGTTGTCCACTTTGAGTATTACCTTATTCTCGAACAACTGTTGTTATTGTCAATGTGGGACTTCTTTCCCGTGATGGAAAGGGGGAGGAGATGCGCGTGTGGCGGCCATAAAAAAGTGGAGGAAAAAGAGGGGTCCGGAGATTGTGGAGACATGGATGGATGGCTGCGCGGAAACTAGGTTTCTAATTGGCCTTTCAGCTCCCCAAACAACATGGGGCACTTTCATTCCATGTCGCCCTGAGACGCCGCCAACCCTTCATCTTTTCTTCTGTTACTTAATAATACTATCACATGCACCATTTATCCCTTGGGATTCTAACTCCCTTCTTTCCCACATCTACGCTACACGTTTCAGTTACCCTAATCTAATCTTATTTCATTGAGACGTCTGGACTATGCAGGTTAAATGAACATCTTTACCCATGTTATCTTTTATCTTATATTTATGACGTAAAATAAGTTTGAATCTCGATCTCATATTTTAATTATTACAACATGCATTTAAATCTACATGTATCTTATCACCAAAGGTTTTAAATGTCAATTTTGTTGAAATTTTTTTTTTTTTTAAAGAAATAAAATGTGGGTGTAGCAAGTTTGGAATTCGTGAAGGCATTGAAAATGACCCTTCAATAATTTTGTAACACCGATTTTCCAAAGCACGAGTTAGGCAAATTAATATTTGGAAAACAAAACAATCTCTCACTTTCACATGCCGTGTTTTAATTTACATCTCTTGTCCTTTCAAGTCCATCGTCACCAACTGGACAATTTGGTTTTCGATTGGCATTTTTGTCATTTCACTCGCCCACCCTTCAAAATTAATAAATTTATTTATTTTTGGTTAATTAAATATATTTGTCAAAATAATAAATTAAAAGAAAGTCTTGAATAATAAATGATAAGAGGAAAACGACAAGCTTCTTATAATTATTGTCCTTTATGCACGAATACATCCAAATAATAAAAAAGAAAATAAGAGTATTTACAATTATTATAATATTCACATATATTTCATTATTTTACAAAACGAATCCAACTTTTTTCCTCAATTTTCGATTTTCGTTGAAGAAAATAAAAATATAAAAAACCAATTTATTTATTGGTATCGTAATTAATTAAAACACTAATAACGAATTCTTGGTATCGTAATTCATCTTCTCCAAATTGGGCTGCACTGCGAACTGAATCATCGCCGGCGGCCCACAAGCCAATGCCAATGTGTCCTCCGCCGCCGCCGGAATATGCTCTCTCAGAATATTCTCTGTAATGAACCCAACGCTATATTCCCACCCTTCTCTAATACTCTCCTGCACCACGTACCACACTTTCAACCTCTGGTTCTTCTTCGCCCACGTGTCCAATTCATCCCTTAGCAAAATATCATCCTCCGTCCGATTCGCATACACCACATACATCTCCGTCTCGTCCTCCGGATCCTTTAATATCGCCTGCACCACTTGGTATATTGGGGTTATTCCGGTCCCACCTGCCAGCATGGCAAGCCGTCTCGCGAACCGGGGCTTCCCATGAACCATAAAGTTGCCGCGCCCCGTGTACTCGATATGGCCCAGTGGACCCTTCACATCCAGCGTGGATCCCACTTCCATGGAATCCAAATACTGCGACATGATCCCGCCGTTGGGGAACTTTGGGTGCACGCCTTTGAAGTACACTTTCACCACCAATTCGAAGAACCCCATCTCGTCTATTGAGCTAGTGGGCGTGTAGGCTCTCATGCAGAGCTTGCCGTCCACTGTGGCGCATATGAAAATGTGCTTCCCCACGGGCAACCCGAGAGCCTGGTCCTGACCACCGGGTAGGGCGAATCTGAACACACGCACGTCGTGTGAGATCGAGGTCTTGGAAATCAATTTGCAGGGGATTTTCTCGTTAGGGGCGAGCGCCACGCGTCGTGATACTGGAGCCTCTCGAATGGGGGCCAAGTGGGAGAAGTTGGACGCGCCATGAGTGGAGTTGTTAGGGGAGTTGGAGGAGGAGTCGGAGGCGTAGCCGGTGGTGATTAACTCCCCGATTCGATAGTCCTCGAGCATTTTCTTGGCTTTGTCAGAGTGGATTGCGTCGAACTCTTCGGTGCAGTCGGTGCCGGCGTTAATGAGGATACTGTCGGAACCGCCGGGGTGGTCTTTGAGGAAGCGGGTGCAGTCGTAGACATGGCCGTGGACGATGATCCAGGCGGATTGGGGGGAGTTGTGCTTTTTGACTTCGGATAAGGTGTAGGTGTTGGAGGCGGTGTTCATGAATGGAGTGGAGACACTCTTCTTCAATGTCTGGTTTGATTCAGTCGAAATCTCCAGATGTCTCTCTCTGTCCATCCATCCGCCGGATTGGTTGCCGGGCTGCGTTGGGTGTTCGAAGATGATACCGATTTCTCCCTTGTGAGGCTTGCACATATTGGTTTTCACTCTGAACCAACAATTGTTCATCATTCCCTGAACAAAATGCAAATTCCCCAAATCTTTAATTATGTTCAAATTAATATAAATCCGATACAGAGTGAAATTACACACCATGAGGTTCCAGATAAGTTTCTCCGGCTGGGTGTTATGGGTTTCATCCCAAGCCCGGACAGCAATTTCCTTAGCGCTGAGCAAGTCCAGCACCTCCACCTCCAACGACCAGAAGCACCAGCACCAGTATTTTCCGTACTTGTTCGCCTTCTCCGGATGGTCCAACGTGCACACCTGCCATGTCTCTCCACTGTCCATCGTCACCTCCACACGCGTCACCTTCTTCCCACCGCCTAACAGATTTTCAAATTTCCAAATTAAAATTCGCAAAATATTTGGATCTCTACATGGAATTAAAAAAACAATTACACCAGCGGCTCACCGGAATAAGAGTAGCCTCTCAAGGTGTAGGGCCTCTGAGTGGTCCACGCGTTGATGGGCAGAATCTCCTCATGACAGGGCGTGGTTATCACTGAGTTTATGTTCAACTCGTTGATTATATGCTCCGGCTTGTACCACCAAGCTGCATATTCATTAATTTATTTAATTAATTAATTAATTAATCAATTGCCAACTTGATTTAACGTTGTCTTGTTTATTAATGAGAAGAGTAACTACCTTCAGCGTTGGCGAGCTCCGCGTCGACATGGGAAGGCAAGACTCTGTTATCCTTAAAATGGTAATAGTTTTCGGATTCTTTCGTTGTTACAATGATTCGTTTCAACCACTTCACCATTCTACCACCGATGAATCCCGGAATGATCATCCTCACCGGAAAGCCATGGTCCGGCGCTAATTGCTCGCCGTTTTGCATATAGGCGAGAATGATGTCTCTAGCAGGATCCATGGCTAGCTCCTTCTTGATACTGGTCCCGTATTTTGACCCACCGCCACCAGGCAGATCCTCAGCTCCTTCAAAGCATACATTCAGCGCCCCTTTCTTACGGCTCAATATCCCGCATCGTTTCAACAGGTCACAAAGTGGGACACCACGCCATACCGACGTAGACACACCCGCCGCTCCCCAGTTGAATCCGATGCTCTGTTTCACCATGTTCTGTTCCTTCCGTCGGTTTCCAGCGCAGACTAGTGTGGCTGGGAATTCACGGAAGCGGAATTCGTTGAGGAGTTGGTCCATGGTGAACTTGGCGGGACGCTTGACAAGCCCGCAAACCTCAACGGTCCAGTCGGCCCACTTCGCCTTGGGGACCACACCGTGGTTACGGACGTAGTGGAGAGGAACAGGGGTGATGAATCCGTGATGCATCAGACGGTTAAGAGGTGGTTCAGAATTGAAGGGATGCTTCCCCGTGAGACGGACCATGGAAGCATTCCGCTCGATCCAATTATCAGCCGTGCCTTCATCTCTGTGGTCCAAAATCGACGGCTCGAGTTCACGGTTTCCCTTCACGATCAAATCACGAAACTCGTTCTCATTTTCATCTTCGCTACACGAATCCTCCATCTCCTCCGCCGCCGCCTCTTGTATCTTGACAGAGCTTTTCAAAGGTCGGTTGTTATTATAATCGACGTTGGAATTAGGGAAGTTACAGCCACGAACGGGAGAGTCGGCTCGGTGGTTAGGACCATTCTTGAATGACCTAACGACGCCACTAAGCGGTGGCTGGAGAGGTCCATATTGACGGTTGTCGACGGAAGCCGCCATGGGAGATCGACGAATTTGATACGGAAAAAAATGAGAGAAGATAGAGGAGAAGAAGAAGAAGAAGAAGAAGAAGAAGAAGAAGAAATGATCAAAGCTTTTTCACCACCACCACCACCACCACCACCTTCCTTGGAAGTTATGGTTTGAATTGAAATTTTGGAGGTGGACGAAAGGGAAGAGGGGGGTGTGGGTTTATATAGGGTTGAGGACCATGAAGAAAACCCAAATGTGGGGCCCGGCCCATTGGGCAGGAAATTCCAGTGGGCTGTGTCCTTCAAAATGACGCCGTTTTAACATCTGCCTTCCCTGGGCGAGCCCGACGCGGTAATAGCACAGAACCATGAAACAGAATCTGTGGTGGCTGTAGACCGTAGTCTCAGCCGCTCTTTTTTTCCTTTTTTGTTATTTTCTTTCAATTTATTATTATTATTATTATTATTATTTGGAAAATGTATTTAATATAAAAGAAATGGAATTCAAATGCATTTTAATTTACTAAACCAAATATATATATATATATATATAAAATAGAGAGAGAGAGAGAGATGGTCGAGTTAATTAAAAGTTACCTAAAGAATTAATATTTCAAAATATCTAATCCGACGTGGCACCAGATATTTCATAATATTATTTTCTACCATTTCTTTTTTAAGATGCCTCTCTCTCAACAAAAAGTGTAAAAGCCAACAAGCCAACAATTTATATATATACACATTAAAACTTTATTGACCATTACTACGTGGCACCTCGTATTTTCTATTAAATATAAAACAATATGCGTTTGGGGTCATTTTTTTTTTTTAAACGTGGGTTTTTATTAATTATTTTTAAATTAATTTTAGTCAATTTCAGTCCATCAGTAAAAAGGAAGCTAAGGGGAATAATTTATAAATTTATTAAAGTATTGTTAGTACATTGTTTTAATTACTTTTTAATTACTTTATACTCTTTACCTCCTACTAAACTCCCTTTTAATATTTATTCAATTTTGGTTAAATAAAAAATTAAACAAACTATATTTTAAAAAGAAATTACGTGACAATTTTTTTTTAAAAAATAATGTACAAAATATGTTAGATAACTAATTAAACAAAAGTTTAATAAGTTTTTAAATTTTTGTTTTAATCAACTACCGATAAAAATAAATAAATAAATAAATAAAATCGTGTATTTTATTTCATTTTTATTCATCTAAAAAGGTTATGGAGAAATAAATTCATCCAAATACAAATTTTAAATATGAGAGTTATTATTTGAAATATATATATTTTTTAAAATATATTATTGACCAATAATAAGAAAAAGGAAAATAAAGTAAGAGAGAATAATAAGTGTTTTGAAAAAAAAAAACTCTTACTTTTATTAATTAATTAGTGAAATTAATGCCACCTCTTAAAAGTCAAATTAAATAAATTTCGAAAATTAAATAAATAAATAAACCGAACTATATTTGAATTTCTTACTCCGACTAATAAATATTTAAGCTAACGTAAATGTAAGTCAACTGACATAAAAATATATATACTTAGACTAATAAATATATATAACGCTTAAAGTTGTTCAAGAAATTATCAAATGACTGTGTGCATGAGAGCAGCTGCAGAACCTATCTGCTACTAGGTCCAGGAATGACACTAGACGAGGGCACGTAAAAAAGATCGTAGGTTAGAATACTGTCCTCCACATATGCTCTAATGTATGAGTTATGATAAAAGTATAGTAGAGATTATAGAAATTCAAATCATGACCTCTTGCTCGATTCAAAATACGTTATAAAATATAATTCGTAAGCAATTCTCGAAAAGACAATTATTTTAGATTTGTTTGTTCCATTGAAGTAAACTCATGTAAGCAAGCCGCTCATCCTTTCATTTACTTGAAACGTTTTCCATTATCGTTGAAACTCATAGACGATAAATTCGATCTTTTAAATACTTGAAAAGCCGGGGTTAAAGTTCATCGTGTGAAAAGGATTTTTGATCGAAATTTGTTTATAAAAAATCTAAGATTGTTGGTGAATATGAAAGAAAGAGAAAGGAGATAGAAAGGATTATCCTGTGGTGTGTTTATAGTTTTCTGGGTTGAACCAAAGATTGAAACCACGCAGCAAGCATGACAAACAAGAAAAGTAAGTGACAGTGATTGATGGGTAGCAATAGACTTATCAAACAAAATCCTTCAAACTGTGACTAACCCATTTCCACCACAGAATCTAAACCTGTATCCATCCATTTGATACTCATTACAAAACCTTATATCTCTTCCCCATGCCATTATTTTTACCCTCTAAACACATTCCTAATCTATTTTCTTTACTACATCCCATTCAAACCAACAAATGGGTATTTTAATTACCAAGTTGTTGAGCAAATCTAATGGTTGATCTTCAAATGGGTCGGCCTAAAAAGGTGTTAAAGGAGGACCCAAAAACTAGATATGTTTAAAGATGCAAACTTTTAATTCAAAAAAGTGGAGTGAGGGTATGATACCATGTTAAGAATTACGACTCTCTAGAATGACATGATATTGTCAACTTTGAATCTAAGCTTTCTTGCTTTTCTTTGCTTGTAAACCAATGATTGCCCTCTTAATTAATTGATGTGTAACTCATTGTCTGACAATTTTGAACGGGAAGATATAGTATAGCATAAAGATCCACAAAAGTTAGGATTAAATTAGTGGGAGATTATAAGATAATGGTTTTGAATAAAAGCAGCAAAGAAGAAAGGACAAGGAAGAAGGGTGAGGGAAAGAAATTGAATTGGAAGAGTCAAAAGAGGCAAAAGATTAGAGTTAGGGTTGAGAAGCGGCGGATGGGAACCCCAACAGGCAAGCCAGGGAAGCCTTGGCTGTGAACTACCACCAGATACAAAGCCACTAGACCACACACACCACTTGGGTCCCAAAGGGGAAGTGGCTAATTGGAGACCTTGAAGGGTTATATTACCATTTTTTGAACTTGGCTCTTGGGTGACCTCTAAAGTCATCTTCATCCTTCTCTCTCAATGGTCAGAAAATAAGGCTGCCAAAGTTTGAGTAGTGCGATCCATAGATTTAGGGGACTAGACGTGTAAGATTATTAAGAGGAAGGACGTGGACAATATGATACCACTGTAGAGAGTTATAATTCCTAACATGGTATCAGTGTCATGCTCTTAACTTAGTCATGTCAATATCGAACAAACAAGTTATGAGCTGGTGTACTACTTTGTTTGAGTAGATTCCTAACATTAAAAGCTGCGGGAGCTAATAGTTTGTTTAACCTAATAATAATAATAATAATAATGTGTATTCATAATGTCTTTCTCAAACATCTTGTCTACAAATGCTTACCACAAATTTGACCATGGATTTTAGTTCATTTCTTTGGGAATAATCATCGTATTTATTGCATTTGTTTCCATCTCTAATTGATGCTTTCCAAGAGGATATGTGGATTGAGAAACTTTAGATTACACCCACCTACTTGTTCGTGTCTTAAACAGATTTTAAGATTAGTGATAATTATATTTTAAACGAGTTAGAGTGGAGAAAGATGAACGAGCATCGAATCTATTCCGATTCCTACTTGTATTGGATCCAAGTAAACATATTTGCTGGCATGACCCATGTGATAGTATGCTTAAACAAACGAAGTTGTTTTGAGAAGATTAAACATGAATTAACGTGAAGTAAACGCAATTAAGTATCAAAAGAAGAACAGATGTTAAGATTAAATGTTGTAATTTAATACTAAATTGGCAGAATCGTGGTTTGAAGAGAAGAGAAGAGAATTGAAGAACGTAAAGGATGAAGCTCTCAAAGTCCAATCCGACAATGATTTGAGTACGAAAAGAGTATTAAAACCATGGATACGAATCTGAAAAAGGTATGAATAAAACCAATAAATATTTTTTTTTCTTTTAAGTTCCTTTTTCGTTTGTAATGATGAACACTGAGGAAAGCGTCAGAGTGATCGTAACTTTTTGGTAAAGCACTGTTAGAGGAAACAATGAGCTTTCAAATTCAGTGTTCTTTCTTAAAATACTCCCTTTTCTGTTCTTACCTTTTCATCAATCCTATATTTTATTATATATATATATATATATATATTTTCCTGTTAGGGTCTCGAGATTGCAAATGGAAATTTCAAGAATCTAACAATGATGTAAGCGGATTTGTGAGGAGCCCAAATCTATGCCCAAACCATAGATATTATTTGAAAAGTTAAATAAGAGGTGTTCAAAAGATTCGATCTATCCAACCCAACTAGAACCGGCGTAGGTTATAGTTGTATTATGTCTAGATTAAATTGATTTATGGGTTCTTCTATAATTAGATTGGGTTGAGTTGAACCGATCTATTATGAATTTATTGTTAATTCGTGGGAAGAATTTGGACGAGGCTTCAATAACAAGAACGACCCATACCCTTGGCTTCAATAACAAGATCGACCCATACCCTTGGCTTCAATAACAAGATCGACCTTTACCCTCACGTGCACAAACAAAGAATATATTGAAATTGAGTTAGAAAATTTTAATTAAATGTTTGAAAATAGGTAAATATATGTTTTGCTTTTATTAAAAACAAAAATTTAAATAAATGATTCAAATAACTCAAATTAATCCTGCCTTATGTAACATAAAGTATTATATCTTGAGCCCATGAGCCCATAAAGTGCAATATTGTCATTGATATTGCATTATTTTGCAATGGACCAAGTATTGTTCGTTCTGGGTCCGTCTAATAACTTGGGTCGGCCCAGAATTCCAACAGCCAGTCGAACATGTTAAAGCCCAAAAGGTCCAGATTTCCTGTAAACGTTTTTCACAATGTGCATAGGGTGTGAGACCCGTCCAAAAATCACAATCCCTGCTCAAGTTTTAAGGTTAGGGGATTAGGAAAGGTCACATGTGTCACGGTCCTACATTTTTTACTGTGCGGTGTCGTGATTTTGACACGCTCATGACCAGCCTTAAAGGGAATTAAGCTCCATATATATTTTTTGCCCTGGTTTTATGGCTCCGTCTGACCTTAAGCAAGGTTTGTCTTTGCCAATCGAACATCGCTTGTGCGGAATCCAAGCTTGTTCAACCACACACGCTGTCTGCGTGCATGTTCAATCATCTGCGATACATCCGACTTGCCTCTACATTAGGCCAAGTTATTTGGCTCGACCTTGCCTTTGCTCGGGCCAAGGTCTCTCAATGCAACGTCGCATCACATCTTGTCATCTCGACCCCCATTGACATGGTCCATATGTCTTGACACCATCCTGAGTCTCGGGATGTTGTCGGCCATCATAACTCGCTCGGTCATGCCATCGAGAATGGGCCCACGTGTCGTTCGTCTCTCTGGGACTTCCCGAACATTTATCCATCCGGCTTCTATCAACGCATTGGCCCTCCCATGCCCATGCCGAGTCATTTACGGATACCGTACCGGATAGCAAGTGTATGTAGCAACCTCCAACACGCAGGCTGGGCGCAATACCGGCACACCCGTGTCGTCCAGTACTGTCCTTCAAAAACCTATTTCAAAGGAAGTCACCCGAGACACTCATCTCATAACGCTCGCCCACACTGTGAGACACGTATGTGCCACAGGGTAGCTCACTTAAGCGACATGGGTGGTGGAGAGCTAACACAACCATTTTCAATCTTCCAAGCATAGACATTGATTTTGGTGATCTGTCATATGTCATGCATTGTCCGTCCGGTGTCCGATTGACTCCAAACTTAGCGAGCATTCATATTTCATATAGACAGATTTAACTCCCGAACCGCATGTCCAAATTCCTTCCGGAACCCCGACTTTCGAGGTTAAGACCTGGGGCCCTACCCAGCCCTTAAATAAGCCTATCTTTACCCTTCATGTCTATTTGATGTCTCTATCTTGTTTATGTCTCAACTTGTTTTCAATACCCACTTCGTGTGGTGTGTTAGATGACACACCGTTCTCCTCGATCGCACCATGGCATTCGTCTAGGCCCTCGCGTGGCCGGATGGTGCCACTTGAAGGTCGTTGATTCTCTTGTCGCAATATGAGGCTCACAACCTACTCTCTCCATAATTAGGTTTGACACCTTCCATGAGCAACACTTGCCACATGCCACAGTGGGTTAGTCCAAGTCAAAAGCAGACCACCTAAGTCCTGAACAATAAAGACAGATAGATCCCCCAAAGAAACAACATAAGAGATGGGAGAAAAGCAAAACATTTTTCATTGCTGTGATCTGTTTGGTCAGTCAATCAAATGCCATCCCCAAATGATAATTGAGATAACAAATCAACCTAATCTCCCCTTGCCAATACCTATCCTATTCCCACCCACCCCCCAATGCCAGCGGAGAAAAACATCAAGGCTGGCTGTTCAAACCAAATAAATTCTTGACACCATTAAGAAGAAAAAAAAAAAAAAATCTACAAATGAGTTGTGCACCATGAACAGAGTGGGTATATGACGACTTCTAGCCAAGCAAGACCTCCATTACAACAGAAGTGAATATACATAGGCCCTATCTCAATAAAACCTTACGCCCCCTAACTCCCACTCCTTCCATTTCTTTTCTATATCATAAGTTATGGAATTCTGTTAAGTCCTCCTCTTTGTCTTGGCCGCCTCGACCTCCCGAATATAATTCTGCGGAAACCACGTCCTGGTCCACCAGTTGTAGTAGAACCGAGACCTGCAGCACGATGCATCCCAAAATCAATCTCATCTCCCCTGCTGCTGTTGTAGTCCCTATGATATCTATTACGAGAAAACAGACGACCATCCCGTCCAAAACCAAATGCATCCATCGAAAAGAAAGTATCATCGTCCAAATTCTCGTCCATATCAGAATCGTGCTCACTATAAAAACCACTTTGGCTAGGTTCCAACACATAATCCCCTAGAACAACAGCTCCAGGAATTGATGATATAATTGTGCTGATCACATCACTTCGCTCCCTCTCGTGCTCAAATCTCTTCCACTTCTCTTCAAGCAAAGGGTCCACTTCACGTGGTCGTGCTAATGGATGCTTTGCTTTAACGTGCTTCTTCAGCTCCTTGTAACGTCCAACAAATGAGCAATTGTCCTGCATGCAACTTCTCTTCCTAGAATTAAGATATTTCCGTGCTGGTTCGACCACTGTCCATCCTTTAACCTGTCCCCTACAAAGGGGACATAACAGCTCTGGCACTTCAACCTTTTCACTTGGCTGCCCTGCGTCCAAATTGAGGCTTACATTTTCCACCGGCATATTCAGTTGTTCTGAAGTTTCAGCTGATGACACTTTTGTGTAGGCTTTCTTGTATTGATCGAGACAATTGGAATATCGACGACCAGTTGCACACATATAAGGCCGGCAACCCTTATTATATGAGGAACAAAGAAGAAGCACAGCATTGTGAGGGAACTCCATACAGACTGAGCAGGTAGCATCTTCCCACTCTTTCTTCTCTGAACCTTTGCAGTTTTTCTTCTTGAGGTAAGCATTTTTAGTAACTTTCAATGGACTAGATGGCAACATACATGAGTTTTCCCTGGAACATCTAGAATCAGAGTTGCTTTGCATCTTTTTCATGGCCATTCACAAATTAAACCTGAAATAATTTAGGGGGGAGTGGGAGCATCAGATCACTCTTAACAGTGGACCTCTCAAGATTTTCCCAAACTCATAACTGCACCTAAATTTTGTTACAATCTAACATCAAGAGGGGAAAATCAATACCATAAGATTTAAGTTTCATGCCTAAGCCCTGATAAGCCTCTGACTAGCAAATTCAGCTTTTCGACTTAAAATTGCATCACAACTAAATAATAGCACCAGGAAGAAAAATAAAAAATAAAACAGATGCTTATACAATAATATCGACTCTTTCCATAAACAGGCAATGGCATAATAAAAACACCAGGAAGGAAAAATAAAATAAACAGAAAAGTACGTGATGAAAGAGGTTGACGGAAATAACAAAAGATAACATCAAACCTTACAGACGCAATATCCCCCAAATAATAGATGTGCCATCCCTTGACAACCAAAAGAAATTTTCCAAAGCAAGTTATGGAACTAAACCAACTAAAAACTACGCTTTTTATAGTCTAAAGTGAAAAGCACCTCAAGCTATTAACTGGCTAGGTCAATTACAACGTTTAAAATTTTAAAAGAAAATTTGTCCAATTTTTAGTCCGTTTCTATCTGAACGACCAACCCCCTCAACTTAAGGAGACATTGAATTCACAGATTGCCTGTCTGTGAATTGACACATTCAGTCTTTTAGGTCTCAACTTCGCCTGTCAAGCTACAATGTCCTTCAAAACTACTGGATAAACTTTATCAAATATAACATATTTGAGATTTTGGAACTTTGTAGGCCACGACTACTTTTCGTTTTAACTATCTATAGCACATTAGAATATTTGAACACAATGGCCAGTCACGTTCTCAATAAAAGTAAAAAAATATGACGATAATCCAAACTTCCATCAAGAATAACTAAAAGAATGCACGGCATCCAAAAAAATCAAGCTCGTCACCATCGCTCAAAGAGAACATGGAACCTGACAAGGGATTAAATACCTAGGATCCTTCTCCACTCCTCTAAAGATTCTATTGTTGCTCTTCCCCCAAAGATCCCACAACAAAGCACATACCCGGACTTATCACTAGAATCTCTCCTCCCACAACAGCAAATGGAGAAAGAACTCCTCAATCATCTCACTGTAAACTCTATGTCGGGCTAACTAAAAGCCAAACACCTCAAAGGAAAAAATAACTCCAAACAAACCATGGAAAGTCGCAACTCCAAAACATATGATCCAGGTCTTCGTCTATCCACTGACAAAGAAAGGTCAACCACTCGTTCACACTAACTCTAACTCCTCGAAACCCCCCATATGCAGGCAAAGATCAAAAGCCTGGATACCAACAAATTAATAATTTGAATGGAGAAATTGATGACGACAGAGTTTGAACTTAATATTTATTGCCAAGTTAACAATACCACATTATATCACGTTAAATTATTAGTAATCTCAAAGCCTAGTTAATTTATTTATTTAACTAAACTTTTATTGATACTAATTTGATTATTTATTCAAGTTATATATCTCCGATTCACCATATACGGATGAAAAATAAGTTCTAATGCATTTAAATAAGGTTACTCAATACCCTAAGAAAGGCATCAAGGTATCAATCTTCTTTAAATAGAGTTGAAGGGTACTACAAGAAATGCATTAGATGTGAGTGGCTTCCTTAGATATTTGAGGGAGGACAAAATATTCAGAACGTAAAGAAATGTTGTATCATCTTTTCACCATTAATCAAGGGACAGAGTATATATATTATACGTGTATTTAAATATATAAATCAAGACAAAATCCTACATACTTTCTGAATAACAAAGGATATTTTATTATCAGATCACCAATATACTTGAAGAACACTAGAGTATATTATACCATACACGGAAAAAATAGCCAGACATGGTATACGTTTTCTTTTTTATATAATAAAGCATCAACTTTCATTGAAAAAAAAAAAAAAAAAGAATACAAGTGCATACAAAAAAATCAAGCCCACAAAAGGGAACCCAATTAAAGAAAAGGGCTCCAATCATGCAAGATAATGCCTATAGAATAATTATAAAAATCATTGAAACAAAAGTCCAAAGAGAAATATGATTTCTAACAAGGGACCAAACATCGCTTACGGAGGAGATGCTCTCAAACCCACCCTCTTTTAAGGAGAAGGATACATCTTTGTGGCAACACAGATTTTTTGCTATTCTGTGGGGCCTTTGGAAGGTGATGAATAATAGAATCTCTAAAGAAGTTGAGAGATCGAGTGAGGATGTTTGAAGGTTAACTAGATTTAACGCATCACTATGGGTGACGGTTACTAAGCCTTCAATTTTTACGGGCTTGGCTTTTTTTTTTTTTTTTTGTATGCCCTTGTATATTCTTTCATTCGTCTTAATGAAAGAGTGGTCTCTTAAAAAATAAATAAATAAAAATAACTCTAGCCTATGGGCCTTAAAGAGAGCTTTGCTTCACTTCACTCAACAATAATGTGCAAAAGAACTTAGATAGGCTCTTTAAAATTGTTTAGATAATACCATTTACAACTTTCGTGGTTGTATCTTATAGATTCTTCAACCTCATGTCTTATAGGACCCTAAAGTTGCAAAATATTAAGTCCCTAAACTTACAAATTTGTATCTTATAGATTCCAAGCATATTCAACATTTTTTAAAATTAATGAATGTATTAGACATAAATTAAATTTTGTGTCTCATAAGATGTTTAACTTTTAACTTTGTGTCCAATAGATATGTGAATTTTAAATGTTTAATAGGTCAATAACCTATTAAACTAAAATTGAAAATTTAGGGACTTTTTAGACACAAATTACAAGTTTACTGGTGTAATAGAAACTTTTTAAAGTCCAAGAACCTATTAGGCATTTCTAAAAGCTCAAAACCCAATTTACATAAACTTGAAAGTTCATGCACTAAACTTATAATTTAATCTTTCATTGTTATGTTCATTAACTTAATCACTATAGATGACCGAAAAATTATTCATCAAACAAGATTGGATCATCATTAAAGACTACCGTGTAAATTTTAAAACAGCTTCTAATGTGAAGATAATATAAGATTCTGATGTTGACTAGTTTTTGCCGTGCTCAACAGCCTGTAATAGATTATGTTACAGTACTTCTACAAAGTCCGTAAAAGAAAAAGCTATTGGATATAGTGAGACAACTCAAGTAGGCTTCCGGTCTTTTAACAATTAAAGTGAGAACACTGAATCAGAATAAAAGTACGTATCTCACCCACTTGGGTGGTGAGGGCAACCGTAAATTTCCAGGCCAGAAATTTCAAATACTACGCATAACCTGAAAGGCTAATCCGACATTAAAAAAAATGACCAGAACTTCCTAGAAACCAAGGTGTCAGTCAAGTCAACACACGGAATTATTGTTAGTAGGTAAAAACTTGTTTAAATCTACGTAAGCAGCAAGCAATCAGTATGAACAAGATGCCTGACATCAATCGTTTGGGAGTAAAATAAAAATAAACCCAGTCTTCATTTCAAATTGAAGGCAGATATGGGATTATAATTCCCAATCGAACAATTTCGATTAGACGTCTAGAGAACTGATGAGTAGCAAACATATACAGAATCGCGGGGAGAAATAAACCAATGAATAACAAGCCGAAAAAAAGGGGAATCGTGGAATTTAAAACAAGAAACAACGTGCGATCAATAATGTTAGAACCCAACACGTAACTGGCATCCCAGACAATGAGAACAAGCAATTAAAAAACAAATGACAGACAGAATTAGACAAAATGAGATCGGGAAAAAGAGGGGGCGAAGAATCGGAACTAAGCGTACCTGGATGGGTGAGTGATTCCGGGAAATGAAGGCGTCGTGGACGAAGGAGAGGACTGAAATTGAAATTGAAATTTAATAAGCAAATTGTGAAGAAGAAGAAGGGGAGAAGGGGAGAAGGGGAGAAGGAGAGCGGAGGGTGGAGTCCAAGCGCTCTCGCTCTTCAGAAAGGTTGTGCTGTGAGTTGCGTGGTACTGTCAAGTTATTGCCCCTATTTTTTCTTTTAAATTGAAATTTGAGCTAATTCCAGTACATAGTCACGACACTATGAACTCTTGTTACGCAACCGGCCGAAACTGAAACTTTGGGCTGAAGAATTATTTATTGGGCCTGGCCGCATTATTCAAGCCCGTTCATTTTTTTTTATGATGAAGAATTATTTATTGAGCGTGGGCCCATTTGTAACACCCCAAATTCACCGCATTATTCAAGATGCCTGACACATCATTTGGTGTTTGACTCTGATACCATTTGTAACACCCCAAATTCACCGCCAGTAGATATTGTCCTCTTTGGGCTTGGCGTTACTGGCACACACCGACTCGTGTGTACCCCCTTTGAATAGCAAGAAGGTTGACACATCATTCGGTGTTTGGCTCTGATACCATTTGTAACGACCCAAATCCACCGCCAGTAGATATTGTCCTCTTTGGGCTTGGGGGCTTGATTGACACATCATCCGGTGTCTGGCTCTAATACCATTTGTAACAATCCAAATCCACCGCCAATAGATATTGTCCTTTGGGCTTCCCCTTCCAGGCTTTAAGACACGCCAATAGATATTGTCTTTTGGGCTTCCCCTTCCGGGCTTTAAAACACGTTTACTAAGGGAAGGTTTCCACACCCTTATAAATGGTGTTTATTCTCCTCCCCAACCAATGTGGTCACCATTTAACTCATGATAACTTTTTCCCTCGAACACGACTAGGACGAAGAACACCCCATATTATTTTTCAATAATCTAATGCATGTAAGTAAAAATGTGATAGATCGATCCTTTAACCTTGAGAAAGAAGCTTGAGATGGTCAAACCCTAATACATCATAACGAAAAATAGTACAGTTATGAGATGAGGAAGGGGGCAGCATACAAAATAAAATAAATAATCAACTAACTTGCATAAATATATATATATATATATATATATAGTTATTTTACAAGTGTAAATGTTCCTTCTTTGTACAGCGAGTACAAGCCTTATGCCTAAATCAGCTAATTAGCTAAGCAAATTAAAAAAACTGACTTAAATAATAAATCATCATAAGATGAATCATCAAAATTACAATCTTCTTGTCCTCTGTTGTTCTTATGCGAGGAACTACTAGTATACAACAACTAGAAGCACTTCCATTTCACTGTTCTTGCGTCAATGGCAATGGCAATGGCAGACAAACTAGTACACCCTCCTTCCGGGCGTATAGATCAAGATATGATATACACTTGAATTACAGTAATTACAGGAAAAAATGTCATCCAACTTTCACAGCCAGCAACCCATTCAACAACTAAAGGATGTAATCATGTTAGTTGGACGTATATGGCTATTTTCGACTCGAGAATCTGAGAAAATGTGGTGGCACGTATATGTATATATATATCAATCCAAACGAAATAGAGAATAAATATCATAGTGTCAAATGAATAGCAGAAATTCTACCTTATAAGTTAAATTCTTCTGCCTGGCTTGTTGTAAGGAGATGCCGACACTGATAAACTGGAAACTGGTCGTTTCACAAACGGATGATTAATTAGATCAGCAGCGATAGGACGGTCGTGTGGATTAACTTGTAGGCACTGCAAAATGAAATCCTGTGCATCTTTTGGGAGAGACTCAGGAACTACAGGCGCTTTGCCTTTTCCAATCCTAAATAGTGCCTGCATAGGCTGAATTCAAAGGATGGCAGTTTTAGAACCTTAAAAGTAATGGTTATTTATGATGTCTCCTATCATAACAAACAAAAATAGTTTGAAAATCACTGATGTACAAATAGAGAGCTTAGCGGCAATCTTCTAACACCTTCAAACCATTAATCTTGTATTACTTAGTTGCAGTTCAAGCTGTGAACTTAGAAATCCAACAAACAACAAACAACAAAAACAAAGTTTGTAGAGGATAAAGGTGGCACGTACACTTTCGACTTCTGAGTACGGAAGCTTTCGAGTTAACATTTCCAATACTGTACACCCAAGGCTCCAAATATCGGCCGGAAGCCCGTATCCTTGACCCTTCCCATTAACCACCTGCACAAATCACAGTAATGACAGTGAGAAATGTGTGAAAGTACTAATAGAAGATATATTGAAAACATTAGGTGGATACTAGCAAGGGTCTTGGTTATAAATAGAGGGAGAAGGTTTGTGAGGGGAGGTCATATTAAGTCAACCAAAGTTGGTTGATTGTGGGAGAGCCACCCCTCTCAAAAAGCTACTCATTCGGTTTATTTTTTGGTTAGATATTCATAGTCAAATACAGACATTCTTGACATAGACAAGGAAGAAGGCAAACCTCAGGTGCCATCCAGAACGCAGTTCCCTTGCAAGATTTAACGTCGTTGAATTTTGTTGCCTGAAAAGTAGACAAACAATGATTTTAAGGGAAGAAACTCACAAAAACAAGGCCACAAACAGAAATAATAAAATGGATTGGGAAGAAACCTTCGCCAAACCAAAATCTGCAAGCTTCACAGATCCATTCACATCCACCAATATATTAGCACATTTAATATCCCTTTTCAAAAAAAATCAAAACAAGAAAATGATTATATGTCGGGAGGGGGAGGGGAGAAAAGTAAGAGTTAGAGCAATAAATAAGATACTTTCCTTCAATAAAAAAAAAATAATAATAATAAATAAATATATATATATATATATATATATATATATTCAAAGAGAGAAAAAGGAAAAGAAAAACAAACTCATTAGAAATTGTTGACCAGACCTTTTTTAGATGTATACTTTTAACAGAAACAAGGAATGCTAGATATAATTTCCTAAAGAAAATGATCGAGCAGAATTTGAAAAAAAAAAAAAAAAAAAAAAACTAATAAGAACATTATTGGACAAAGAAATCGATAAAGGACGGTTATGTCATGCTGTTTTACAGGCTAAATTTCCAAAAATATTTTTAAAACTAGTAGCTAGACAGGGATAATAAGAATTCTGTGGAATTAAACATATTCCAGAAGGAATTTAAATTGTTGAAGGATTGACGAAATAGTGAGATTTTTTTTATTTTCACTACGAAACCAAAAAAAAAAATGTAGCATGGACTTGACAACTTAGAAGCTTCTTTCCCCTTCTTTCCCATCCACAGCAACGGTATTAAACTGACCCATAGAAGTCTCAGGCTACAAACTTATAAAGATCTAATGATATGTGTACTGAACCAACATTTCGCTCGGTACACGAACTTATAAAGATAAATGACCAGTATTGGTTAACATAATAGATTCATTTGTATACCTGTGAACCACATTTCGCTCATGAAGATACTTTAAACCAGACAGAATCTGCCTTGTATAGGCAGAAACAATGGAATCCAGAAGGTTTGTTCTCTGATATAAATTCAGAAGGGAGCCTTGAGATACAAGCTCCAGGAAGATATAGAGTTTTGACCCATCCTGCAAACAAGAATCAAATAAAGTATTAAGTACTGAATATATGAGAATTTTAATAGTCAAGTAGCCAAAAGAGTACAACCATTAGGAAACTACAGTGCATTCATTGCACCATTAGCTAAAATAGATGAACGAAAACTAGATAGCCATGTAAGGATCCGTGACATGGTCTGATCTTAAAGCTCATGAGAGCAGCAAAGTTGATTAAATAATGCGTGAACATGTGATTCATTTCGTGCTCCAAACTCGGCACATCAATGCACCTACCAACATACTTCGAATAAGATGGGAAATTAAAATAGCACAAGGTTGGACAATTGGCATGTCAAGTTAGAATAACAAACCGCCTTCTGGCAGGAAAAAAAAAAAAAAAAAAGGCATCAAATGATGAAGTTGACATCAAGGTAAAACTTGTATGCTGACGTTTGGTTCATGATAGGCCAGTAACTTTCGAATTTGGACTTTACATGCTGTTATGTTGTATGCACATACTCGGTCCATAGAGAAGCATATATTGCCATACAGTAAACGGTATGTTTTTAAGTCAACCAAAAACATCGTACAGAATCAACCGACTTTAGACAAGTTTGAAAAGAATTGTAGAAACTAAACTTCAGGCACGAGAAGATAAATTATATAGACTTCCATGAGGGTTTCTGAAGCATATAAAACTCATAGAAGATCCTGAGCTTAATGTTATGGCCAAAGAATATGAAAAGAGAAAGGAAGGGCAATAATTAACTAAAATAATTAAGCACATCTTTTCTCGAACCACCCAAAGATTAGCTAAAATGCCTAAGAACTTCACTTCTTAAGGATGGAGAAGGGCAATACCGAATGTGTGCCGTAGTACTGAACTATGTTCTCATGCTCAAATTCACTTAGAAGAGATATCTCCTGGAAGAGAAATCAAATGAAGAAGTGAGAAAAGCAGGTTAAGAATAAGAGATTGTCAAGGCGTCATAAGGAAAAGACTGATCAGAATTTCAAATCATAACCAAAAAAGAAAAAAAAGTTTATCAAGAACAAGTGTAATACCTGCTGAAGTTGAAGGATGCTCTGTCTTCCCTGACTATCTTCATCGAGCAGTGAAACTTCTTTAAGAGCAAAAAAGATTCCATCCCTGCAAATGATACAAAATAATATGAATTTTTCGACTAAACGAAAATCGAGGCGGGGTTTAGGATGAATCTGCTTTCTATCAACAAAAGGGTATCATTTCATCCACCAGGAAATTCTGGGTTATAAAAACAATTGTTCTTTCGAATTCACAGATCAGAAAAGCCAGAGTCATACTAAACGTGCGAGTTAATTCTCGGAAATCTTCAATGATGCAAGAGAAAACAAAAGTTGCAGGGGAAAATAAGCTAAGAGAAACATGACGTACTCTGAAAGTGCTTCGGAAACTGATCCAAATGAACCGCGTCCAAGAAGCCTACCGGTTTCCACCCAGGATGTGATAATGGGTTTACTTCTCATATTGGGTGAAATATTTGCAGGCTCCGTCGTACTGCTCGAAGAATCATCGTCATTCGAGGTCGTGAAGGAACCCCAGGACTCTATGAGCGCTGCGCTCTCCTCGGGCCTGACAATATTTTCCTCGACTTCTCGTTCAACCAAAGGTTCGACTCGTTCTTCTACTTCATCCTGTTTTTTATCATCCACTAATGGAGCAAAAGCTTTCAAAATGTCCCAAGTCGAGAAAGCGTTATCGAAAACTGGAAGCCGCATTGACGGCGGCGGCTTGAGTAAGGGAGGCCGAGCACCATTGATTCCACTTCTCGGGCTACGTCCAGTAACAGTAACCATACGGCGTTCATTCAACTCGGGAAGTTCAGTCTTCAGCGTGGACATCTCGTCGCTAATTCGTACTGAATCCTTAACCCTCCGGCACAATTCGTCTTCGTTTTCTTTATCTTCCTTCCCCTTACTAATCTCCTCTGTCTTTGGGCTATCCACAGGATACAGCCTCGACCTCGGTAGAATATCAGAAGATGAACGAACCTTCCTGGCCTCCCAAGCCTCCATCGGAATAGCGAAGTCGTCAGGGCCATCTAGCCCTAAAGTCCGACATATGAGATCAACTTCACCGTCAAGCCCTTTAATCCGGAAGCTCGAGGGATTGAAGGTCTCCATGGAGCGAGTGTAGAGAGACCTAGAGGAATCATCGAACGAAGAATACGAGTAAGCAGCGTCATAGTCGATGTTCTTGGCCGCATTAAGTCGGTAAAGCTTGGGTTTCCCTGCAATTTTCCTCGGATCCATGGCTTTGCTTCGCTTCCTGGGAGAGAAAAACTGCGGCAGGTGATGCATCAAGACTTAAGCCCATTAAACAATCCCACCGGCAACGGCGAGAAGAATTCCCCGATCAAATCACCCCCACATCGAAAATAACAAGTTCAGAAGGGAAAATCTACGTAGATTTTAGAAATGGAATTAGCCTCCAAGTTTGAGGAAGGGAAGCTGGAAAAAAGGGCGTAGAGAGAGAGAGATAGAAAAGGGTTGAACAATGGACTGAATTGGACTGGTAAACGCCGGGAGAGAGAAAAAAACGCGGTGCTACGTGGAAGTGAGAGTAGCAGAAACACAACCGAGCCGACGGCGATTGGCTGGCGAATTGGGATGGAGGGGCCTCCCTTTAGTTGCTTGTTTAAGTTTGCTTACCGTCGTTCCTTTTTTTCTTTCTTATTTTTAAATGTAAAAATAAATACCATTTTTTTAAACAAAAAAATTAAAGGTTTTAAATATAGATATTTATTTATAATTTTACAAAATATAAAATTATCTCTATTAATTTTAAATGATATCACTCATAATAATAAATAAATAAGTCCATACTATTGTTATTTAGATTAGATTCAACTCTTCCTAGATTCTCCTCCATAAATAATGGTAATTAATAACCTATCTAATTTAATTAATTAGTGATTCCCTCAATTAATCCACCCCAAATAATAATGTTCTAAAAAGAATGACCGCTTTAATTTAATATTATTTTTAATAGTTCATAAATATTATTTTAAAAATTCGGTTAAAATATTGATGTGCTAATGTAATGAGATGACCATGTAGAATAATTATGTGCTAACTCGTATGTTTACATTAATGATAAGATAATTATATTTAAATACGTCGTCTTTTAATGTAATGTTTTTATGAATTTTCTGTTTAAATTATAATTTTAAAAGTATCAGAAAAGTTCTTATTTTTTAAATAATATACATAAAAATGTAACATTTTATTATATATTAAGATATATATATTAGATAGATATAGTTTTAATTTTTTCCCCTCAAAATGAAATAAATAAACGGTGGACAAATATAGTTGTAAAGATCATCGTTTAATGAATAATAACGAAATAAATTAAGGATCATTTGTTGTGATTTGGTGCAATGCCCATAAAGGACGGTGTTTATTGACTTTATTATTATTATTATTATTTTAATTTATTAAAATATATTTTTAAACCCAAATTTAAAAATAGTTCTAAATAAATTGAAATTTTTAAAGTGATATAGGAAGATTTATTTATTTTATTTATAGATTCTCTTAATTAACGAAGAGTGACACGAAATTGGTATTTTATACCATTTTAGGCATTAATCTCAAACTTATAAAATTTATAAAATGAAAGATTATTTTAAATCTTAAAAAATATTTAATGTAATTTCCAAATTTATAAAGTTATAAATTTTAAATTTTGATAGTAGAAAGTCAATGTTAGTGTTTTAAAAATATTATTCCCCTTTTTAATTTTAAAATATATTTATTACTAAAAATATTTAGTGTTCTTTATTTAAAATTAATAAATATTTTGGAAATACATTTATTTTTTAATTTTAAGTTCTATGTTTTATATTATAAAATATATTAACAGATTTAAAAGTTTTACTATGTGTAATAAATTTAAAATTAATGACTTTTTTTTTAATGATATAGACACATTATGGACACAATTAAAAAGTAGTAGATTTATTAAAAGTAAAATAAAATACTAAAATTAAATAGTACAGCCATAAATTTAGAGATTGTAATTATATTATAATATACTTTATATAATAACAATTATAATTATCTCACAAAAAAAAAATGGCAATAATTTATTTAATTAATATGCTCAAATTTCAGAATGGCAAAAATGGCAAAGAGGAATTGTTGAAAGATGTCATGTGGCCAATAAATAATTTCTTTATCAAAACATTATAAAATCATTTACTGCCAAGATTTTGTTGGCAATTTCATAAATATAAAAAATGAAAATTGAGGAAACGACCCATTAATAAACTCGATATTCAATTTAGATACGAGAAATTCAAAAATTAAAAATTATATAAATCTTCTTATTTATTAAATTTTTAGTAATAAAAAATGGAAAATATAGGTTGAAAAATGTAATGCGTCATAAATTATAAATTGGGTATCTAAAAAACAAGTTTCCTGAAATTTCTTTGAAACTAAGTTGAGAAAATGTGGTTTTTTTATTTTAGAAGAATTATATAAAAGAAAATATTTATTAAATTTGGTCTTGATATTTAGCATTTATTGATGAAATAAACCTTATAAATAGACAAGTGTTGACTCGGAGCAGAGGAGAGGAGGCCCTTTTAGAAGGAGACGCGGTCTTTGTAATCAAGTCTTTTTTGCACTAATTATTATTATTAAAGAAATATAAAAAATATGAAGTTAAAATGTATTTTTATTAATTTAAATTATGATAATTAAGAAGTATAATAATAATAATAATAATAATAATTAATAATATTAGATTCTTGTTTCTCCTTTTTAAGGAATTTCCGAGAGGGAAAGTTGAGAATAGTGGGTGACTACACGTCACGTGAGTGGCAGAGGGACGGCAATATATATATAACTTTATAAATAAATATTTTAGAGGCACTCCTCGTCCTGGGCGTACGAGAAAATATCAAACGGTTCCTTCCACGCGTAACGCGTTCCCAAATGAGAGAGAACCACATGATCCAAACGCCTTTCCGTACATGCATGCATCTTCATAATGCCCATTCCTCCTTTTATCCATGCATGCACATCAAATATATATTTATTTATTCTCTTTTAAAATTAAATTAAATCTCCATTATTATTATTATTATTTTTTTTTGTTAAGTTTGAGTTTAATTTCATTTTAGTTTATATCTTTTTTGTTTCTAAATATAATCTATTAAATTTGAATAAATCTCAAATAAAAAATTTTAATTGCTTCAATTACTATTTTAACCCTGAGGTTTGAATTAATTAAAAAAAACATGCTTTCCAAAAAATGATATAAGAAGTTATGCATGTTGACTCGAAAAAAAATACACTTCTAGTGCTATTGATGCGAAGCATGAACAACATTTCTGCCGATGATTTTATCTTGTGTTAGCAAAACATTCGTAGATGTATTTTAGGAGTGTTAAGGAGGAACATGAGGCAGCTACCATAGGACAAAAATATGTTGGAGTATTGGTTAATCAGGGAGAAGATAATTGGTATATAAGTGAGAGACACTACCACAGAAACCATTTTGAATAATCTAAAAATAAATTATTTGAGAATTTGTAATTTTTTTTATATTTAAAAATGTGATGTAAAAAATCGGGAATTTATGAAATATTAAAATTCCTTGGTTTAACTTTAAACTTAGAGACTAGTTTAGTAAAAAATAACGTTAAAATGGTGTAATATTTTTATCCAATTAATTGATGACGTGTATTAAATATATATATTGTTTGGGTAGAAGGTAAGTTTACGAATAATGCATAGTCAAACCCATTCATAAATAAACTTCTTACCTTCAAAATAAATGTAAAGGACATATTGAGATGGGTAACGAGAGATGGTAGGTAAAAAATTTAAAGGAAGGATATAATATAAATACTAAAAAAATTAAGTTTTTATCTTTTAAATTCGCTCATAATTCAAATATTTAATTATTTAGTCTTTGAAATATTTGGTTAAAAAAAGATAAATGCAAATCATGTGTTTTTGAAGAAATAAAATATAATCAAACCGACGTTTAATGTGATTACTATTTTATTAATTTTTATTTCTTCTGAGAAAAAAATGTAATTATATTTCAATTATTTATAAATTAAAATTGATTTAAAAAAACAATAAAAAAAGGCATTTATGAAATATGTGGGCTACCTACACGGTACCATACACCGAGTCACAGCAAATCGCCCCCAGCACCAACAAAATTGGGGGAATTTTTTATTGAATTTTTTCTGAGAGCCCAAAGATATCAAAATATATTTATAATAATAATACTAATAATAATAATAATAATTAAAAAAAAAAAAAAAAAAGGAAAAAGATTTCGATTTGGCAAGAGCCCCGAGAGAAGAGAAGAATAGGGGAATTGAACTGTAGAGACGTTTGTTTGATTTTCAAAGCGTCAAAGAAAACCAAAGACGAGTTTTTTTTTTTATCACATTCGCCGTCTCCCCTCTCCCTCTCCCTCTCCGGACTTCCTATACGCTCGCTTCATCTTCTCTCTCCGCCGTTGCGTTTCTCTCTGCCGGTTTCCGTTCTCTCCGCCACCACACGGGGGCTGAAGCTGACCGAGCCGAACCGAACAAACAGACAAAAACCCTATTCGCTGCTCTGAACACCCAAGCCTCTCTCTCTCTCTCTCATTTCCAATCCCTTCCCCTCTCTCTCTCTCTCTCTCTCTCTCTATCTATCTCTCTCTCTCTCCGCCGCCGCTTCTTTCTTCACAGTCTCTTTCTATATATATAGATTTTGTTGTTGCCCTCTTCAGACGCATTTCTTTTTGTTTTGGGAATATACAGCAACCAGTGGGGGCAGTTATTAAAACAGTTGCGACTTCTGGGGTTCGTCAATCAGTTTGAGGGTAGGGTTAGTTCTTCGTCTTCATCGGATATCTCACAGGTTATATTATTTATCTCGTCTGTTATTATTACTCTCGCGGGTTGGACCTCGGCGGAAAATTTTCGGAGGGTGCATATTTGGTTTAGGGTTTCTGAAATTTTTTTTGGCACATTCAATCGGAGTTCGGATTCTGGTTGTCCCAATTTCTTATTTCGTTAGGTTTTGATTTTGTTTTTCCCTTTTCCGATCGAACTGTTTTGACGGGGACAATCTTCTGGTTTGGAATTGCTCTACTGCTTTATTCGTCAGGTATACCTTCTTTATATCTCTGCATCTCTAACCGATTCCCTCAAAGACGAGGGGTTTCGAGGTGTTTTGCTGACCGAATCTACACCGAGGCCGGGAGCGATAGTGAGGCCTTTCCTCTTACCATTCTTTTTAATTGAACCGCTTCATCACATCCTTGCTATTTCCTCTGTTTTCATCCTCTGATATTCCACTCCCGTATGAGAATTAGGTTATGTTGATTTTGCACATACGATAAGATAAAACCCGTTCAGAATGCGTTCAGCTTGTAGCCAAATTGGTAGTTACTTGCTTGAATAGTGGTGGCCGTGAAGTGGGATAATTATAGAAGATTGACTTCTTTTGTGGCATTTAGGACATAAATTTTGAGAACCATCTTCTGCGTTCACTCCCGTGCGCGTGTTTGCAAATCTGAAGCAATTCACTGCGCATGGTCAATCTTTGCTGGAACCTTGGTTATGCCACGAAGTTGATGACACATGTGGGTTGTAGTCGTGACTTGCATATTCACGGATGCCCGTGAAAGTTCATTCAGCGCAAAATAGAGGTTAGGCATTCGAAATAATAAAATACAGGCTAGGGTTTTATAAATTCCTCTGCATAAGGAGTAAGGTTTCTGGAAATTTGAGGTGGTAAAGAAGGCAAGAAGTGTTTTTTCTTCTGATATTTTGATCATGTTCAGTATTCCTTATGGAAAGAAGTGAACCCACTTTAGTTCCAGAATGGTTGAGAAATACTG
This sequence comes from Cucurbita maxima, assembly GCF_002738345.1. Classification (NCBI taxonomy): domain Eukaryota; kingdom Viridiplantae; phylum Streptophyta; class Magnoliopsida; order Cucurbitales; family Cucurbitaceae; genus Cucurbita; species Cucurbita maxima. Next base: position 1,722,926 of record NW_019272030.1, on the reverse strand, counting down.
GAAGCGTTACAGGTGGCGGCAATTCGAACCACCATTTTCAGTCGCCTTCGCCCCACTCAGGTACTGACTCTTTCTTTCTTTCCTTTTTTCTCTATATGTTTATTGTTACATGCTTTCAATAAAGATGCTTTCACGTACTGCTGACTTGCTTTTGTTTTGATGTTGTGAACACCGTTAATGTATATCCTGTGTTGTTTAGATGTGCCCTCTCAATCTCAACCGAGAAATAGAACTTCAAAGACCACTGGTGATTTTGACACTTCACGTCCTGCTTTTCTGGATCGGACAGCTTCATCAAATTCAAGGAGAAGTTCAAGCAATGGCTCTGCCAAACATGCATACAGTAGCTTTAACAGGGGTCATCGTGATAAGGATCGTGAGAAAGAAAAGGATAGGTTTAACTTTGGGGATAATTGGGACCGGGACTCTCATGACCCTCTGGGAAAGATACTTCCCAACAGGGTTGATAAAGATGCTTTGCGGCGCTCCCATTCTATGGTATCCAGGAAGCAAGATGAGTTGTTTCACCGAAGAGTTGCAACAGATTCGAAAGCTGGTGTCAACAGCAGCAATGGAATGCCTCCTGGAATTAGTGTTGGTAGTAGCATTCAGAAAGCTGTATTTGAAAAGGATTTTCCGTCACTGGGATCTGAAGAAAAGCAAGGAGCATCAGAAATTGGAAGAGTTTCATCTCCTGGTTTGAGCTCATCAGTTCAAAGCTTACCAATTGGGAATTCGGCCTTAATTGTTGGTGGAGAGGGATGGACGTCTGCCCTTGCTGAGGTGCCCAGTATGATTGGAAGTACCACAGGGTCATCGTCATTTCAACAAACTGTTCCTGCTACACCAGGGGCAGGGTCTCTGAGTGTGACAGCTGGACTAAATATGGCTGAAGCGCTGGTGCAGGCTCCATCTCGAGCTCGTGCTGCTCCCCAGGCATCTGAGGTACCCTACTATAACCTTCTTCTGCTGTATATTATGTGCATTTTTTATCTAACAGTCTCATCGTTTTACCCCTCACTTTGGTAGTTATCTGTCAAGACCCAGAGGCTTGAGGAATTGGCTATTAAACAGTCCAGGCAATTAATACCGGTGACACCTTCTATGCCAAAAGCTTCGGTAATTGGTGCTAATGCAATTGTTGAATAGATTTGTTCCTGCCTCTTTATATATATATTTTTTTTGTGATTGTTGATTCAAAAATGAAAAGGTTGGTACTAAAAATATTAAGAGAACTGAGAACCATCTATGTGGTATCTTCACACAACTTGTGTTGATCACTGATTTCATGTATAAGACTAATAATACTCTCTTCGCAGCTGCTTTTGTGTCTTAGTATCAGGCACTTAGGAAGTACATATGATAATAGTCATTTTTTGGTAGAATATACTGAAAACTATGCGAGAAGGATACTAGTTATTTGTTCTGATATTTTTCTGCACCTGATGCTGGCGAATGCTGAATTAAAATTTTCAATTTAGCTTGTTAAATAAACTCTGTTTCAACATTTTAGAAACTGTAGAATTTTTCGTGGAAGTTTATTACTCAAGTATTCTATCTCTTCACACATGGACTTAAGAACATTGTGTATGTGTTAGATAGTGGAACTCAAAGCATTTGCTAGAAGTTTCTGGTTCGAAGTCATTTATGATGTGTTAGATTATGAGCCACATTTCCCCCTTTTATTTGATCTGAAACTCAATTTAAGGATGATTAAAAGGATAAATACTAGTTTTTCCCAGAAAAGGGGTGCCAGAGGGCTTTATCATCATCTAATGCATTCTTTGATTTAAGAAAGGGTTATTTTAAATTCTTCAAGGGGTTTGTCCTTATTTTCTTGCCTGACCACCTTTTTGGAAATTTGTAGAAACTAGATGATAGGAAAGAGATGATAAGAATTGTTTTTGGATCCAATTTCATTGCATGCGCACATGTGCTTTGCCTCTTTGACATTTTGCAGACTGGGTTATCTTTGGTTTACCACTTTTTATTCTCTCTCAAGGGTAGAAAAGGCCGGTGGTAGATTAAATAGGCTATAAGGGAAGTGTGAACTTCCATATTAACTCTCTTCATTTGATTATTGTGCTGTAGCCAATTTGTTACTGGTGTCTGGTATTTTGTTTGTTAACGTGCTGTTATATTTGGTAGGCAAGTTTTATTATTTATCATTTTGTTAAAATTTTACCTGAAAGATTGTTAAGCTGTTAACTGATTGCCAAACCCTTTTCTAGTATCAATAGTTATAACTTAACTGAGGGTTCCTCTTCTGAAAGGTTCCAATTTGTTCTTCTATATTGTTTTTTTTTGAAGCTGATGTAAATTATGGTTGAGTTTCAGTATGGTGATGTAAAACTTGCTTAGAAGTATAATTCTTAATACAGACTTGGAACAAAAAAAAAAAAAAAAAAAAAGAAAAAAAAAGAAAAAAAAGGGGAATTCAAACCTGATGTAAATTTTTGTAGTGTTTTATTTAATGTTCTAAATTAATTTATTCACACCTGATCAATAATCGTTTAATCTTTGAAAAGTAGAAATGGATTTAAATATGTTATTTTTAAATTCATACTTGAAGAAATAAATGGGAATTTAAACACAGACCATATCTTTCGATATACTTTTAGAAGATTTGTCTTTAGAAGCAATTCTGATAAAATGAATCCAAAAAGTTCTCCACCCTTGTAATATGAATATGGTTATGCATCTCTGATTATTATATTTGACTGCAAATCTCCTGTTTCTTCCCTTTAGATAATCACTAACGTTTTTTGTTTTTCTGTTTGTATTTCGACAGGCGCTTAATTCGTCTGATAAATCAAAGCCCAAATTAGCATCAAGAACTGGAGAACTTAATGTTACTGTCAAGGGTGGACAGCCCCTGCCCTCGTCAGTCCATGCCAACCAATCTCGTGGAGGACATGTCAGGTCCGATGCTCAGAAGAGTTCTCATGGGAAGTTTCTTGTTTTAAAACCTGCACGAGAAAATGGTGTCTCCCCTACAGCAAAGGATGTCTCAAGTCCAACTAGTAATGCAAACAGCCAGTTCGCTCTTGCACCTTCAGTTCCACATGCTCCTTTGAGAAGCCCGAATAATTCAAATGTTGCTTCTGTGGAGCGCAAGATGGCTGGCTTAGATCTCAAATCTGGAACAACTTTGGAAAAAAGACCGTCCTTATCTCAAGTCCAGAGCCGGAATGATTTCTTTAACCTCATTAAGAAAAAAACTTCAATGAGTTCTTCTGCTGTTCTTTCAGATTCACGCTCTTCTGTGAAATCTCCTTCAATTGGCCAATCTAATGAACTAACAAGGGAAGAAATTGACATTCCTGCAAGTCCTCATGTTCTTGAAAATGGTGCTGTGGAGAATACAAATGGAGATAGTTCTGAAGAGGTTAGATCATCTTGTGACAGTGGTGAAAAAACTGAGACCCACGTTGCTGCTGAATCTCTAGATGAAGAGGAGGCTGCGTTTCTTCGTTCTCTTGGATGGGATGAGAACTGTGGTGAGGACGAAGGCCTTACTGAAGAAGAGATCAATTCTTTCTATCGGGAGGTGAACAGATACTTATATTGCTTTCAATAATCCCCACTTCTAAATATTATTCTTGTCTCTATCAGCTGATGAAGTTGTAATTTATAACCCATGCTCTAATTCTGATTGCAGTACATGAGCTTGAAGCCATCTCTAAAAATGGGCCGTAGCATTCAGCCAAAGATATCTGTGCCGTCTGAATCTCATGAGGACAGCAAGGATGGAGCCGGTTCTGAATTGAGCTCATCTGACTCGGAAGCCTGAATAATTTTTATTTTTCACCCATGAGAAGTTCTTGTTCACAATTTTTAAGGCAGTGGGGTTAGTTCTTTTTTTTTTTTTTCTTCACCTTTTTAATTTTTTTTTGCCTTCTTTTTGTTTTCATGGTTTTAAAGAAATGCTGATTGGAGTTGGGGTTGGAAGAAGAGATGGATGTTAATTGAACACTGAACAGTGCAAATAGTGCAATAAGTTACAGTTGCCCAAATCATCATCCTGCCTACCTCTACAGCGGGAATTTTTGCGGTGTTTAAAAGGGCAGTTGCTGAGGTTTGGCAGGCCAATGTTTTGTCTGCACTGAAAGATGTGTATGCAAATTGCATCTTTTTGTTTTGTTTTGGTTCTTTGTTATCACTTTCGAGGAAGTTTTTTTATTCTGGAAATTGCTTGGAAAATGAAAAAGAAAAAGAGAGGGAAAAAAAGGGGCTGCTGCTTCTTCAAAGGAAAATGAAAAAAAGTTTCTGTCTTCATTCAGCATTATATTGGTTTATTATGTTGGGTAGTGTGTTAGCTTTGTTTGACATTGAATTGCACTAGTTACACATAAATAAGTCGATTTAATTTTAGAGATTATTGGTTCAGTTCCACTTTGAGAAACTATTTCAGACTAATCTTTTTGTACGTTTGAAAACTATTTTATTTTCCATTTTCCTCTTTTAATTAGGTTGCAGTTATCTTGTAAATACTAAAATTAATGGAAGTCGTTATAAAACCGATGGTTTGTGTCATTAAACTTTGTAGCAAATAGTTGCTTGATGAGATTAATTCGTCACTTTTACAGCCACTCCGTCGGCTATAGCTGTTCTTGATAAATGTATCACATTAACAACAGTCGATCCAATAGAAACCGTTCAATGTATGTATAATATCTGTTTGTGTTCAAAGCCCTGGATTTTCTATTTAGAAAACAAAATGAAAAGGTAACACTTGCTGTAAATGGACTTGGTATTTTTCTTTGCAAATTCTAATGGCTTTGTCGAAGTTTATTGTAAATGGGTTGTATTTGACGATTATTGTTATATATATATATATATCAATCCACAACAGTTTGTTTTGAAGGAAAAAAGGAACAAAAACGAAACTAACAAAGCTGAGATGGCTGAAAGATTGAATATCTGACTCACTTATATTGAATTCATAGACATATAGACATGGTTTCAGCTTGAAATTAAGATGACATTTACAAGAAGTAGAAAAGCCCTTTGGTTCCATAGTTGGAAAAGTCAAATGATACACACAAATGACTCACACTGCAGTCTGCAGTCCACTGGAGCTATATGAAGTTGGTAATTCTTCAGCCTCTCGCGTCTTACTCCGAGTGAGAAGTCCAGTAAATCAACCCACTGCAACACAGTATTTCAGGAAAAAACATAAATGGACAATAACATTATAAGAACCTCCAAAAAAGAAACAGATCATGTTCCTGAGAGATGGTATTGGTTAGTTATACGTGATACTTGTGCTAGTGAAGAAACCCCCCAATGGTTTTGTTTTTCTACAGAAATAATGCAATGAATACCAAATATTAAGGGCATCAATTGATTCAGCATCAGATGGCTAAGAAGACAATATCCCCGTTCAAGCAAAAACTTAGTTTATGGCATTATTAAAACATGTTACGTAGATTTAGGGAGAGTGGAACATAGATATTACTATATCGGTCATGCTCAAAATCAAGAGAAACATCAAGATGAAAGAACCCCATAAGCTTTTCTTTGATAATGTGCCTTGCAGAATGATTCCACGACAAACTAGGTGAAGTGGATAATAAAAAGAGGCAGCATGTTTGTTGGCACAAATCCTAATAAAAGACAGATAGGAGAAATAAGAATTAAGATGATCAAAACGGGGAAGGCCAATTTACCTAACCAACACAAACACACACTGCAGTACTCCTGCGACTCCTGTCCACACTGATGGCCCTGTTTTTACTACTGAATCTTGTATCAAGAGTCCCACTGATGCTGCTAATGAAACGAATGATACCACATAAGCGAAGAAGAGCCAAAGCTTCAATCTGTTGTCGAGGGAAGCGTCAGTATAGTTAATTACAGAAATACACTATCACCACATTAACATAAATATCAAATTCACAATGTTATCAGCGGATTCATCTAACTTTCGTATGCTTTATAGGTCTAAAACGTGAGGCTTATTTCCATGATATTCTAAGTAAAAACTACCAGATAACTAGCATATTAATTCAACATGTCCTAACATGAACCAATATTGTAGTCTAGCATGAAAGCGGAGGGCATATAATTTTTTTTTTGAAGAAATATTAACTCATCCTACACCTTCAATAAGCAGATAACCAGAACGTTTGCAACTGAGCTGTAAGCACAGCAGGAAACTCTGGCTTCTGCTGCCTGGAAAAAAGAGAACAGTTTCTAAAACATGCACCTGCTAATTCCTTCTAAAACTAGCAAAAATTGAAGGGACTGTTCTGGTCTGTGTCAACTTTTTCTCGTTTCATCATCCTTTTGTTACTCCGTGCACTTTTTATTGCGGCTAATTCTTCACAGTGATTAAACCATATGGAGCAAGTTGCAATTTGAATGTCAATACCGTGCACTATTTTGTTATTTACTCAATTGGAGAGTCAGTATGTGCATAATTAATGTCACCCTTCATTGGTTAGTTCTCGTACTAGTTTGGCAGCTACACCCATTGATCCATAAGGCTTCCATATAGATTTGAATTCTACAACTACCACTTTAAGAACTTCATTTTTAAGAGGGTGTTAATGAAGTTTCTACTAGATTTCAGCTTGCAAGTCATTAATAGTTTTATTCCCAAACAAGGGTCACAACTACTCAAGGTGTGAAGAGATGGTCTTCAATGCATCATACCATACCAAACCACCTGATAAGTTCAAAGCCCCCTTCACAAATTATATTCAGAACTTCATGATCCCTATGAAAGTTAATATTTTTCTTTGGTCTCTCTTTTATAGAAGTCCCAAACTCAACTTGTTTTCTTCTTTTTTATGAAAATGTTTCAATTCAATATACTGCCGACACATTACAGAAGTTCCCATTTTGGGCATTGTCGACGAGGAACTCATATCTTCCTCTATTGTTTTTTTTCTCTTGTCGGTTGGTCAGTTTTCTTCTTTTTCTTTTTTTTCTTTTTTCATTTTGATGAATAACCGGGCTTTGATGGATAATCAGCTGGTCTTTTCTTTTGCTAGAATTTGTATTCAGTTTGTCTTCCTAGACAGATGGACCTATACAGCATTGAATTTTCTTTTAAGATACGTCTGCTTCGAAGGATACCCTTTGAAATATCATATACAGCATACTACCTCTAGACAGTGATCAAACCACAAAAAATTATTTCATAAATCTAGTATTTTCGTGATTATTCTCCAATTGAAGGATCACCTTTTGTAGTTTAGTGAGTGAAGCTTCCTCTTCCCCAACCACTAGATTGATCTATAAACCTCTTTAGGTCGTGTATCTCGTCAAATGCATCTTAATCCTGAGATAGCAATCCTATAAGATATGATGTTTGGGAGGAATGATAAATGTTAAAAAGAGATTTTCTCGTCACAAAATTTTTATTTCTGTACAAAATCAAGATGAGTAGTGACTCTTCTATCTTAGCTCTTGAGCATCACAATCTCTAATACACCACTTTCAGTGGCTCTTCGCTAATGTTTACTATCACTTGGACCATTCTATCAGGAAGTTACGTTCTGTGTTTCCGTTCCTGATAGCTATGCACATGCATGCTCTTCAACATCAACTCTCCTATCACTAGGCACATATTTACGTACTTCCTGAACAATCTCACTCTTGCCCCTTAGTTCATTCTCTACTCAACCCACTAAATTGGAGAGATGGATCAAAAAGGGTATAAAAGAATTGAATGATGGGGTGTCCAATTAATATTCGGTACAGTATAAATGTTGCTCGCAAGAAAAAAAAAAGAGAGAAGTCTCGGTGCAGAAATTGCATCCCTAAATTGCTCTTACAAAACACGGCCATTGACGCAATGTTTAACTTGTGTTTCCTGTTTGATTTTTCATCTTATCCAAGCTTATAATATTCAATTGCACAGGTTCAAAGTTCCTGATGAGTGCTCCAACCAAGCCCTACCCCAACTTCTATTGCAAACACGCAAGGTTTGAATCGAAGTGCATTCGATATTCTAAATTGCAAATTACGAATTAAGACCCAGGTGTAAGCTACGAGTTCATAAGATCCTAACACATCCAGGGAGAATAATCCTAACAAGGTACTAAATCACAATCCACATCAACTCATCGAAGAAGAACACAGTGACATTGCTTTCAATCGAGACAAATGATCAGACAAAGAGGGCCACAACATGATTAGTAGATAAGAAAAAAACTTCTCACCTCCATTCGCCCTCCTCATATGGAGAATAATCGATGTCTTCTCTGCGAACGCAATTGAACATCAAAGCCGCAAAAGAAGCAAAAATACCTACTACCCCAATACCAAACCACCGTCAAAAACCCTAACGGACTCACAAATGAATAAAGCGCGAGGCGAGAATAAAGAACCTGGGAGGTAGTGGACGAAGGAAACTGCAACAGAACTGCAGACAACGGCGTCAACCCAGAACCACCATCCGGCACCAAACACAGCTCCGGCGACGCCAGGGCCGAAAATTGACCACAGCTCCGCCAAATCCATTTGTGGCTTCTTTCTTTTGCGTTCTCCTTGCGCTAGAGATTTGAGACGGGCCGATTTAGAAAAGCAAATATGAACTGAATGACAGCACAGCTCCCATCGATCTTCAGTTGAAGTTCTGATATTATTCTCCGCCTTTTTCTATATATATATATATAATTAAATTACAAAATTTCGTCCATTAATTTACATATTTTTTAAAATTATTTAATTGTCTAATTCTATGTTTAATCAATTATTTAATTTTTAAACACATATTTAATAATTATTACTTATTTTGTATTTTAATTTTAAATTTTGTGTTAATCGATATTTGGATTTTAAATTTTGCATTTAACAAATTATTGCTTATTCAATATATTTTTTAAAATTTTAATTAGAAATAGAATATAAAATCTATGTAATATATTAGTTAATTTTAAATTAATTATTATTATTTTTTTTCTGAAAATGTAACTTGAAAATGATTGATATGTGTAAGAGAAGAGAGCATCTTGAAAAAGAAAAAGAAAAAAAAGCATAAAATTGGGAAAAATTACAAATAAAGAAAATCTGTGAAAAAAAAAAAAAAAAAAATTAGGCAAGGCATAGATCCGATAAAGCAATTACGCGCAGTTAAGCCAATGGGTGTATGACACGTGGATAATCATACACCCTCACTGGCAACCTAATAAAAATATCTTCTAGAAACCAACTGTCTTCACTGCCTGCAAATAACGCGATTCTCTCTCTTCTCCTCTCTTCTCTCTCATCTCAATCGAAAGCGAAATCGAACTGCGAACAAAATTAAATCATTTCACAAGAAAAAGGGATCCGAATACAACAAGAACCATACTAATTTCAGACCCCAATTCTGGTTTTCAGCTCATCCTTTCCTCATCTCTCCCTTGTAACCGAAGAGTTGGACCAGGATTTCAGGATTAGGGTTAGGGTTAGGGTTTGTTTTTTTCTTCGTTTAATCTACGTAGTTTGTGCATGCGAGGGCTTGGATCAGAAAAGCGTATGTATGGGAGTGTTGGTATTTGGATAGAGTGGAATATGGGGCTTTGACTATGGGACGCGCCACGGATGGGTTGAGTTCTGGTTATTGTTGGTGATGACTAGAGACCGATGTCACCTGGGAAAGAAGATGATGGGTAGGGGTGCGGATGGAGGTTGTGGTACTGAGGAGAGGCCTTGTTCAGTGGCACGAGTGCCGAACAGAATAACGTTGGCCCAAACTCAAACACACGAGGAGAAGTTGTCTACTGTGGACATTGATTATTACGCGCAGGCTCAAAAGGCTTTATGTGACCGTTCGCCATTTGATGTAGCGGAAGAAACTTCAGCTCCTTGTGTGTCTACTTTGCCCAGTAGGTTGGGTAACTTCTTGAGTAGACATACGGGTGGTAAGAAACGGCAGAGAAAATCCAATTCCGGGGCAGACAAGAAGTCTTCTAGACAAGGTGAAAGGTCGCGTGGCTCCAACATTTGGGTTGAGACAGAGGAATATTTTAGAGACTTGACGCTGTCTGATGTAGACACTTTGCGTGCAGCGTCTTCCTTTAGCGGGTTAGTGTCTAGGAAATGTTTTTCAATTCCCTCATCAGGAAATGTCCCAGAAGCAAATGTGGGTGGCAGTGAGAATGTTAGTGACGAGAATACGGATGGGGCCATTGTTAAAGACGAGGTTGAGGATGATCGTTTGTGTCCGGATGTGGGCATGGTTGAAGCCAGTGGCTCACTTCTGGAGGACAAGGGTTGTTCGAATTTGGATTCTTCTTGCGGCTTAGAATGGCTTTTAGGCTGTAGGAATAAGGTGTCTTTAACTTCGGAGAGGCCTTCAAAGAAGCGGAAGCTTCTAGGTGGTGACGCAGGGTTGGAAAAAGTTCTGGTTGCTTCTTCTTGCGATGGAAACTCATCTTTATGCCACTTTTGCTCCAAGGGCGGTACTAACAAAGGGTTAAACCCGTTAGTTACTTGCAGTCGTTGTCATGTGGTGGTTCACAAGAAGTGCTATGGCATTAGAGAGAAAGTCAATGGATCCTGGTTGTGTTCTTGGTGTAAGCAGAGGGATGAAATTAATGAATCCACGAAACCTTGTTTGCTCTGTCCCAGGCAGGGTGGTGCTCTGAAACCTGTACACAAAAACGTTGACAGTGGAGTTTCTGTTGAATTTTCTCATTTATTTTGTAGTCAGTGGATGCCAGAGGTATATATAGAGGACTTGACGCAGATGGAGCCTCTTATGAATCTGGGAGGCATTAAAGAAACCCGGAAAAAGTTAGTATGTAACATATGCAAAGTCAAGTATGGAGCCTGTCTTCGGTGCAGCCATGGTATGTTTATTGCCCCCATTATTTCTACCATACTCCTTTTCTGTTTGGATAATGCATCAGAAGCACATTCTACGTGGCTACTATGGTCGTCAGATTTTGGATCATGTTTTTCTTATTGACTTCTATATGCTGTTGTAATGGGTAGATTATTTTTATTCTTTCTAGCAGAAAAGCATGTTTATGGTTTATCTGTTAATGTCATTTGTACAGAATATTTTAGAAGTTGGTCGAAATCTGAAATCAGTGAACAATTTTTTTCTACTACTCTCGAGGTTTGATTTTATATTCCTGGTTGCTCTCTCTCTCCGTTCCCCGCTCCATCTTTCTCTCTCACACATACACAATTATGCTTTCTGACTTCTTAGGAAGATTAGTTCTTGAATTATCTTACTACTACCATCCTATTGATAGGGAGTATTAAGAGAGTGGCGTTTGTTCATAGTTGTCAATTAATTAATTTTGTTTTAGGTTTATGAAATTCAAATAAATGACGGGTATTTATGTCGTGTTAGACAGTCTCTTTTAAAAACATGCCGATTGGGGGCGTTAACAGGGAAAACTAGTTTCTTCTTTCATGCTTTGTCTGTCATATAGACTGATAGTTATAGGGGAAACTTTCTTATAGGATGTTAGTGGATCCTGATTTGCCATACAGAAATGAGTTCCAGGAATTTCTAGATATTTTAGAATTCGTGCATTCCTACTTATCAACCTCTTATTGGAACTCTAAAGTGCCGAGTAAATGCACTTTTTTTATGGATAGAAAACATTGTATTAACTCAAACAGCAGATAAAGGAGACAAGATGAACAATTATCCTCCCAAAAAAATCAGAGAGATAGATCAAAAAGACTCCAATGGACTTGAATCAAGGTTATTGGATTTTACGCAACTCCTCAATTAGAGAAATTGGACCAATTTAAACCCCAAATCTTTCATTGTCAAAGAATTCTATGATTTTTTTATCTAATCTCCAACAAAATAGTCATTAATAGACTCGAGATTTTCTGTCTTTTTCTTTGATTATACATACCTCTTGTAAATTTCACTCATCAATGAAATTGTCTCTTATCCAAAAAAAAAAAAAAAAAAAAAAAAATTT
>NW_019272030.1:1654062-1710846 GCF_002738345.1 Cucurbita maxima | reverse complement strand
TCCAAAAAAAAAAAAAAAAAAAAAAAAATTGTGAGTTCTTGGCTGGCTTGTGTGCACCTCAAGTATTCTCATGAGACAAATATCATATTAAATCTTGGGTGCGCTTAAGCTAGTAGAAGGAATAAGTCCTGAAATCTCTTAGAAAACACACTTTGAGCAATTGGAAGTTTGCATAGTCTTCAGTGAATGGAGGCAGAGGATTTTGTTTTCTGAAATAGAAACCAAAGAGGAAAAGGAGTGTATTATATAAGTACTCAATGTCTTCACTTGAATTTTGTGAACAGCATAAATAACATGGCAGGCGTTGGAAATCATTTATGGTTTTAGTTGAGGTTGAAGATATGTAGTTTTATATTGCGAAGGGACCAAGCAGGCACCTGTATCACTGAAGGTTTCTTTGTAACATTGATTGTAACCAAGTAATCACCTGAATTTTCTCGGGGACATTTGTATTCCTGATGAGTTTATGGAGGCTGTTTGAAATTCTGACAGATGAAACCGTTGATCATAAGAATGAAAGATGAATTGATGTATAGTTTCGTGATATTCTAGTGTTCATATTCTGGTTGGGAATTTCTTATATAAAAAAATGATGGAAGTCCATCGTGCGGCCTTTTTGTTTATGCTAAGGCATTGTCTGAATGATAGGTTTTGAGTGGGGAGATGTTTCGGTCGGACACTCTTGCAGTTATAGTGATGGTGACTTTGCTGCAAGGGCATAAAGATAATGAACATTTTAATTTGGGCAGTTGCCATCTCGCTGGACTCTTTCTTAATCTACTGATGGATCATTTTCTAATGTTAGGAATATTCTGTCCATCCTGCTTTTTAGGCAAAGCTTGCCAGACAACTTATTCAAATGGGAATGATTCCAACTAAACATGTTCCTAAGAAGTTCACTCGTAACACATCTTGTCCATTATTAGAGTAGTTTCTAAAGTCAACGTCAACTACTTCAATGTTTAATACATCTACACTTTTTCTTGAGGTTAAATATCCAAATCTCTCATCCCAACATTTGTTGTAAAAAAATATAGTTTGGACCGTTTAGATACAGTTTTTTAGAGTATTTTCTAAGATCTTGGGTTCTATTAAACAATCAAGATTTTGTTGAATTTTTTTAAGTGTTATATTTCCAGATAGCTGAAGGTACCATAGCAAGGTGTATAGATTTGACGAAAAAAGTGATAATTGTTAGTCACTGCTATGCTTAATACTACAGCAACCAATGTTATACTATGGAGATGATCTGATTGTAAACTTTTCCACTAGACAAGCAAAGGTGGCAGAGATATGATTGGCAGCGGCCATGGGGCAAATGTGCAACCTATTTTTGAGTTGAGCTTTCTTGAATGAGAACATCAGTAAATCTTTGGACTGGAAGGTTTCTTTCTTGGCAAAAATTTCAGTCAACTTGTATTGTTCTGTGTGACAATGATATCCTATGTCATAGTTGTAGTGTTCAAATTGAATTTGAAGAAATCTACTAACATTTGAAGGCTTTGGAGAATCCATTCTTATTTCTCTTATGTATGGTTCTCTCTGCATCTAATTTATAAAAAACTGATGCACGATATAGAAGAGCATACAAAAAGGGAGATGAGATATCCCCACAATACCAAAGGGTTACAAAAAGGGTGCCCAATTGGTCATAATCTGTACAAGGTCGTACGTAAAAAATTACAATAAAACTAGATAGAAAACACTGGATGGAAGCAAAGAGATAAATAGTCTCAAAACTCCTGATGTTAGACTTTGAAGACCTACAGCCCCCAAGGAAGCCATCACCATATTTGTCCACAAAACTCTACCATGACCTTTAAAGGGATTTCTGCACTTAAGCTGAATGATAAGACTCCTCAATTTCATTACAGAAACACCAATGGATACCAAACAGAGTATAATTTGTCCCACCTGGCTCTCACAAAATCACTGTGTAGGAATGATCTCATGGTTGTCTGCATCCCTTCTGCACATTACGCACGAACTAGGGGAAATGCAATCTTTGAAAGTTGCTCTTTCTGAGGTCTTTGGTACATTCACAGTCGTTTCATTTGAAAACAGGCCATGTTGGCATTCAGAGGTGGAATTCATCATTAGCATAAAATTTAATAGGCGGTTCTCTTTTGCATCCACCGATACCCTTGAATTTGAGAACAAATACTGTCAAAGATTTTTTTGATCTGAAACTATAATCCGACAGGTATTATGCACAATAAATCTTCATTTTACTTATAGAATCCAAAGTGAGGAAGAGTTGATTTATGAGGATGAGAAGTCTTCATAACAACAAAATAAGTCACTTAAAAAGCCTATCCAAATTGCATTAGATATTCCAAAGTTTAGTTGGGCTTTTGACTTTGACATACTAGAAATGAAATAACTATGCCTGGTATGTTGGAATAACAATTTGAATATTAGTTGAAACCTTAATCTATTTATATATTTCATAAATTAATTAATTGCACACAGTTAAATTTGATTTGTTAAAAACATTTTGTTTAATAAGTTGCTTCATAATGAATTTGTAGTTAGTAATTTCTAATTAAAAACAAATAAATTAATTAAAACAATTAAATTGCATTTTGTATTAACTATTTTTCATGGGTTAATGTGCCATGTTCGACCTGACATAGATAAGGTTGCTCATTCCCCCAGTTTCGTTACACATGTATTTAAACAGCCTCTAAAAATTTACTTATTCTGAACAACCATTAAATAAATGCCGTATGGCTGTGCTGTGGCTTCCTTACCATTGTTAAGGCAAACTAATTAGGTGCAATTTGGTGAAGGCTATCGTTGGCCTGTTTTATTAGAAAAATAGTCAAGAGGAAATTCTGAAGACAAGACTAAGGATTCTGCATTTTGCATTCAGAGAAAATTTGGGAGTCTGATAGTTCTTTTTGCTCTTCTCAGACTTACTCTTGTAATTACAACTACCCTTCGGGTAATTCCATTTGGACTTTTCTCCAGGTTTGGAGGATAGTTCGTCTTCCTTCTCCCTTTTTGTAGTTTTTCTTGGATAATTTTTTTATGCAGGAGAAAATAAGTTCCAAACACTAATACGATCCTGTCAAATGATTTATCATAAAAAAAATTGCTTATTCATTTCCAATGAAATGATTTAACATATAGTGAAACTGTAAGCCTTTAACGAGCCCATCTCTTTTTACTGGTGAGTGGTAATTCCTCCAGAAATGTCCTATATCCCCCTTCAGATCCCTCTCTGGTATAAGATTGTCTTTTCTTCTACTTGGTCAGTAATCCATATTTTGCGCTATTAGATTGGATATTTAGATCTGCACTCAATGATTGGCTCTTGAGAAGTACACATCTATTCACGACAACATAATTTATACTTTGATATGTATGCTAATCCTCAGCATGCATTTGTTCATACAGTTTATCATCCTGTTCTCTGTCCTTACATGGTGATGAGAGCAGGAGCTTTCTCTGTCTTGAATGCTTTAATTCGCAGAATATTGTTGGCTTGATATGGTTCTTCTTTGGTTTGTTGTATTGATTAATATGATCTAATTTCTTCATTTGTTTGGGGATGATTTTTAGTATTTTGATTTGCTTTTCACTCTTCATGTTTTAATTTTTCTCTTGTCTCATTCCCTCCACCCCTTTGAACTGTCTCCTACCTGTCATAATGGTTATCTTGCTGGGTTGTTGCTCTCAGGAACCTGCAGAACCTCCTTTCATCCAATTTGTGCAAGGGAGGCTAGAAATAGAATGGAGGTCTGGGCAAAATATGGGTGTGATAATGTAAGTGTGAATTATTCCCATTCTAGAATTCAGTCTGTATGATAACAATTTTCAAAGATCTAAGGATCTAAAAGTTTGTTTCTATCAGGTTGAGCTTCGTGCTTTCTGTTCAAAGCACTCTGACAGTTGGGACAGGAGTAGCGGCCAATGTCCTTCTGAAGCTGTTAACAGTAGCTCATATGTTGTCAACCACCTTCCAGTAACATTGTCAATTAACAGGCCACAAAAATTAGTAGGGAGAAGGAACATTGATAACCTTTTACTCTGTAAGGAGGCTTCTGATACGAATTCTGGAAAATTGAATGGTGGGGAATCAGAAAATATAGGATCCACTGATCCCAGTTTGAATGCTGATTGTGTTGATACACACAAGTCTACTGTCCAGGGGGTTGAGGATGTTAACCCACTTGACTCCCTTAAACTTGCATCAATTATGAAAAAGGTAATTTTGCAAGTCGATTTTGTTTTTTCTTTTAATTTTTTTACTTCTTATCTCTCTAGAACTGTCTTACTTCAATTGTATGTCTACCTTCGTGCAGTTGATTGATCAAGGAAAAGTGAACGCTAAAGATGTAGCATTAGAAATTGGCATACCACCTGATTTATTATGTGCAAAACTTGCTGTAATGCCTGCCATTATTAATTTGTTTGTCATTATTGTTTTAACTTTTTCCCATATAAAAAAAGTCATCTGCTTATGTTGTCCTTCATTTTTCAGGCTGGCAACCTTGTCCCCGACTTGAAATCCAAAATTGTCCGATGGCTAAGAAGTCATGCTTATATTGGCACCTTGCAGAAAAATTTGAGAGTCAAACTCAAGTCGGCCGTTCTAGCTAAAGCTGTTGATGGATCTGCTGATCGTTCAGACTCATTGTCAGTACCTGATTCTGATAATTCAGACCTTATTGCTAATAAGATGGTTACACTTAGAAGAAAAACTAAAAGCAATATTAGCCATTTGAAGAGTGACGAAATCAAATCTTCATCTGAAGAAACTTTAGGTGGCCATTGTCTAGTTATGCAAAGTGATACCTTGGACCAGCAAGCTTGTGAAGAACAAGGTGATTCAAATAAGGAATGCATCCAAGACGCTTGTGAGAAGGTGAGCATGTCATCATTACTTTATTTTCTTGCCGTCCGCTCTTTTTTGGGCTGTTAATCTTTTTATTTATCATATGGAATCCATATGATGATTTGTACAGTTATGGTTTGTTCCCAATTGTCTGTACCTGGTTGCTTTGATTTCTTGGCTGATGAACTTATGAAGTATTCAGTTGTTGGACAAAGGAATGAATGTTGTTTGTTTATGGAGGTGGTTGCAATAGACGGATTATATTATGTCTACGCAAAATAGACTGGCACTCTTTTTCTTATCTGTCTCTATGTTAGTTCGTTGTTTATTTGCTGCATTTTCAGGCTCTAAGGTAACACTTCGATGTGCTGGTTTATGAAAAAAGTTATGCATGATTACTTTTAAATTTTTTTTCTTTTCATAATCATAGTTCTCAGAATGCTGTTCTTATTTTTTATTTTTATTTTTATAGCCAATAATAACTGGCTCATGCAATCAAGTAGATAGGTTGATAAAAGAAGTGTGTTGAGGAGGGGAGAATCTCTATGCAATTTTGCATGTGTTGGTATTTTTCAGATTTTTAAATGTTGGTTTGGAGTGGCTTCATATTGAAGAGAACATGGTATAGGGGCTGCGGGTAGTATTCACCAAGTATTACATGCATATTTTAACCTTTCGATTGTCAAGAGATTGGGGATTCTCTGGGTACTAAAATGTATAGCCATAATTTTGCTTGACTAGTTTAAAATTTTCATTTTGTTGTGCTCAATGACACACTACAAAATGTTGCATCTGTCTATCTTTCATGTTCTGTTTGTTCAGACTAGTTCTGGATTGATAAGAGTTGGGAAGGTCGAAAGTGATAACGTGTTTCTCATTTTATTGATTTCTTTCTAGCTATGGTGTAAATTTCCCCCACTTTTTCATCATTTTAGCTACTTTACACTTTTGTCAATCTAGACATCTTTGTAATTTCATCCATGAATGAAATTGTTTCTTATAAAAAAAAATGAATCTGCCCGTGTTCCTCCCACAACTAATGTTTCTTGGTTTCTCTATCCATTGGTTAGCACTTGCCATCATTCTCATTGGTTGTAATTTGGTCTGTTGTCATGTGTCAATATGTTGCCCCTCACACTAATCAATTCACCCCAGAAGCCATGTGGTCCTTGAGGTTGGGGTGGAGAAACTAAGTCTAGATGTCTACAGCTCACTCTCACTTCGCTGCCTCCATGGTCATAACATCACAACACCCATCAGGTTTATACTTCGATCAGATTCTTGCATTTTGAGTTGGAACAAATCCCTAAGGTGGCCTTAAGTTCAGTAATCAAGTAGAAGGATAGGGGACGAGAACTCCTCCTAGTGGAAAGTTAATGATAAATGATGGAACATTACGGATGCTAAAGCAAAATTTGGCCAACTTTAAGTGGATACAGGTGGTTAGCTAGAGTTGCATCATGTCGTCTTCATAATTGCTGTCAAGAATTAGTAAAACACCCTCGGTGTTTTAAAAAGCTTCCCGAGGTGGGTACCTAGGCACTAGGTGCACATCTAGGTGAGCCATACAGCAGGTGTGCATGCCTCCCTTTGAAGCCCCAAGGCATTGGGCTTGCATCTTGAGTTCAGGATTTTTTCCCTCCATATTCTTACTTCAGACCTTGCTTTCTCTGCTACTTCTCTCCACCATCCTTCTTTGCGCCCAAACTTTCTACACAGTATGGATAGTTTGAACTCTAAGTTCATATGTTATCTGTTTCTTTATTATAAATCTTTTTTTTTATGGATGGTTATTTTTTATGTATATATATATCTATAATTATAGTTATGTATTTTTCCATATATGGTGCTCCACAAAAAAAAAAAAAAAATCCTGCATTTAAGCCTTGAAAGGCTATTGCGCTTTAGAGCACCTCAAGCTTTATTAGCTCTGCCCTTACGGATTACATTGTCAATAGCCCATTTCAGTGCCTTTCTCTGCAAGCCTAGAAATCCAGTGTGACTTTGACACTCCATTCATCGTACATTTCTCTTTTTCTTCACTTTCTTTGTGTAGATATGTGAATGGATGTTAGGTAGCTTTTTTATCCGAGGAAGGTGCAAAATTAGGCCAACTTCAAATTGCACATAAGTCATAAGAGTGTTTTAATAGATTCCTCAAATGAGAATTGATCAAAAGTGTCTGGCCATTATTTTCGTTCATTGCTTCTCATTTTTAAGAAGCATGTGCAACTTTTGGAAACAAAAAAATCAAGTTTTTTTTTTGTTCCCATTTCCAATTTTACCCAAAAATATGAATAAGCGCATTGTTGTATTATATAGGAACCTCTGCACTACGTTCATTTTGTGGCTGAGGATAAACATCTCTGCACTACGTTCATTTTGTGGCTGAGGTTTTGGTTGTTTTGGTTCTTTTTTGGAGCTCTCCCTTTTTTCCACTTTGTCATTCGTTGTCTGTTAGGGAAACAATGGCTCACAATTTTCTTATTTTTGATCGGAGAGTTTGAGTTTAGATTTAGGAGAAGGGATGTTTGTTTTTCAAGTCCTAACCTTTGTGGGGGTTTCTCTTGTAGCTCTTTTTTTCATTGTTTGTTGAACTCCTCTTCTCTCCCTATATGTATGGTTCTTTCTGCTCCATAGAAGGATAAAATTCCAAAGAAAGTTAAGTTCTTTGTTTGGCAGATTATTCATAGAAGAGTTATTCTCTTGTTTGGCTTTCATGAAAGTTGCCTTTGTTGGTTGGTCATTTTATTGTATTCTTTGTCTGAGTGCGGAGGAAGACATGGATCATATTCTTTCGAGTTGCAATATTGCACGATCTTTTTGGAGTTACTTTTTTGAGATGCTTGGCTTTCCATTAGCCCCTCACAAAGATCTGAGTGAGATAATCAAGGTGTTCCTTCTCCATCCACCATTTAGGGAGAAAGGAAATTTTTTGTGGCATGTTTGGGGTGTATGCTTTGTTGTGAGATCTTTTGGGAGAAAGGAATGGAGTCTTTAGAGGAGTGGAGAAGGATTTGAGTGATGTTTGGTCTCTTGCTAGATTCTATGTTTCTCTTTGAGCTTTTGGCGAATGGTGAAGTCTTTTTATAATTATTCTTTAGATCTTATTTTGCACAGTTAGAGCCCTTTCCTTTAGTGGTTCTCCCTTTTGCAAGCTTGGTTTTTCAAATGCCGTCTTTTCATCAATGAAAGGTTGATTTCACATTTAAAAAAAAAAAAAAGTTGTATAGGAATATTCCTTTACCACTCTTAATAGGAAACGTTGCGTTTTCAGGTTGTGGCATGTCTTTTGCTTTCCGTGGATTGATGTTTCTCTTCTTGCTGCTCCTTATATTTTGAACAATTAGCTGACGATGGCATTTTCATGAAGTTGAACCTTTCTTCCCAAAAATTCCCCAAGTTACCATAGTTCATGAATTTTTTAATTTTAATTTTAATTAATTAATTTATCTTTTAGTTTTTTACTTTTCCCGTACCCTTGGTAAATGATTTTGTTCATCCATGCAGCATTTAAATGAGCATGATAGTTCTCAAGATACTCCAAGGAATTTGCCAAATGATGTAGGTATGTTATGAAGTTTATGATCAATTCTTCTCTATATGTTTCCAGCTCAATCGTGTTTTTCTCCCCTCCCATATTTATTTGGTTGATTCAAGACAATTTTTAATCTTTGATAGACAATGATAAGTTTGTAAGTAACTTATTTCTGTTACCCATCTAATGACACCAATGCTCTCTTCTAGGTTTTTGAAATGCTTCCACAAGGAAACTATTTTCAATAACTTAGTTGATCCCTATCCCTTTCTTCCCCAGATCTTTACCTATCAAATCATATAACTTTCGGGCTATTTCATTAGGGGAGTGGTCTGACCAAGAACAATCGATTAGGTTCCAGCCTCCAGTAGCTTTGAGAGAGATTCGCTAGAGAGAGGTGATCGCTGCAAATTCCTTAATTTTTGGATCTTTCGGATTCCTCCTCTACTTAAGGTCCCAGCTTTCAGATTCAGCCACCCATAAATCAGTAACCGTAGCTTTTTGTCATGGGAAAGGGAAAGGGAAAACAGCTGGGAGTATCATCTAGCTACAGTTTCCTCCCCAAGCCTGTGTCTTTTCAAAAGGGCACTCTGTTTTTGGATTCTTAAATGTCTTCTGGGACTTAATCATCTGGTTCAATTTTTTTTTATCTAACCCTTCAATTGGAGGGAAGCCATGAGCCAGTGTGTGAATCCTAGCTTCCCTGGTTTGATGTTGTTCCATTTGATTTGTTTTTAAGTCACTTCATTTAAGTACATTTTTTTTTCTTTTAATAAGAAACAATTTCATTGATGTATGAAATTTACTCCCTAGGGGCATAAGTAGATGTCCCCCCCTCCCCCCACCCACACACACACACACACACGGATCTTCAAATGGAGCCTTGGATTTTCTTTACCCCCTAGAATATTGGTTACTCATTTTTGGTTAAATATTTTGCCTTGTAGAAGGTGATTTCTTGGAGTGTTCTGTTTCTGGCCATAATTCTTCAGTAAGTGCAGTTCATGGGTATGTGGTTATTCTTTATCTATTATAGTTCCGATTTATAGGCTTTTGACAAGTAACTTCTATTTATATATTATCTGCTGATGGATTCCTAATCCTTCTAGATGAATATTGTGCAGAAAGGCTGGAGAGTCCCCTAATTCTTATTTTCATCCATATGTCCAAGAGAAAATGGCACATATGTTGGATGCAAAGCTTCTAAGTAACTACATACTTGGTTCTAGTGGTAAAGTTTTTTCATGCTACTTGGTATGCATTGAATTTATCTTGAGATTATTTTACTTCACAGATCTGTCTGAAGGAGAGATGTCATGGCAAGCATCTTCCAGTGCTGGCGTTTGCTGTGATCACCAACGCCTGCATTTTGACTGCAATGGCACGAGTTACAAATCTGGTGGATTTAATCCAAAGCAGCTAGTCAATAAAAAAATAGGTGGAATCATAAAGTTGTCTCCAGAAGATGAAATTGAAGGAGAAATTATATTTTATCAGCTCAGATTACTTGCAAATGCAGTTTCAAGAAAGCGGTTCACTGGTATTTTAATTGTTTTTTCAAGCTTCAATGTAAATGCTGGTCTTTTTACTCGTTGTTTATTCTCCCTCCCTCATGAAAATCCAGTATTTGATCTTTGAACTTTTAGGCTTTCCTTTGGTTGCTTAGCTTTCCAATAGCCTTAATTTAGTCCTTGAAATTTCAAGTATTTTGGTTTTTATCATAATTCTCCCAGCAATCTGCTCTACCCAAGTTCTGCATGAGTCAAACTATGTGACCTTAATACATGCTCGTGTTAGCATGTTAATACATGTATTTGAAGTCCCATCATCTGTTTATTAAATAATTGAAAACAAAATAATGGTAAACATTAAATAGTTATTTTTTAAAAAAAGTTTATGGACTAAATTAGACATTTGAGGTGTGAGTCAAAAAATTAAACCACTAACCGTAAAAAAAAAGGGGAAGGAAAATGGTTTTTTATTTGATAGTTTATAATAGACATTTTATTAGTTCAGGATTGAAATGAAATAAACTGAAAGTTTAGGGACTAAATTGGATTTGGAGCCAAAAAAAAGAAAAGAAAAGTGTCTGAATACTGTTAACTCTCCCATGAAATACTCCACAGGAAAGCTTCCTCTGATAACTTTTGGTACTACAAATGGTTTTTGCAGACTATTTAATTTGTAACGTTGTTAAGAGTCTTCCAAAGGAGATTAATGAAGCACGAAGTACTAGATGGGATGCTGTTCTTATTAATCAGTATTTTGGTGAGCTTAGAGAAGCAAAGAAACAGGGTAAGAAAGAGAGAAGGCATAAAGAAGCACAGGCTGTACTAGCTGCTGCAACGGCTGCTGCTGCTGCCTCTTCTAGGATGTCATCATTCAGAAAGGATGTATGCGAAGAATCTGCTCATAGAGAGGTTTTTTGATGATTTTACATGGAGCTCTTTACTGCACTTTTATGTCATCTTTTGAGAAGCGACTAATGTTGAAATGTTTGGCAATTCTTCCCAGTTGATGCCTCGTGCAAAAGAAACACTTACTAAGGTTGCTCTCCCAAAAACTTCATTAGAGTCGGACTTCTGTAAAGAACATGCTAGATCCTGTGACATCTGCAGGCGGCCAGAGACAATGTTAAAGCCAATTTTAGTCTGCGCAAGCTGCAAGGTTTCATACTTTATCTGCTTGTTTTTGTGGAAAAGGAAAACAAATGTTGTATTTGATTGACAGATGGCATATGTTGCAGGTTTCAGTACATCTGGATTGCTATCGGACTGTTAAAGAGTCCTCAGGTCCATGGTATTGTGAGTTATGTGAAGAATTGGCAGTATCAAGAGGGTCTGGAACTCCAGTAGTCAATTTTTGGGAGAAATCATATTTTGTTGCAGAATGTGGTCTATGTGGTGGCACCACAGGTGCATTCAGGAAATCATCTGACGGCCAGTGGGTTCATGCCGTATGTGCAGAGGTAAAATACAGTAATTAGTTTATAGGAATTATCCTTCTCATTTTATTTGCTTTCTCTTCCTCTGTCATTTAAAAAAGATGGAAAAGATAGCGGCTGTGCTTTTAAATTTTAAAAACGTCATTATAGTCCCTCTATAAAGGGTAAGGCTAATCTATGGGAAACATTATTTTTATGCATCCCTCTTTACATATGGACTACTTTGTGTTAACTTCATGCATCATCTTGTAGTGGGTCTTCGAATCAACTTATAAAAGAGGTCAAGCAAATTCTGTGGGAGGAATGGTATGTAATATTGCCAAGTGTTACCATTTTACTATAGCTTAGATATGTGACTATCCATAAGCTAAAATTCATTTGTGGGAATTGGTACTTATGGTTGATTTTAATTCGTTAATTTACCTCTCTTAATGGAATGTCAGGAGACAGTTTCAAAGGGGGTGGACTCTTGCTATATTTGTCACCGCAAGCATGGTGTCAGTTTGAAGGTCGACTAACTTATTTGTGCTGCAATATGTCCGTTCAAAAATTATAGCTGTGTCGGAATTCCTGTCTTCCCATTATTCTTTGTTTTCTTGAATATTGTGATGGTTAAAGTACCTTGATTTCATTGTCTTCAGTGTAATTATGGTCATTGTCAGACCACTTTTCATCCCTTATGCGCTAGAAGTGCTGGATGTTACATGACTGTAAAGACTTCGGGTGGTAAGTTGCAGCACAGATCATACTGTGAAAAGCATAGCGCAGAGCAGAGAGCAAAGGTACTCTTTCTCGTAATGATTTCTATTCTTGCAGCATACAGTTGTGACTTCTAACATTGAACGAACATGGACAGGCTGAGAACCAAACACATGGAATCGAGGAATTGAATAGAGTCAAGCAAATTAGGGTAACTCTATGTCCATTCTAATAATTTCTTATGAAATTACTTTCTTTTTCTTTGCGACATGATTCTTGTGGCTTAAGATTACTCTCAACTGTTTTTCACACAATTATTTACATCCATTATACCTATTGGCGAGTGTAAGAAGCAATTTCAAATTATATTTGAAGAGGTTCCTTGTCGTAACCATTTATGATTTCGTTTTTTAGTTATAATTGTGAACCCAATTTCATTTGCATGCTGTGCCTTGTGTATGACCTTTCATGCATGCCTTTATACTTGAACTATACTTGTTTTTACGGGCTTGACTTTTGCTGTACGTGCTTATATCTGAAATTAAGCTATAATTTTTGTAGAATATTGTTGAATTCTCCATTTTCTGTTTTGCAGGTTGAACTTGAGAGGCTACGCCTACTCTGCGAGAGAATCATCAAGCGCGAGAAGATCAAGGTATGCCATTTTAACAAGAAAACTAATTTCCATCTTTTGAATAGGTATATATTACAAGGAACAGAGATTTGAAAAGCTACAAACTATCAACTTTCACCAAGAGTGCCGATTACATGACGAAGCACGAATAGTAGTCCCTCAAAACAATAACAACAAAAACAAAAAAGCTTTCCAATTATAATTAATCTCAGAAATTAAATAATTTTGAACTAGTTTGGAAAGAACGCACCAGGAAGCCACATGAACTTCAATAAACTCAAAGTTCAATCGAAATCTTTTATAAAAAAAGGAAAAAAGTTCGATTGGGCTCAACTCTTGATTCAAAGTGTTTGCCACCCATGGGCATTATGAATACTGATATAAATAAGCTGAGTGCCCAGCCACTCAAGAACTAGCTTAATTAGTTCATGAATTTGTGAACTTATTTTGGCCTTCAGGGTGTGGCTCTATTGGTTGAGTGCTTGGGGCTTTGGGCTGTAATGTACTATGTCTTGGGTAGATTGTTGGTGTTAAGATCTATGGACAGGAGTACTGTTATATGGCATTATTTAGGGAGTTTAAACTTGGAATCTCTTCCCTCAAGTGTTCCTTACTCAGAAGCCTGTTTTTTTTTTTATGTTTGCAGAGGGACCTGGTTCTGTGTTCACATGATGTTCTTGCTTTTAAAAGAGACCATGTAGCACGATCCGTACTAGTTCGCTCTCCTTTCTTCCTACCTGAAGTTAGTTCTGAATCAGCTACCACATCATTAAAGGGGCACGTGGAAGATTTAAAATCGTGCAGTGAAGCTGTGCAGAGATCAGATGATTTAACTGTGGACAGCACAGTTTCCATCAAGCACTGGAACAAAGTACCGTTGTCTTTGGACACTGAACAAAAGACGGACGACGATAGTTCTACATCTCAGAACCCATTCCCCCCAAAATTTGTAGACAGGGGTCAGTTTGCTGGGAAGCAAATACCTCAGAGATCTTCAACTTCTACATCACGTAATCTTGTAGATGTTAGAGGATTGAGGTTCAAGTCTAGAAAGGTACAGCGTTATGTTTCTCTTCTTTTTTGTTATTACCCATCTAGATTGTAGATTCAATTATGTGCATCATCCTGACTGGGCATTATGAACCATAGCATGCCGAGACATTTCAGAAAGAGCTGGTAATGACGTCCGACCAAGCATCAATGAAGAATTCTCTTTTACCTAAGCAGTACCTGTATGTTCCTGCTGATGTCCTCGCCAAGGAGAAACAGGTCAACCAGGAAACAGGTTCTGCCGAGCCACCAAAATGCGACAGGTAGTTGGGAGAAGGCATTTCTTGTGTTTCAGATTTCCACGTCGGACACCAAACATCCATATTCCCGGACCCATATCTTGCTCGGAAACTGAGTCCGAGAACAAGTAACATGGCTGATGGAGAAGAGAAGAGCAGAGCAGCAGCACAGGGGGGAAGCTGGGATGGACTCCAGCAGGGCGCCCGAGTTTGACTTGGGCAACGGAACTGGACGTTGAGTGTAATTGTACAGTTGGGTGGGGAAGGTCATATATGATGTTGAAATGGGGGCAGATTGAGTTTTCCTTGTATTTGAGATTGTCTTCCTGGTTGGTTGAGTGGAGTTTTTAGAAGAGTATTAGCCATGGAGTGTTGTAGGAGTTGCAGGGAGGGAACAAGGAAAGAGTTGGTGCTGTGATTTGTTTACCATTGTAAAGTTTGGTGTATAATTGAACGCAATCAACCTCTGTCCATCCTCTTCAAACCCCAACTCACGCCCACTTTTAATTACTACAATAATCCCAACGCCCAACCCCATAATTTCTTCTACTTTTATATCCCTTCCATTAATTAGATTGGGAATTTTTATTTTTCGTTTTCAACTATTTCTTAGATTTAATTTTTTTTTTTTTTTTAATTAGTTTCAAGGCTTGCCAGCAACTAGATGTTCGCTATATAAGAATAATTTATGAGACATTGATTTTCAAGTTGCTTCTGACCTCTTGAATTTTATTTTTTTTAATCATTATACTAATATTGATTTAGATCATTTTGGTTGGAATTGGCTATTCAAATAAAATTTTACGTAATTTTTTAATCTTGAAGTAATATAAAAAGGGGAAAAAAGCGAAGAATCTATTTATTTTCTTAAATTTCGAATAATTTAAAATCCCAAACTAATAAAATGGTATTCATTAAAATAATCAACTGCTACTAATTAATGAATTTAGACCGATGGTTATTTATTGGTTATTAATTTCATTTAAAGTCAACTAAAATATACTTAAATGAAATTACTATTTTTCAAAAAATGTAAAATAATAATAATAATAATAAATTAGATCGATTCTTAATGTTCAGAGAGAATAGTAATAAATAAATGAATAAATTATAAACTACGAAGGAGAATTTTTTTATAGAAAGAAAATTTAAAATTCAATAACAGGCCGCGGGTGTCTGCGACGGTTACCGCTCTCTGCCTCTGCATACGAAACTGCAAGCTCGCGATGGGCTCGATAGACGTCCAATCAACCAATCCTCAAAATGGATCCGACGCCGGCGTTTCTGGTGATGGTCGTCAAAAGCCAGTTTCCGCCGACGGTATGAACCAGACATCTAACGAACCAGAAGGAACTGCGCCCGAGAAGCCTAAAGAATTGGGGCCGACGAAGAAGCGTTTGTCCTCCATGCTTCCTCTTGATGTCGGCACCCGCGTCATGTGCCGTTGGAGGGACGGGAAGTACCATCCCGTTAAGGTTATTGAACGTCGGAAGTTGCAGGCAACTGGTTTTAGTGATTACGAATACTATGTCCATTACACCGAGTGTAAGCTACTCATCTGACGTTTGAATTAGTATGTGGTATGTGATTTTACGTGGTGGAAGAATCAAGCTGGAATGAGAAACGAGAGTTGATTTTTTTTTTTTTTTTTTTTTTTTTTTTTTTTTTTTTTTTTTGTTTGTTCCCTAAATTTGTTTGATGTGCTTTTTAGGTTTCTTTTAGGGGGGGTAAATTAGGGCTTATTCGAATTTAGTCAATTTGGGGAGTATGACCTTTGGATTCAGTGAGACAAGTAGCTCTTGCAGCAATGGGATTTTACTTTTTCGTTCATGTAACGGTTGATAGATAAATCACATGGGTGCTATTTTCTGTTAACCCTAGTGTTCGTTGATAGTTCATTAGTCTCTTCTATGTGGAGTTTGGAGTTTTCTTTCTCCTTATCTGGATTTTGTGACAGTCAATAGGAGACTTGATGAGTGGGTGAAGCTTGACCAACTTGATCTTGATTCAGTTGAGACGGTTGTTGATGAGAAAGTGGAGGACAAGGTAGTTTTTTTTACTTACACCTTGATTTTTTAAAATTCAATCAGTCCACTTCTGAAGCATGGAAATATTTAAGGTTATCCTGGGGCATGAGTTGGTCCTATTGGAAGCCATGTTTTACTTGTAAGTATTCAATATGATGGTCTTATTCCTGCACTTGAAGGTAACAGGATTGAAGATGACCCGACACCAGAAGCGGAAGATTGACGAAACCCATGTTGAGGTATGCATTCTTTAAGGATGCAGATAGTCCTTTTTTCGAGAACCTTTATATAATGGCATAAACAAATAATTGATTAGTTGTTCTTTATAAAATACAATACTACATGGGTGTTTGCCAGCAGTAGGTAAAAGAATTCCTTTTAAAATGTACCAGGTGTAAGGGCAAGCGTGAAACTCTCTTGTTAATAGGAGGTAATTCTGTCAGATAGTGCATTAAAAAAGGTTGATATTTTCCATTTAGATGTTGTGATATCAATTTGGAGTGTCTAAACAAAATTCCCAGCCCTCATTATGAAATGTGTTCTTATCTATTTTCAATTTTATAGGGCCATGAGGAACTCGATGCTGCCAGCTTGAGGGAGCATGAAGAATTTACAAAAGTGAAAAATATTGCAACAATTGAACTTGGAAGATATGAGATTGAAACATGGTATTTCTCCCCCTTTCCACCAGAGTACAATGACACCACCAAGCTTTATTTTTGTGAGTTTTGTCTCAATTTCATGAAGCGCAAAGAACAGCTCCAGAGACATATGGTGAGATATGCTCCATCCCGTCTTTTATTGTTTATGAATGAGGTTAGGCCATAGTATCTGTAAATTGATTTTTTAACTTTTGTTTGGGAGCATAAAATCGAGCTGGTGCTGCTTGCTGCTCAGTTTTGGGAATATGAATTTTCTTTTAATCTTCATGGAGTTGTGTTCAAAGTACATCTTTTTGTAATTTCATGTATGGACCTTATTTTGGTTTAATGTCCGACTGGCTGGGTGCATTTATTTGCTCAGTTATGCTATAATGAAATAGTGGATGTTAAAAGAGTCGTTGAACGTATGTTGCTATTGGTCTTACTTCCTTCTTGATGGCTGCATCTTCCCTATAATAATGTAGGAAATGTTGCCTATGTTTGAACATCTCAGCGAATGATTTTACCCATGCCCAGTTATTGATGCCAGCATTATGATAGATTGATTGTTGATGTGCGATAGCCTGATTTTAGGATTGCATATATTCGTTTTATGGGAAAAAGATTATCCAACTTTTTTTTTTTTCATGTTCAGCCAACAATATATATATATCTTTATTGTTTCAGCTATCAACTTATATGTGGTGATTCAATGACCATTTTTATTCCAATATTGAAATCCCTTTATTTTCTGTTTTTATATATGAACAATTATAATAATGTTGCTACTTTGAGGGCATCCAAAAATCATAATAAGGTTTTTGGATAGGAAATAAGATGTATTTTCTTCTTGTAATGGCCCAATTGGGATCGAATAAAGTTGAATGCACTTTCTTGAATTAGTTGAATTTACACGTTTCATTATCACTAGTCCTTTGTACTTGCTAAGTATGAACAACCCGTCTTTAAGTTATGTGCTTTTGTCCATGTAGAGGAAGTGTGATCTGAAGCATCCTCCTGGTGATGAAATATATCGATGTGGTACTTTGTCAATGTTTGAGGTATGGTGTTGATTAGGCTTTCAATCTTTTGGCTTGTTCATGCTGCAGTTGTACATCACGTTATTTTATTATCTCGTTTATCGTCTAAATTCCTTTTTTTCTTCTAATTTTTGGAATAAAAATAGTTGCGCCAGTGGGAATTTCTACTGTATTCTAACATTTCAAGCAAGTTTGACATCTCTACTCACGTTGTGGGAAACTCTGTTTTAAATTATTATTAAATTGATACTTCCATTATCCTTTTACCCCATGACAAACAGTAATACACATGAAGCTATAGAACAAGGATTGTGTTATTGTAGATCAGAAATTCCTCATATAATTTATTTTCTGCTGGTTTTTTTTTTTTTTTTTTTTTTTTTTTTGAAACAGGTCGACGGAAAGAAGAACAAGGTTTATGGGCAGAATCTCTGTTACTTAGCAAAGTTATTTCTTGACCACAAGACCCTCTACTATGATGTAGACCTTTTTCTGTTTTATGTCCTGTGTGAGTGTGATGATCGAGGGTGTCACATGGTTGGATATTTTTCAAAGGTAATTTTGGTTCGATATAACTTCTGTTATTGTTGGAAGAAAACACTATCGTTTGCCAAAAGAAGATTTATAGAGACTTAAAACTCTTGAATGAATATGAAAAGGCGTATAATCATGAAAATTTTTGGACCGGGAGATCCATATAAGAGCTAGAGAAATTATAAAATGTACCAATCAAGGGAAGAACTTTGTCTTAGGGTTGAATTGTTGCCTCCCTCTTATTTATGGCTCCCCTGGGAGGGAATCCAAAGAGTAAGTCCTTCTAGAGGCCTATCCTTGAGAACTTCCCGAAGTGTTGCCTATACATGGAAAAGTTGTTTTTCTCTAATGGGGAAACTTGCTCCCATTGGGCAGTGCTGAGTATGATTCCCAGTTATTATATGTCCCTTTTTAGAATTCTAGTCTCTGTGAGTATGAATCTCAAGAGGGTCATGAGGAATTTCTTGTCGGAAGGATCTGAGGAGGGGAGAAGCTCACACTAGGTTAAGTGGGAGGTGGTTGTGAAATCTGATGAGATGGGTGGATTAGGTATGAGGAGTTGCAATTATTTAACGTGGCTTTCTTGGTTAAATGATTACGATGATTCTTCATGGACTTGAAGGTGTTGTGGTATAACGTGATTCTGAGTGGACATGGCGCTCACCTTTTAAGTGGGTTGGGAGTGGTAAACTCTAGCAGCCCTAGCTAAATTTTTGGGAAAGCTATTTCTTCTGGATTTCATACTTGCTTGAGCATGGGGAAGGCTCAAAAGTCTATTTTTTGGGAGGATGATTAGGTGGGTGATAAGGTGATAAACCTCTCTGAGTTTTTTTTTTTTTTTTTTTCTTTTTTCCCTCTCATTTTTATCAACTTTCAAATAAGAGGTTGCATTCGGGGGCGTCATCTTGCCTTCTTCATAATCTTATCTCTTTGATTCCTTATACTTTTGATGTTCTCTGCCTAACAGAAATGTGACTCACGTAAGGGGTCTTCTTTCTCTTATTTGTGACCAATTGGTGATCCCTGGGAGAGAAGGATGTTAGATTCTGTCTACCCTTTCTCCCTTTCCGGCTGCCTTGAATTTTTTTGCTTTCTCCTCTCTCTGAGAACTAGAAAGTTCAAATTCCAAAGAAGGTTAAGGTTTTTGCATGATAAGTTTTACACTGGAGAGTTAATACCATGGATTGCATCCAAAAATAATCTTCCTACGTGTGGTTCCTGCAACAATGCATTCTTTGTATGAGCATGAGGAGACTCTTGGTCGTTTGTTGTGAGATTTTTAGTTTGCTCTTTACCTTTGGGATCATTGGAAAAGCTAGTTGGGGGAATTTGGGGCTTGCATTAGGGTGTGGGGAGGTCTATGGTGGAGGTGCTACAAGATCATTCCTTGAAGGAGTTGGGCAAAGTGTTGTGACAAGCAAGTACAGTCTGTTGAATATTTGGATTGAGAAAAACAACAAGAGAGGTGGAGAGATCGGGTGAGGACGTTTGGGAGGTGGCCAGGTTTAATGACTCCTTGTGGATGTCGGTCTTTAGACTCTTTTATTATTATGATATTGGTATTGTTGTTTTGGATTGGAGTCTGTTTGTGTAATTAGGGTCAGACTTCCCTTTTTGTTTTTGTTTTTTGTATGCCCTCATATTCTTTTGCTTCTGGTTGGTCTGAATATCATCTGCAAGTACTGAAATCCGCTCTCTAGCTTCAAAATCAAGTTTGGTTCATTCCTTGGCAGTTCTGATCTGTTTGGCTATTGGGGATATATTTGGGGAATTTTGAGCTAAGTGCCTCATTGAAGACCCATTGTATCTTTCCAAAGCAAGTCTTGCCATTCCTCACCTTCAAGGTATAAGCAACAGAAAGGTCGGCTTGTCCTTTTTTCAGTTTTGGTCGAGTTTGCAGGGTATAATATTATGTAGTAGGGTTACATGACCATACTTTTTTATAGGGAAAAGGCGACACAAGTAATTTTTGTTTAAAATCAATTTATCTACTATGCAATTTTTCTGATCCATGCTTTAGTAGTTTGTTTTCCCCCTTTGGAGGGCTAGTGAGAGTTTAGTGCCAACACTGAGTGGTATAAAACGGAGTGAAAACTTGTGTCATGCGGATAATGAAATGTAAGATGGATTTACAATAAATTGCTTTAGAACTTATAAGCTGGAAGCAAGTTCAGAACTTCTCATACCTTTCAAGAGTTTGAAATCGAACTGGATTGTTTTTTTTACTATTATCTGTCGGTGTGCAGGAAAAGCATTCAGAGGAATCCTATAATCTGGCATGCATTCTCACTCTTCCTCCTTATCAAAGGAAGGGTTATGGCAAGTTCTTAATAGCTTTTTGTAAGTTCACGTGCATTAAACTGACTATTTTTTGGGCTAATTTTATCTGCTACTAGCAAGCTTGATGACCTCTCTTCTCTAGTATTGAAAAGGACCAGTAGTCTTTTGTTTGCATGATTTACTTGAGTTTAATTTGTTATTTTAGTTCAACAGTTCACCCTTTTTTTTTTCTGTTGTCTCACCTTTGTTTTTAACGGAGGTTTTGATCTTTTATGAAACTGAGAGATCAGCTTATGAACTCTCCAAGAAGGAAGGTAAAGTTGGGACTCCTGAAAGACCTCTTTCTGACCTTGGATTGGTGAGCTACAGAGGGTACTGGACCAGAGTTCTTTTAGACATCTTGAAAAAGCACAAGGCCAATATCTCTATCAAGGTTTGCATTTCTGTTGCTTGATGTCTTTGATGAAATTAAAAATATTCCACTGAGGTTGCGTTGTTCCTCAAAATTTATTTTAATTGCTATTGAAACAACAAATAATTTTAGAATGTTCTACGAGTCATAAGATTCGTACCTAAGACTTGGCGCATTGGTCATCCCTTTATGACAGGAGCTAAGTGACATGACAGCTATCAAAGCCGAAGATATTTTGAACACACTTCAGAGCCTGGAGTTGATTCAATACAGGAAAGGGCAGCATGTTATATGTGCTGACCCCAAGGTGCTGGATCGTCATCTCAAAGCTGCTGGTCGTGGGGGCCTAGAGGTCGATGTTAGCAAATTGATCTGGACTCCATACAGAGAACAGGGTTGACTCATTATTAAGTTTGACGGTAACCTAACTCTGTATGTACAATAATAGTGTAGAATTTTAGTACATAGCATTAGCGCTGCCATTTCTATCTGATGAATGTAAGCCTGGACAATCAAATACTCATTGAAATGACAAATGGTATAAATAGTCTTGTACATTACTAGTTGCTGACTATTTCTTGAAGAATTCAGTGTATGACCCTTGACATTCACATTTTTTGAACTGGAAGTTTTGAAACTTGAATCAGGTGCTACTTGGGAAGGTTATAAGATTAAAGATATCATTGTGTTTCATTAACAAATAAAATGTAGTTGCATTTATAGTTGTTTATAGTTCAGTGCTCTCGAAATAATCCTAGACCATGAACAGTACGATTAAGTTGATGATAATCTTTCAGCAGTAGATGAACTCTTTTTTAAATTAATGTTTTTCATATACATTAATTTGTTTAGACGTTAACTATTTGTTTTTATGATTTGATTGAGATTTGAAAATTAGACAAGAAATAACATCTTCATGTCCAGTAGCTCCCATGCTAGACGTGGCAAGTAGACAAGAAAGCTAAACAACAGGAGTCCAAAAGAAAAGATGATCTTGCTTTTCCATGTCTTCATCCTCAAAAGAAACAATACTTTTTCGTGAAAGCAGAAAACGGAGCCCTTTCTGATAAAACTTTGTTGGGGAAAAGAAGCAGATTTCACTGCAGAAGACTGTCTGGTAAAAGTTCTGCTATCCTTTTCAAGTACATTACAATTGCAGGCGAGCTGTTCTAAGCTGTTCTGTCTCTATTTCTGTTTAAAATTATGAATAATCCAAATTGATTAACTTGTGCCCACTGTTTCATTTAGAACATGTTCGCCAATTTCTTCAGATCTGATGCAAATGTGTTGTTTGTTTTAGGAAGAGGATATGAGCAAGTAATTTAATACGAAGATATCACACAAAATTGAAACTTGAAGAACAATATATATGAACAATGAGCTACAATCACAGTCTTTAGCTCCTGTGATTAGACAACCAAAACTAGAACGAAGAACAAGAGAACATATCATTTACAGAACTCTCCGTTGAATCTATGATCGCCCACATCCAAGTTTTCTCTTCAAACACTCGTAATCTGAAGCCGATGCTTTGGAAGATGGGTTTGTTGAATCTGTAAGCTCTGTAATACAATGCCACCTGACCTCCTCTTCCAAAGATTCTCCATTTCCCCTCTTTCTTCTCCTGCCTTCTGCACTCGCCGGACCACCGGCAACGGCGGATCCAAATCCACAACGCTAAATGAATCACAATTCCCGTTTTCAGAAACACATTTCTTACCCGAAATTGCAGCATTAGAGGCCGCTCTTCTTCTGCTCCCACAACAGTTGACACCCGCCGTAGATATCGATGCGGCGGCAACGGCGGACCTGGTGATGCTGGTTCCGGTGGTGGAGGGGGAAACCAAGAGATTTTTGCTGGAGAAAAATTTCTTCAGCTTGAAGTAACCTACATTGGCGTTGCTGCCATTTTTGTGGCTGAGAACGGCGTTCTTGGTTGAAATCAAAATCCTGTGAGAAATCGGAAGACCTGCAACTCTGTTATTCCTCTTAACTTGACCCATACATCCGATTCTCGGCGATAAAGGGTCGCCGGAAAAGGACTCTGTACGGGCTCCATCGCATCTGGGCGGCCGGCCGTCTTTGATCGCCGGCTTAGAACAGAGCATCGGCAAGAACATGTTTTTCTGGCGAAAATTTTGTGGGTTGAAGCGATTGTATCTATCCCCCATTTCCAATTCCTGATTCTTCAAAAAAAAAAAAACGTACTGTAAGAGACGACAGAGCTTGGTCCTTGATGTAAAATAATGGCTTCCAAGAGCTCCTCAGGCTCTGGTTTTCAGTAAACAGAGAGAGAGAGAGAGAGAAGGGTTTATTGGGAAGTTAATAAAAATGGTCAAATGGGAACCAAAATCTTGGCGGTGTAATCAAATTGAGCTGAAAATGGGTGTAACTTTGTCAAATATGAACAACGTTGATCGAGTCTTGGCTTTTGCTCATTTCTTTCTCCTTTGGGAAGTAGTTAAAATATTCTACATGTAAATGTCCGGCTCTGAAATTTATATAATCTTTGAGGGTTATATGATAAAATGTCCATAGCGATAATCATGGCTTTAACTTGATTATTACTATATGTCCAAATGAGATGATTAAAACTCATCTTAAACTTTATTTTAACCTTTAAAAGTTTGCTAAACCAATTAGTCACGGTCGCACTTTTTTTTAGTAGTCGCAGCTAACAAGCTAGCTATATCAAAATCGAATTTTGCGGATAATTTTTGTGTATGATCAAGCCTCGAGCTACGTTTTGAGAGAAGATGTTTAAAAAAACATGGGCGAAGAAATCATTGAAAACATATAAACAATAGAGATTACCATACTTAATATATTTTGAGTTGATTTAGGTCTGTCAAGGCTAAACATGATTTTGGAGAACAATCCTACAATAAAAATAAACTTAAGAAAGTACTACAACAAGAAAGCAAGTAAAAGGGTTTGACATGTTATGAACTGACCATAGCAACACGTCATGAACGAACATGACCATGATCTCAATCAAAATTGAAGACGATCAAGTTATTTCAATATCGTGCTTATGACGTTGATCTCCAATACTAATACGTATTTGGACATGAGGGTCAAAGATTAGCAGCAGGAAAAAAAAAAAAAAAAAAAGTAGGATAAGTCCAAAGAAGGATTGGGATGATTGATTGGTGGTGTGTGGAAATTAGAATTAAGTTGAGGCAAAGTGAAGGAAGCATCTTTAATAATGAATGAGTGGCCCTCTCTCATTCCCTTTCTTCATCTTTTTATCTTTTACACAATCAATTCAATTCAATTCAATTCACTTTGATTCATGCCAACTTCACACGCTATGCCCATTGCTTTGCTAAAATCATGTGCCTTTGTCTCCTTCACTTCACATCTCACACCCAAACCAATCCCTCTTCTACTCTTCTTAATCCAATTCTTCAACATCACTTTCAAATCTCGTGTACGGAGCGCCAACCTTATAATATAAGATTACTTTGTTCGTGGGTCATTTGTTGAATTCTCATAAAATGAGTATTTATCTAAATTCTAACACGTAACGATGTCAACCGTGTCTTTGCTAGGAATCTAACGATATCAAGCATGTAGATTTTTTGTTTAGAAATCTAGATCCTCTAATAATTGGTATCTTCAAATGTTCATTTTTGCATGACATCAAATAAACTTGTGTTATACGTCCTCTAATATCTAGCTTTATGATAAGCGTGCATCCTATGTTTTAGACTTTCTGTGTATAATCCTACATAATCTCAAATGTTATCGATCTCGTTTGATCTTGAAATGATACAAATAAAAAAAATTAAATGAAACAACATAACATTAAGTAAATACATAAATAGTGGTATTGGCGTTATACTATATTCTTTCATAAGCATTTTAAAATCCATGAAACTAAAGGTCGTTATAACATTGAAAACAAATGTGTGACAACTTAACACATAAATTAGGATTTAAAAATTTTCACCCGATCACATATTTTTTAGGTCTCAAGCTCTATTCTGTAACGTAACTAATACTTACTTAAACATTCGTAAACAATAGGTTTAAAAGATTAAAAATAAAAATAAAAAATAAATTATTTTGATGGAGACCTATATTTGAAACTGGTCAAATGGTGGGAGAAACTTAATCGAGTATAATTATTATTATTATTTCTATCATAACTGTTTGACTTAGTCCCATTGCTGACACGTATTTCATAGATTATCATAAAACATTTCAAATTAAATTATGCTTAAACTTATTTAATTATACAAATAAATTGTCTTATATTAAATTAAGCCCACTTGTTAATATATTTACATTTTATTTTATTTTGACCCAATGTTTTAAAGATTTTTTTAATGCTTGTAAAAAATATAATGGAAAAAAGTCTTATACAAACATTTTATTAATAAATATTATCATTATTTAAATAGTATGCTTACATATCCAAATATGTTAATAAATTAATAATCTAACTACAAATTATTATTTTTTATTTTGCAAAAAGACCTAATTGATAATTTTAATAGATGAAAAATAAAATTAATAATTTAAAAGAACAAATACGAAATTAAAATAACTTAAATGTTTTTGCTTTATGAATTGAATTTTCTAAAATATTTATTTAAAAGGTGACTATTAATTCAAATATGTATATGCACATATTTATTAGCTGGCCTGTTTGTCAGAAGTGGGCCCTCCGTCCTATATCCACTAGCCACGTATACAGAATCCATACAGGTGGATAACCCTACCACAACAAGGGGAAGAGCATATGTAGGTCACGTTCGAGAGAAAAAGAGGCGCCTAGTCACGTGTTACGCACGTGCATTTGGTATTCCAAACTAATTATTTGCCTTTTATTTTTTTTTATTTAATTATTATTTATAAGAAAATATTTATTATTTACTCTTTTTTACCATTTGTCAATACTTCTCGAAACAATCCATTAGTTTTTCATTTATATATATATATATACCATCTTCATATTATTTAGTTCTTGAACTTTTAAAAAATTAACGGAGGTCTCTCTAATTTAAGTTTTTTTTAAAAAAAATAATTCATTATTAAATAGAATTTTAGGTTTAATGGAACTCCAAACTATAAGTACAGGGGGCGTGTATATATATATATATAGATAGATAAATAACACATCAAAAAAGAAAAAAAATAGAAAGAAAATAGGAAGGCACATGTATGAAGATTGACCAATCAAGCACCCATTTTGTGCACTTCAATTATTAATGTTTTTGGTCCCAAAAATAATATTTTAAAAATGTAATAAAGTTTCAATAATGGGATAAGGCAAAATTATTAAAAATGTCCCTAAATTTTATAATCTTCTAAAAATTACATCTAAACTTTTAATAATACCTTACATCTTTCAAGAAAATCTCAAAAATATTTTTACAGGTGAGTTTAAAAGTTCAAAAATAACCTTACCATTAGTACTATATTTGAAAATTATTCCTTTAGAAAAAAGTTGAAGAAAATTCTAAGAAAAATTATAAATTAAAAAAAATGTATTTCTAAAGCTTTTAAAAAAATTAAAAAATTAAGAGTATTTTCTGAACTCTTTTATTGAAAATTTTTAAAATTTAGAGGCGTTTTTTTTAGACAACTATAAAGTTTATGGGTATTTTTATTAATTTAGTCTAACAGCAACCGCGGGAGACATGTTATGGGCAATAGTCCTAGTTGCAAAGCACTAAGAGAGAGTTGTCTTGTTTGGTAGCCTAAGCTGTAAATTTGAGAAACTTAGGTTGACTAAGATACATGAATATAATAATTAAGAATAAGACAATGAAATACATGCATTAATTGTGCTTGTTGATTGTGAACGTGTTAGGTGTGAGTTTTAATTTTTGACCTTCCCACTAGTCCATGTTTGAATATAAAAAGATGTAAACAGAGGTCACAATCAAAGGGAAAGAGAGGCTCCGTCTAAGAAACCACCACCTATTTACAATCAAATTTTTAATTGCATTTCCACACCTAACTAATCAGCAACCCCTGTTTTCATAATCTCACCACCGTCACACTAACCATTACACTCTCCTAACCTTAATTTTCAAAAACAAGAAGAAACCAAATAGTTAAAGTCTTTTCAATCTATAAATTTATCAGTATGCTCATGAATGAAATTGCTACAATGTGACAAGTGGAGGGAAAATAGAAAGACATACTTGTGGAAACAAGCCAGGAACAAATTGGTCCGGTCGCCATTAGTTTGTCTTCGTGGGGGAGATCTGATTTCCTATCCACCGACAGGTCCAACATTAAGCTAAATTATTGTTGCTTTTCATTGCCATACTCCTCGTCATCTACCTAAGATCAGATCCTACACATGAGATTTGCTCATTGCTGATGGACATAAAATTGAGGAAGCAAAACAAGATATATAGCCAGACTGAAACAATTTGATTGATTGGCCTCCCAGAAGTTGTTGGAGATGCTAGGATTGGGGCATCTCGTCTTACCTTGTCTCGTCGTTTTCTTCTCCGAACAGTGAGGTTCCATCTGAGCCATCAATTATCCTATGTGGCTCTCCGGCTGACTCATCATTTGATGTCACATCTCCAACATCTTCAAATTCTTTAAGAGACTCGTGATGAGGTTGGGAGTGCATTTCAGAATTTGACAAAGATGCAGTTGTGAGATTCAGTCCTTTAGAAAGGGAAACGTACTTGAAAACAAGTTGTTTGTATTGACTGAGAAGCTCTTCTACGTCACTAAATGTAAGATCCCCAGCTTGGGCAAACAAATATGGATAATCTCGGAAGGCTTGCCTCCCTCCTGTGTGATCATTTAAAAGAATAGCTGCTCCCTTATTCTCCAGATCTGAGAGGGATGGAACTTCCATTACTGTTGACTGATCCTTGGCATGTGATGCCTCAGTTCTGGGCTTTGCTACAGTGAAATTAGGTCTAACTGCAGGGTCAGCACCAGCATTTGAAGCTTGAGAACTGGTTTCTACAGGTTCTGAATAACGGCCAACCCCTTCATCCAAGTTACTCTTGTTAGAAAGGGCTTGAACATCACTAGAGAGCCCAGATAGGAGTGCTCGAGCAGATTCCATGTTTTTTCCAAACTCAGTTTCTTCCATTGAGAGGGCATTTGCATCAATGTTTGAGATAAAGGACTCGGCAGAGAGTATATTTGTGAAAAAATATGCTGCTTCCCCAGTTAATCGGGATTGTCCCCTGTATCGTTGTATATACAATAAATTTGAGTGCAGTTGTGGAGGGTTTGCCTACAAGAAATTGTGCATGAAAAACACATTTATGACACATGGTGCGAAAAATTTGTACATTTTATACTACAATAGCTATTGCTTTAATATATGAAACAAACAATTATGTGGAGTGTTTACCACCAACTTTCCAGAGTAATGCCAAATAGAGAGGCCTGGAGTTTGTTGGTGATATTCTATAAGGAAACACCATGCTATCAAATGCTGACATGTAACAACACATGCAATAGCGCGGAAAGTGCTTCATAAGTAATGACATCATTGGATATGAAAAACTGACGTTAAGCAATCATATTACACATCACCTTTATGATAACATAAATGAGGACGGGAAGGAATTCATCAGCCCCCGGAGGATTCTCATTTGAAGCAATAGAAGCATTAAGTAGCAGGTTACTGATGACCTTACAACAACTGAGAAGACACACAAGCTTGTCTCTTGGAGCTTTGTACATGTTAATCTTCAGGAGTTCTTTCTGAGCAAGCTGTCAAAAAAAGCGTTAACATGTAGGTGAAACTTGTATTAATGATCTGTAAAGATTCAGATTGTGGAAAATTCCACATAATAAAATGTGAGGTACGACCTAATTCAAGAAAAAAAAAAAGTTTCAGTTAGAATAAACAAGATGTGTTGAAAACAAACATTGAATTAAATAAATTCTTTAATCAGAATTGAGGTAAGAACCAGCCCGAGGGGAAGAAACTTCGTTCATATTTCCATAACAAGTATGCCTCCAAAAGTTTTGTGTTTCATTGTCTTTTCCCTACCACTTACTCATGGAAAACAAAAGAATTTAACTATAGAGAACCGTCCAGAACATAGGGGGATTCCATAAACATTCAAAGTGAATATACATTACATTTTAATGCTTGTTTTGTGTCCTCAACTTATTTTCTTTCTATAGATAGGCATCAGCTGATCTGAGAATTGGTTGTCTAGCAATTCCATCTACACTTTGGCATTACCAAGAATAGGAAAGCAACAAAGCTTTAGAAAGATTATTTGTGAGCTATTTTTAATGTATACTTGAATGTCCGAATAAAAAAATGCACACGTTTCATAGATGATAAGCTAAAAAAATGCACACGTTTCGTAGGAGAGATGATATTCTTCAGATTTCAGTTAAATTTGCTGGACAAAGTATCAATTAGCTTCCTGATTTAAACTCATGAGAAATTCTTAAAAATGCTGGCAAAATGTATCAGAAGAACTAACTTCGAAAGTATGATTTTTGCCCAAACAAATAATCATTAGGATCTGAAGTTTAAGAGAGAGGAGATGATTACTGCACAAATTACATGAAGATCACTTGACTTTGACCTTTACTCACCAACCATGACGTTTCATTTTGGAAATTTGGTTTGATATCCAAATTTTCTGGCCTAATGAACTGTTGAATCAGTGCCATTTTTTCAGAAAGTTGTTCATCTCTTTTGACATCATCTGCAAATGAAGCAAATACTCGAGAAAATAACTTTGTCATGACATACTTCTCCAATCCCTGTATTCAATAGACGGGGGTGCATTAGAAAAGAGAATAGAGGTTAAAAATAACAAATAACACTGAAGCAGCAAATACTCTAGATGTAAAGCGTGTGCTATTGCAAATTTACATGATATATGGTCCATTCAGGAAGACTCTTCGCAGAGTTTTCCCAAAAAATGTGCACCAAGATAAAAGAACTTGGTTCTTTTATATCAATAATTATATTAATTACGTTAAATATATGATGAGGACAGGAACAGTATGTGTCTAACTCATTTTAAAGTAGGCTTGTTTTACTTCTAATTTAACAGTATCAAATGTCCTACACATTATATTTTAAAACTGTAGTCTCTTCGTCCAGATCTTTTACCCACTGAAAATTAATTATACGGCTCATTCTCATTATTGAGGTGAAAAACATATCATCACTAATTATAAAGATTTACACATGCTCAAAAGTAGTGAACTTACCTCACCAGCACTTTCCAGTTCTTCTTCCGAGCAACCGGACCAAAGCGGATGAGCTCTGAAAGATCCCTCCATTTTGGTAAAGAATTCTTGGACCAAAGCACTATCCCTTTCAGGGTCAGGAGTATTATTTGAAAATGACACAATAAAGCTGCCAGTATAAAGTGCTCAGTCAAAACTTTAGGCACATATATATTACTGTTCAAACTCAACAGACTCTTTCAATATAATGTAACAAAACAATATCAATCTGAAACTCGACAATCTGAAAGACACTCATAGATATATACACATCTATGCACGTATACATTATATCGGGCGTAGAATCTTCTCAACCCCCAGTGTATACCAAGTTTGAGATTGAAATTGCCTAAACTCCAGAGTTCAGAGGATTAGGCAGCCACTTAAGGTATTATACTATCTCAATTAGGTGATATTAAAGGGTCTTGAACTAATAACCAATTGTTAATACCCAATGCCTTTACCGTTATGCCGCCCTCTTGAAGTTTGTCTTGTACATAACACTAAATCTAAACTCTGTCACTAGGTACTAACTACAAGTTCTTTTCCATCAGAGACTGGCAAATGTTATTACTACCAGAGTATGCGATCGGAGTTCCCATTAATGAGAGTGATTTTCTCCTTCTAGAAGAAAATGATGAGATTGGTTTTAGCTTTCATGGGCAGGAATTTGAATCTACAAACACGGACGGCAACTAAAACCAAAAGCTCAAATGTGGAGATTCGTCTCTATCGACAACTTCATCAAATTAAGTAATTAGAACTAAATGTCAAGATAACATCATCAACTAGAAAGTCACATTAAGCACTGAATTCAGCTTACACAACTATACTACTTCAGAAGTCGAATTAAAATCTTTCATTGATAACTACGGGGACTTTTAATTATAGCATGCTTAAAGAAAACAAACAGCCGAATTAGCAAGAAACTCGAGGACCAGACAAAGGAGAGAGAAAATGAATAATGAGCAAGCATTGTAATTAACGTGAAAAGAAACCAGATGAAATTTGAAGGAAAGATCACAATAACATTAATTGAAGTCAATTAATATCCTATAGTTTGCACATATCATTGGAATGGAAAGCAAATTAACCTTTTAATGGATTTGACGAAATCCGAGGCTGTTGGTCGACGCATGCGCTCAAGAAAGTCGTGTAGACCCAAAAAGACGTCGGCGTTCTCCATTCCGCAGGGGACGTCTCAAAATCTTGTGCAAAATTCTCGATCCTTCACTTCTGATCGAAGACCTCTGAGCTCGGAAATGTCTGGGAGCACGAGAAACAGTGAATTGATGTAAAATTCTAAGCTCGATTATGAAGGCTAAGCAGACACCTCCTCGCGATGACCATAATTAAATTTCTATTAATTATGGTCCTGGGTATTAGAAATAACTGGGCTGGGCTGGGCTGGGCTGGGCTGGGCCGGCCCAATCTAATCGTGGTCCATAATATGAGTACTAAAAATGAACCCGGGCTTAGAGCAGCCCAGCTCTGTGTGGAAGTGAAAAATAATTGGAATTAAATAATTATAAATACATAAGTTTATTTATGTTATTTCGTTCACTTTAAATTCCCCCGTTCCCTCTTCTCTCTCTTTCACCCATTTTCTCTCTCCAACTTCGCCGGAGAACTACCATGCCGCCGCCGAAGAGGCTATGTATCAAAAGGACCGCCAGACAGAAGGAGATCCTCTTCGACATCGGAGGCGCCGCCGTCGTAGAACCTCAACAAGTCGAAAATCCAAACACCGCCTTCGATCACCGCCTTCTCTTCATGCTCTCATCAAGCAACAATCGAAGAAATTCCGATGAATTCCCCTGGTCGTCTAACTACCTCCAGGCTTGCTGCCTCTACCGCCGCTCCCTCGTCGCCGGCCGTGACATATACATGTACAAGTAAGTAAAGTCCGTTTTTTTTCTTTCATGGAAGTACAGATTCAAGTGCTTCCTTTGAATTTTGATCGAAATTCGCCTGGAATCCTTTGAATCGACGTGGTTGATGTGATCGTTGAGTGAAATTGATGCGATTTTGGGTGGAAACAGGGGAGAGAGCGGTTTTTGTAGTGCAGAGTGCCGGAAGCAGCAGATGAATCAGGACGAGGCCAAGGAGAAACGTTCGAAGGTGTCGACGAAAGGACCACGACCAACTGCCAAAGTATAGTAGTTCTACGGAGCATGTCTTGTAATCTTTTGAATCTTAATAAAGAACCCATTGTTTTAGGTAAAGAGTTAGTATTTGTGGGGAGGAGGAAAGTCCACTAACTTACGTGTTTATAAACAAAGAATATTCTCTCGTGTTAATATATTTATTTATTTATTGGATTAAGTATAATACAAGGAAACATAAACAAAAATGGGAGACAAATAGATAAGTACTTTATTTTTTATTTGTTATTTGGTGATATAAATATGAAAGGTCGGTAATACAATTAATTGTACGTCACCTATAAATATTGGACTCATAAACTTATAAAAACCTCGGACTAATCTAATCCACAAAAAAATTAGACGAATTTAATAAGAATTTTATTTGTTATAGTGTAATTAGGAATATTGCTTATATGTTTACATTTAATGCCATTTTTTGTTACAAATTATAAGCCTAAAAACTATAGCTTAAAGAATCAACAATTAGGAAAATTATATTCATCTCAAATGAATCCCATATATTTTTA
The DNA here is from genome assembly GCF_002738345.1 of Cucurbita maxima. NCBI lineage: Eukaryota > Viridiplantae > Streptophyta > Magnoliopsida > Cucurbitales > Cucurbitaceae > Cucurbita > Cucurbita maxima. The sequence continues at coordinate 1,678,087 of NW_019272030.1, read as the reverse complement.
TGTCCAAACATACGGTGATTCCAAAGTAATTTTGGATATTATTTTTTCGTGGTTCATTCAAGACCTGTGCCCTTTGCCCCTTTCCAATGGTCCATCCATTTCATCGATTCCCCACTTCCCCAAGATTAAACTCAAATAATAATAATTATAATAATAAATAATTAATTAAATTTAATATTAGTTAACAAAATTGATGATTTGGGACTATTTATTTTTTTTTAAATTTAAAATTTTTTCATTGATTATAAAGAAAAAGAAATGCAACTTATTGTCCCACGTTATTTAATTGAATGTTGTATTAAAACACGATGCTTATAAATAAAATGTCATAATAATTAGTTTATTTTTATTAAATCAAATTATTATAATAATTTTAACTGAATGAACTTTTTTTTAGAGGAATTAAGTAATAACTGATTTATTATATTAATTTTGTTAAATTAATATGAATTAGTTAATTAATTAATTAACTATAAGAAATAAAATAAAAAAGTATAAAATATAAAATCCAAGTGATGGGTAATTATTATTATTATTATTTTTAATCCAAGTATCAAAATATAAATAAAAATAAATAAGTTATTTTCCAACGAATATGAACTAATTTTCATTAAAAATAAATTTAAATAGTTTTCATGGTAAGGAATGAGATATTTATTTTATTTTTATTTTTTATTATTATTATTATTTATTATTATTATTATTATTTTTTGTATATGAGATATTTTTACTTATTAATGGAATGATCATAAGTTTATAATCAAGGAATACTATCTCATTGGTATGATGTGTTTTTTGGTGATTCTAAAAATAGGTCCATTAAGACTTGTAGACCAATGTGAATAATGTCATACCATTGTGGAGAGTCATGTTCTTCTAACATGGTATTAGAGTCATGCCCTAAATTTAATTGTGTCAATAGATTGATAAATCCTCAAATGTCAAACAAATGACTCCAAAGAAAAAAGAGTCGAGCCTTGATTAAGTGGAGAGATACTTTGTTCGAGGAGAGATGTTGGATGATGAAAGTCCTCCATCAGCTAATTTAGGGAATGATCATGAGTTTATAATCAAGGAATACTATCTTCATTGATATGAAATCTTTTGGGGAAACTTAAAGCAAAACCATGAGATGAGAGTTTATGTTCAAAGTGGACAATATCATACTATTGTGGAGAGTCGTGCTCGTCTAACCCTCATTAGAATTATATTTTTTTAAAATGTGAATTTTGGATTGGGGTCATGGGCCATGGGCCATGGGTTTGTTTCTAGTTATAAGGCCCACGCAGAAAGTTTGTCTATAAGGCCATTGAAACAAACATTCTTTAGCAAAATTAATAATTAGAATTATAGCAAAAAATACAATTAGGGTAAAATTGAATTTGAATCATAGAAACGGTCAAGATATTTACCTGCTGTAACGGCAGTAATCTTGGATCAATCTCAACAAAATTTCAAAATGTGTTCATGTTAACGAACTAAACAAACAACCTAATTTCACTGAACAAGCAGTATAAATCTCAATAACAATGAACATCTGAAATCAAAAAATAAAAAAAATAAAAAAGATCCATTTGAAAATTCATCTCTGAAATTCTTTTTGATCCAGCACGGACGGAAATTCTCCAAGCAATGGCAATGTCGATCATTCCGAGTTTGGCTCTGTTCACGATCTGCATTGCAGCGGTTGCCGTTGCGGGTGCGACATCGCCATCGCCGGCGCCGAGTGCGTTGGATTGCTCGGCAGTGGTGTACCAGATGATGCCGTGCGTGGAATACTTCACGATTGGGAGCACGAAGGCGAATGCCTCTACGGATTGCTGCAAAGTGGTTAAAGATGTGATGAAATCGAAAGGCGATTGTATGTGCGATGCGTTGAAGCAGAACGGGAGAATGGGGATTCAATTGAATCGAACCAGGGCACTCGGCCTTCCTGCCGCCTGCGGAAGCCCTACTTCACTTGCCGATTGCACCAGTGCGTTTTGTTCTTGTTTTGAAATCGATCAATTTTTTATTTTCTGATTTTGAGGATTTTTTTTTTTCCTCTCTCTTTTTGGCAGTTGCTGTTTCTCCGGCTATGGCATCTCCTCCAGTTCCGAGTGCTAAAGCGCCAAAGCCAGCAAAAAGAGCGAAAGTGCCATCAGCAGTCCCATGCACCAAACCGCCAAAGCCGGCTCCAAATTCAACATCCCCAACGCATACTCCAGTTAGCCCACCAAGTCCACCAGCACCACCACCAGAATTGGCGCCAAGCAGAGTCCCAGTGGAGGCTCCAGCACCTTCAGACGACGAAATGGGACCGTCTGGTGAGGACTCGTCGGCATCGGCTCTATCTTTCACCACTTGCTCTAGCCTAATCGTGCTGCCTCTCGCCCTTCTGGCTTCATTCGGAGCTTTGTGATGCTCCTTTTTAGAAGCCATCTACGTCATTTTTGACCCGTTTTTCATAATTTTTTTTTTTTTTCAATTTCCCCTATTGAAGTTAGGAAAATATTTCTTTCCCGTTAAAATAATGTAGTTTCAGTGTTTCGATGGAGATATCGAAACAATATAGAGTTTTATTTATTTAATTACTATTATTATTTATTTTAATCAAATATGAGGTTTATGTTTCTTCCTCTCTTCATGTATTATTCTTCATGTATTATTCAGACTAAATGGCTCTATGAAATTACTTTCACATTTTACGGATAACGTACGAATCTAAAAAAGAAAAATATATATAGTTAAAATTTATGAAAGTTTGTTTCTCTTCCTCCTTGGCTCTTCTTATCATCACCGCTTTTGTTTCATTTTCCTTTGGCTTTTCCTGTGTATTATCCAAAATAGTCAATTCTGTATTTTTCGATATCCAAGGTCTTAAAAAGTGTTTTTATTATTCCGGGAATATCAAAAGAAGACAAAACATCTTTGGCTTGTCTGTAAAAAAAAAGATAAGAACGTACAGTTGCTTGAAATTGTTTGCAAATACCTGTTTTGACAACGCATAGAGTATGTTTACCGATAATCTAAACTCGATTAAGATATTGATATCACAAATCAAGATATTGATATCAAAAACCATGATATTGATATCACAAATACTGATGATTCTGACAAATCATCAGACGAAATTGTTTTGCTACAGTATTCCCAACTATCGATTTTCTTGAACGAATTGGATGATCTTAAAAATCGAACACTTTTATTCGAACTAAATTTTTATTTATTTTAAAATTAAATCAAATTTGAATACATATTGTAATTTTTAATATAAAATTAAAATTCATTATAGTTCTATGATTCAGAGTATGATTTCCTATTTAATCCCTTTGAATTCCATATTCGAAGTTTCTATTCATTAAAAAGAATCGATTCAATACATTTCTTATGTACCCATAGGTGTTATATTGGATTTGAATCAGATTTTGGATCAATCTATATTGATTGACTGCCTCCATTATGTTGTTGCTAGCACATACCACTATTTTTTGTTTTGGATCTTCCAAATCATTCCCGGAGGAGGTCCGGACCCATCATTGCTGCATGATTTTATTCAAATAATCGACAATGCATACAAAAAAAAAAAAAATATGTACTTTTATTCAAGCTAAATATTAAAATAAAATAAAATTTGAATGTCATATATAAATTAATTACTAAAAAAGCATACGATTTATTCACAATTTCATATATTTTTGCACTATAAAATCATATGATTCACTAGAAAGGGTGGAGAATATAGTGATTAGGAAGAGAAACAAACAAAATCGCTAGATTACGATTAAAATAGACATTAGTTTTTGAAGCTCTATTCTAGTAGACCTGTGCCAAGCTCAATGCTTCAGTCCCTTGACGAACAAATGGGCAATAAAAGCACACCATGAACAACCACAAGCAGATGTACAAATACTGTTCCCACACATCGACAACCTCGTACGATACCCCCATCATTTCATATTGATTGAACGACGAAACTATGTTAATTCTAGATAAATATTTATAACACAAATGAATTTTTGTGTGACTCAAGTAACATAATCATGTTGTAGAGAAGCGTTAGAGACAATCTAATGTGAAATGAGTTCGTGGCCCACGAGCTAGCTTTCTCTATTTGTTAACACAAAATTGAGGACAATTTGGCTTGAAGAAGATCACCTATAATCAAATTAATGCTCCATAACACCATAAATATTGATACAAATATTTGAACATCGTATGGATAAATTTATTAAATGCTCCATTAGGAGAGATTGAACATGAACGAAATCTTTAGCTTAAACATAGTGTCTGAATTTTTCAAAAAGGGTTTTTCAAGAATGTGTTACAAACATTAATAAAAAGTCCGAAATTATTGGAGCGGCGACCAGCAATGGATTCAATAGCAAAGCCAACCCAACAGCGGTTGTTCGTTCGATCTTCGAAGGGGAATTTTTGTTTTTTCTTGTTTTTCAAATGAAGTTTAGGGCAAATGGAAGGCGCAGATGTGGGAAAGTGCGGCGAGGGAGGCGTGGATGAACCTAACCCTCAACTATTAACCAACTCAATCCCTAAGAATTTATTTCTTTTTTCCCTCTTCGGCCAACCCATCACCTAAACATGAACATCTCTCCATAAATGAAATTAATGGATCCAACCACAAACAGACACACACATACTCTGTACGCATCAATTTGGTCAAAATGTGGGAGAAATGTGAATGAATTAAAGCTTGAAGATCGGTGACGGGTTCAATTTCGCTGAAATCAATCAAACAGCAAAAGTTTGGTCGCCAACACCACCTTCCCCATAGTCAATGCGCCACCTCGTCTGACAGTGATGCGAGCCTCAAGCTGTCGTGTTTCGTGTGGCCATGGATCTTTCACCTTCTTAACGATTTGGGTTTCAGTTCTTGGTGAAGGATTCTTGGAATGCGATGAGATTTGTGGGAGATCCTAGAAGTCGTTGTTTAATGCGAGCATCTGTAAACTGTGGGAACTAGCGGTAGCAAATAGAGAAAGGAAGAGAGGAGATGGGTTGGAACTTGGGATGAAGGCATACCACGTGCAGGTTTCATTAAAGGAGCTTTAAGAGTAAGTGACCCCACTAAGCCCAAACTCCTACCTACCTCCTCTGCCATTTATTTTAAGCTTCAAGTTCTTGATACCAAGATTGTGCATGATTCACACCGATCACTAATACCCATTTGTTGTTTTTCAAATTTTCTTTTGAATTTCCGGAGTCTCTGATTCTTGATGAACTAATGGTTTGTGGCAATCATTCCGTGAACTGAAGTGTTTTGATCTACTCTTCTCCAATATTTGGTTTATCTCTCTCTCTACTCCCCAAGGTTTGTGATTGTGACTTCCTTTTGTTTGCCTTCTTTTTTTAGTTTTACTTAATGGGTCGTTTCGTTTGTGTTATTCTATGCTTAATTTTGGTGCAAGACATTTTTGGATTCGGTTTGTGTCGGATCAGCCTGTCGCTTGCTTACTTTTTCCAAGTGGGTGATTGTTAATTTGGATAATGGAATCTATTTGCTGTTATCTGCTTCGTTTAGTTTAGGCTTAGAGCGTAAATTTCCATCAATGATTTACTTAACTGGAGATTTATGGCTTGTTTTGGACTTCATTAGGAGAGGGAATCCTCTAACAAAACTGATGGTAGAGGACAAGTTTTAGATGGCATGCACCTGTAAAATTCATGTCTTGTCTAAGTCCTAAAATCATACGCAATCTTGATGTGGTTAGATTCGTTCGCCAGGTCCGCAGATGTTAAAATATACTATATGCTGCACTTTGCACAGGAAAACCCATTTAAGAATGCTCTCTCTGAAAGCTGCATGATAAAGAATTTGATAGTTTTACTTGAAACTTTTCTCTGTTATGGTTATTAAGTCAGCATTTCAGGTGACTGTCTATTTTGCATCGCTGCAGCATGTCAGAAGCCCTGAGGAAATCGAATGTGATCAATTTTGGGCGTGGGAATGGATACTTGAATGGGGTAATACCCATCAGAAATGCAACTGCGGTTCCTGAAGTTGATGAGTTCTGCCGATCTCTTGGTGGAAAGAAGCCAATCCATAGTATTTTAATTGCAAACAATGGAATGGCTGCGGTTAAATTTATGCGTAGTGTTAGAACATGGGCTTATGAAGCATTTGGCACTGAAAAGGCAATCTTGCTGGTGGCTATGGCTACCCCAGAGGATATGCGGATCAATGCAGAGCATATCAGAATTGCTGATCAGTTTGTGGAGGTTCCTGGTGGAACCAACAACAATAACTATGCTAACGTGCAGCTTATTGTTGAGGTACATGTTCTTTCCAATCAAATTTGCATTATTATCTCCACATTTCATAATGGGATTTGATTCCCATGGAAAAGAATCAAAGAAAAAAAAAATGAAGATGAACTCTGTCTTTTGATCATTTAAGTAAGTCGAACATGCAAATCATGATATAAGGTTATGACCTCTTAGTACCTTCTTGCTCATAAGATGTTTGTATTGCTATAAAACTGATTATCATATTAAATTGATTCACAATTTAGATGGCAGAGATAACTCATGTTGATGCAGTTTGGCCTGGATGGGGCCATGCATCTGAGAATCCAGAGCTACCAGATGCATTGAATGCAAAAGGAATAAGATTTCTTGGGCCTCCATCGATATCTATGGCAGCACTGGGTGATAAAATTGGTTCATCATTAATTGCACAGGCAGCAGAAGTACCCACTCTTCCTTGGAGTGGTTCTCACGTAAGTTCATATTATTTTCTGTTTGATCATATCATCCACTCAAGGATCCACATTCAATATATTTATTTATTTTGTGTTTAGGTGAAAATTCCACCTGATAGCTGCGTAGTTTCCATCCCAGATGATGTGTACAGGGAAGCTTGTGTTTACACAACAGAAGAGGCCATTGCAAGTTGTCAAGTTGTAGGTTACCCTGCCATGATTAAGGCATCATGGGGTGGAGGGGGTAAAGGCATAAGAAAGGTTAGAATAACAGTGTCATGGATACATACTACATTGGTAGCTTAGGAACAATGAAAATACACTTGAGAGCTGAACTTCCATTGATGAATTTGAGAGAACAAAACATTGTTTTAATCTCAACCTTCAGGTTCATAATGATGATGAGGTGAGAGCATTGTTCAAACAAGTGCAAGGAGAGGTTCCAGGATCACCCATATTTATAATGAAGGTTGCATCACAGGTCAGATATCTACTGCTAAATCATCATGGTTGCTGTAGGACATGTTTTATTCTGACTTTTCATTGACTTTTGTGTGATTAGAGCCGGCACCTAGAAGTACAGTTATTATGTGATCAATACGGAAACGTTGCTGCTTTGCACAGTCGTGATTGCAGTGTTCAGAGACGGCACCAAAAGGTTAATTCATATGGTTATTGTTCAGTCTGATTTTCTTGGGAACCAATATTTTTCTAAATTGTTCATACTAGGAGCCTATCATTTAACTTCCTGCCTCTTCCGACTAGATTATTGAGGAGGGTCCGATAACGGTTGCGCCACTGGAGACAGTAAAAAAGCTAGAACAGGCAGCTAGAAGACTGGCTAAATGTGTGAACTACGTTGGAGCAGCAACTGTTGAGTATCTATACAGTATGGAAACTGGAGAGTACTATTTCTTAGAGCTCAATCCTCGGTTACAGGTATTGATGACCTTCAATCTATAACTTGACATACCCATGCTAGTTATCACTTAATTCATCAAAAACTTCATGCTTTCATGAATAGCTGTCCTCTGTTGAGTACATCCACAAAACATTCACGAGGGGTGACGGTTTCGTGTAAATATTGATTTTTAAATAGGTCGAGCATCCAGTGACTGAGTGGATAGCTGAAATAAACCTTCCAGCAGCCCAAGTTTCTGTGGGGATGGGAATTCCTCTGTGGCAAATTCCTGGTACGATGTCTTAAATTTATGGAACTCATTCGTTTTCATATTTGTCGCATGAGTTTTTATATTTATAACAAAAAAATTCATATACAATTTTTAAAATCAGAAATCAGACGGTTTTATGGGGTAGAGCATGGTGGAGGATATGATGCTTGGCGGAAAACTTCTGTTGCTGCAACTTCATTTGATTTTGACAAGGCTGAATCCATCAGACCAAAAGGCCATTGTGTAGCTGTGCGAGTTACAAGCGAGGACCCTGATGATGGGTTTAAACCTACAAGTGGAAAAGTACAGGTTGGTTGCGTTGATTATGATTTTTGACATATGATGTTTTTTTAATTTTATTTTGCAAGATGAAAGATGTTAAAATGTTTCCAACACTATGTAGGAGTTGAATTTCAAAAGTAAGCCAAATGTGTGGGCGTACTTCTCCGTCAAGGTACGCCTTTTTCTCATATATGTATTTTCTTCCTATGATTGTACTCTAACATCTATGCTGAATTACATTTGCTGGTATGCTTTGCAGTCTGGAGGAGGGATTCATGAATTTTCGGATTCTCAGTTTGGTAAGCATTAGTTGATAGATACTTTCAGCACTCAGTCCTTCAGTTTGAGTTTTGAGAAACACTTTTAGACACATAAATATATTTTAATTACTTCAATTTCAGTTTCTTATTAAAAAGTTTGGAATATGGATGATATTTTTATCATAACACCTAAGAGAATTATTTTTATTTGGTCATTTGCATGTGTTGCTAAATCTTGATTTCCTCCAGGTCATGTTTTTGCATTTGGAGAATCCCGAGTTTTAGCAATTGCGAATATGGTTCTTGGGCTGAAGGAAATACAAATTCGAGGAGAAATTCGAACGAATGTTGATTACACAGTCGATCTTTTAAACGTAATGCTAAAATGATATAATATTTAATTCCGTTTCTTTTCTGCAAGTGTAAAGCATATTATCTTCTTCATTCAATTTTGGTGGAAATACGACTTAAGAAGGATATTCTACAGGCTCTAGATTACAGAGAAAACAAAATTCATACAGGCTGGTTGGACAGTAGAATTGCTATGCGAGTTAGAGCAGAGAGGCCTCCATGGTACATTTCTGTTGTTGGAGGGGCTTTATTCGTAAGGACTCGCATTTGATAGTGATTTCAATTTTCTAAATGTATGCATAGTTAAATATATTAGTAATGATTTTGTTTTGTTCAACATAGAAAGCATCCGCCAGCAGTGCAGCCATGGTTTCCGACTATATTGGCTATCTTGAGAAAGGGCAAATCCCTCCCAAGGTATTGTAACGTGAGATTATATTTAGGTACCTGGTTTTTGTTGCATCGATGCATTATCCTTCGTACATTATGTTCTAACAAATTTAATGGCAGCACATATCTCTTGTTCACTCTCAAGTATCACTAAATATTGAAGGAAGCAAATACACGGTAATGCTTCTGTCACTTGATACCAGCGCTTGGCAAGTTTGCAAATTTATATAGCTTATTGACACATCACTTCAATTGTCTGGTATTCATTGTAGATTGACATGGTTAGGGGAGGACCTGGGAGTTATCGGCTGAGAATGAATGGATCAGAGATTGAAGCGGAGATTCATACCTTACGTGATGGAGGCTTATTGATGCAGGCAAGTACTTGTCTTGAAAGTTATGTTTGCGAATATTAGGCATTACTGAAGCCCTCATAATAAGAAATTACTCTCAAGATTGAGCAGATCTGTTGATTTTGTATGGTCAAGCAATTTGAATGTGTGGCTTCAATTTTGAACAGTTGGATGGGAATAGTCATGTAATATATGCTGAAGAAGAAGCGGCTGGAACTCGCCTTCTTATTGATGGGAGAACATGCTTGCTTCAGGTGCGTTCAACTGACACTAATAAGACCCCTTCACATTCCTGAACACTCTCCAGTACAGGCTCTTGACATTTTGTGCTCTATGTTCTTAATCAGAATGACCATGATCCATCAAAATTAGTTGCAGAGACGCCATGCAAACTGTTGAGGTATCTGGTTTCAGATGACAGTCATATTGATGCTGATGCACCATATGCTGAAGTTGAGGTCATGAAGATGTGCATGCCACTTCTTTCACCTGCTTCTGGAGCTATCCATTTTGAAATGTCTGAAGGTCAAGCAATGCAGGTTTGTGGCAGAATTCAATGATGAAATATGGGTAACTCTAGTTCTGCTGAATTTATTGAACCTCTGTCGTTTTAGGCCGGCGAACTCTTAGCAAAGCTAGATCTAGATGATCCATCAGCTGTAAGGAAAGCAGAGCCGTTCCATGGGCGTTTCCCCATCTTGGGCCCCCCAACTGCAATTTCTGGTAAAGTTCATCAGAGGTGTGCTGCAAACTTAAATGCATCTCGGATGATTTTGGCAGGATATGAGCATAACATTGAGGAGGTGAACGATCTCTTGTCCATTTCTGCTATCATTAGATCTTTCTCTCTTTATACACATTCCATACTTATATATCCATTTATCTGCATACACAGTACACATTTCAAGTCCTTCTCATAGTAATGAAGAACTAGTGAAAAGTCTTTCTTCTCTCTCAGGTGGTGCAAAACTTACTCAATTGCCTCGATAGTCCTGAATTACCACTCCTACAATGGCAAGAATGCATGTCAGTTCTTGCAACACGTCTTCCCAAAGAACTCAAATTTGAGGTGCGGTGCTCATCTTCTGAATCCTACTTCCAGTTTTATCCTCAACTACCGATTTTACAACAATCTGAATGTTCATTCATTTTTCTTATTAGCTGGAGTCAAAGTACAGGGAGTTTGAGGGGATTTCAAGTTCGCAGAATGTCGATTTCCCAGCTAAATTGTTACGTTCTATTCTTGAAGTAAGTTCTTCCACCAATATCCTTTCAAGTTCTCGTTGAATTGGCTTTCACAAAAGGTAAACACTTCTTCTGGCAGGCTCATTTAACCTCCTGTCCAGAAAAAGAAAAGGGAGCTCAAGAAAGGCTTCTTGAACCGTTGGTGAGTCTTGTGAAGTCTTACGATGGTGGAAGAGAGAGTCATGCTCGTGTTATTGTTCAGTCCCTTTTTGAAGAGTATTTGTCAGTTGAAGAAATGTTCAGCGACAACATTCAGGTGATTTGTTTTCCCATTTTGATAAATGATTCAATAGTAGAAAATAATCATGTTCTCCATGGAGCTAGATGTTGTAATTCCCTTGGTGCATCCTGGTGGTGGTTGTCCTTCCACGTTGGCCATTGTATATTCGTTTCTTTTAATGAAGACTTATTTCTTATACAAAGAAAAATACACCCTTTTGTGCGTTTGGTGGTGTGGTTTTACACTTATCGACGTTAAATTATTATTTCTTGACGTAAAGTTTTATCTTTTCCTTACAGGCCGATGTGATTGAGAGACTTCGACTTCAATATAAGAAAGATCTGCTGAAGGTCGTTGACATTGTCCTTTCTCATCAGGTACTAATTCCCATCTTCCTTTTCCTGCCTAGTTGATGTTGATTTTTTGCATTTGAATATCGAGTTTCATGCTCGTCTTTTGGCTTACAGGGCATCAGGAGCAAAAATAAGCTTATATTGCAACTCATGGAACAACTCGTCTATCCTAACCCTGCAGCTTACCGAGATAAACTAATACGGTTCTCTGCACTTAACCATACAAATTATTCTGAGGTAGGCTACTCCGTTAAAGAAACGGTTTTCATTCTGAGTTAATCAGTTATTTATCGTCAAAACCATTTTTCTTCCATAGGGTGGGGTTTTGATCTGTCTGATATAGGGGGTATTCACACTTCAGACCGCAAAAAACTTGCTGCCAGCATACAGCTTGATTACATTTTAATCCCCCCTCTTAATATGCTTCTAAGCACATGTTCAAATGCTTAATTACAGCTGGCCCTGAAGGCAAGTCAGCTCTTGGAACAAACTAAGTTGAGTGAACTCCGTTCCAATATTGCTAGAAGCCTTTCTGAATTAGAGATGTTTACCGAGGATGGAGAAAATATGGACACCCCAAAGAGGAAAAGTGCCATTGATGAGCGAATGGAAGCTCTTGTAAGTGTTCCTTTGGCTGTTGAGGATGCTCTTGTAGGTCTCTTTGATCATAGTGATCATACTCTTCAAAGGCGAGTGGTGGAGACTTATGTTCGCAGGCTATACCAGGTACTTACTAAAACCTTTGTAATCACCCCCCTCTCGAATGGAATCGATTCTTGCATGTCTAACATGTCAATATGTTCCCTATCCAGCCCTACCTTGTCAAGGGGAGTGTGCGGATGCAGTGGCATAGATTTGGTCTTATAGGGTCATGGGAGTTTTTAGAAGAGCATATTGAGAGGAAAAATGGTATTGAAGATCAGGAGTCTTGCCAGTCAGTTGAGAAACACAGTGAGAGGAAATGGGGAGCCATGATCATTATAAAGTCTCTACAGTTATTGCCTACAACTCTTAGTGCTGCACTAAAGGAAACGACTCATAGTGTTAACGAGGCAACCAGAGGCAACTCTCTTGAACCAGCCAACTTTGGTAATATGATACACATTGCATTAGTGGGCATCAACAACCAGATGAGCTTACTTCAGGATAGGTAACGGCTTTACCTGCATACTCTCAATTGAATTCCAGTTTTTGGATGAGCCTTTCTTATCGAGAGACAAATTTGTTGATCATCTAATCTTGTATGCCTGTCTTGTTTGGATGTCAACTCAATAACATAGTATATGCCATTTGTTATGCTGTATTTTTCTTTGTTTGTGCACGCACATGCATTTTTACTGTAATATGTAAATGTGTCGGTCTTCATGGTCCTATATTTCCCAGCAAATCATGTGCCAGATAGCTTAACTAGATTATAAACTTATCTTAGGATTTATTTATTGGTCTTCCTTTCATCGACTTGTCTTGATGATAAACAGTGGTGACGAAGATCAAGCTCAAGAGAGAATAAACAAATTGGCTAAAATACTCAAAGAGCAAGAAATTGGATCCAGTCTCCGCTCTGCAGGTGTAGCTGTAATTAGCTGCATTATACAGAGAGATGAAGGACGGCCCCCTATGAGGCACTCATTCCACTGGTCAGCGGAAAAGCTGCATTACGAAGAAGAGCCTTTATTGCGTCATCTGGAACCTCCTTTGTCCATTTACCTTGAATTGGTCAGTCATGAAAGCACCCTTATCATTTACCATTCAATGCCACGATTGTCTTGCACCGGACATTGGTGTAATTTTGTGATCTCATTCTCACCCACCTGCATATTATCTTCCCTTCCAGGATAAACTCAAAGGGTATGGAAATATCCGGTATACTCCTTCTCGGGATCGTCAATGGCACCTTTACACTGTTCAAGAAAAGCCAGGAGTGATTCAGAGGATGTTTCTGAGAACACTTGTTAGGCAGCCAGTCTCTAGTGAAGGCTTAGTTGCATATCCTGGTTTAGATGTAGAAGTCCGCAAGCCTCTTTCTTTTACTTCAAGGAGCATCTTGAGGTCCTTGATGACTGCAATGGAGGAGCTGGAACTCAATTCGCACAATAGTGCTATCAGACCTGACCATGCTCATATGTATCTTTACATCTTAAGAGAACAACATATAGGCGATCTTGTACCCTATCACAAGTAAGTGTTATCATTTTCTGATTAGTCTTTTTCTTTATAGACGATAGCATTCTTAAAGGAGTTTGTGCTTGGATTAATTTCCAGGAGAGCCAACTTCGATAATGGAGAAGACGAGGCTGCAGTGGAGACCATATTGGCTGAACTTGCTCGTGAAATCCAGTCATTTGTTGGTGTAAGAATGCACAAATTAGGTGTTTGTGAATGGGAAGCAAAAATGTGGCTTGATTCTTCTGGACAGGCAAATGGTGCTTGGAGGGTAGTCGTAACGAATGTGACGGGTCATACCTGCACTGTACATGTAAGGGTTCAAGTTACCACTTCTTTTTTCTCCAAACAATAGATAAATATGTTTGCATGCAACAGTAAACTAGTAAGTAGGACTTAAATTGATATAAATCACGGGTTCATTTCTCGATAAGAGGATATATCAATATCCACTAAATTTTGGGCACATTGGGTAATTATTCGAGTCCTTTTGATACTAATATCTAGCGTTAGCTGGAGTTCCATTTGTTTGTTGAGTTTGTCTTTTATACTGAAGATTACTTTTGAAGTTTATTCGTATAGATGTTATTTGAATACCGTTCAAGTAGAATACAGTTAGTAAGTGAGACTATATAGCTGAAATTAATTGCGGAAATGATGATCAGAATATATTTTCATATCTAGATATATCGTGAAATTGAGGATACAAATCAACACAGAGTACTCTACAATTCAGTCACAAAAGATGCTCCTCTTCACGGCGTGCCTGTGAGTGCACAACACCAGCCGCTCGGAGTTCTTGATTTGAAGCGTCTTTCTGCCAGAAGAAGTAACACCACTTACTGCTATGACTTTCCATTGGTGAGCAACATGTCTTGCTATACTACGAACTGATAGTTCGGTTGTTTTGTCTTCCAATTATGTGCGTGCCCTGTGAGTGCACAGGGACCGGATACTGAAAAACTAAAACACAAATGTTTTTGCAGGCATTTGAGACGGCCTTGGAAAAGTCATGGGAATCTCAGTTCACCAATATTGGTAAACCTGAGGGAAAAGTTCTTCTCAAAGTTACTGAACTCACATTTTCTGACCAGAAAGGTTTCTGGGGCACTCCCCTTGTCCCTGTGCAGCGACAACCTGGGCTTAATGATATTGGTATGATAGCCTGGTTAATGGAAATGTCAACGCCAGAGTTTCCCTCTGGAAGAAGTATATTGGTTGTATCAAATGATGTAACCTTCAGGGCTGGGTCTTTTGGCCCTCGAGAGGACGCGTTCTTTCTTGCTGTCACTGATTTGGCTTGTGCAAAGAAACTGCCTTTAATTTACTTGGCAGCAAACTCTGGTGCCCGAATTGGGGTTGCTGATGAAGTCAAATCCTGCTTTAGAGTAGGTTGGTCTGATGAATCTAGCCCTGAGCGTGGTTTCCAGTACGTATACTTGACCCCTGAAGATTATGCTCGTATTGAATCCTCTGTCATTGCACATGAAGTACAGATGGCTAATGGAGAATCAAGATGGGTTATTGATACCATTGTTGGAAAGGAGGATGGCTTGGGTGTAGAGAACCTAACTGGTAGTGGAGCTATTGCTGGTGCATATTCTAGGGCGTATAATGAAACTTTTACCTTAACATATGTCACTGGAAGGACTGTTGGGATTGGTGCTTATCTCGCTCGCCTTGGAATGCGATGCATACAAAGGCTTGATCAGCCTATAATTCTTACTGGTTTCTCTACACTAAACAAACTTCTTGGTCGTGAAGTTTATAGTTCTCACATGCAACTCGGTGGACCCAAAATCATGGCAACCAATGGTGTTGTTCATCTAACAGTTTCAGATGACCTTGAAGGGATATCTGCTATTCTTAAGTGGCTTAGTTACGTACCATCTCACATCGGCGGTGAACTTCCAATTTCAAAACCTTTAGATCCTCCAGAGAGGGATGTTGAGTACGCCCCTGAAAACACGTGTGATCCTCGTGCAGCAATTTGTGGTGCTTTGGATGGTAGTGGAAAGTGGATGGGAGGAATTTTTGACAAGGATAGCTTCATCGAAACACTGGAGGGCTGGGCGAGGACAGTTGTTACTGGAAGAGCTAAACTTGGAGGAATTCCCGTTGGAATTATTGCTGTAGAAACGCAGACAGTGATGCAAGTCATCCCTGCTGATCCTGGTCAGCTGGATTCCCATGAAAGGGTTGTTCCTCAGGCTGGTCAAGTATGGTTTCCTGATTCTGCCTCGAAAACAGCCCAGGCATTGTTGGATTTCAATAGAGAAGAGCTGCCACTTTTCATTCTTGCCAATTGGAGAGGCTTTTCTGGGGGCCAAAGAGACCTTTTCGAGGGAATTCTGCAGGCGGGCTCGACTATTGTAGAGAATCTGCGAACATATAAGCAACCTGTTTTTGTATACATTCCAATGATGGGTGAACTCCGAGGTGGGGCATGGGTTGTTGTGGATAGTAGGATCAATTCACAACATATTGAGATGTATGCAGAAACAACAGCTAGAGGTAATGTGCTTGAGCCTGAAGGAATGATTGAGATTAAATTTAGGACAAGGGAGTTGCTTGAATGCATGGGTAGACTTGATCAACAGCTGATCAGCCTAAAGGCAAAACTTCAAGAAGCAAAAGGAAACGGTATCCATAATCTCTCCGAATCTCTACAGCAGCAGATCAAAGCTCGTGAAAAGGAGCTTTTGCCTGTTTATGTTCAGATAGCCACCCGATTCGCAGAGCTACACGACTCCTCCTTGCGAATGGCTGCAAAAGGAGTCATAAAAAAAGTTATCAACTGGAGTGATTCCAGATCGTTCTTCTACAAGAGACTGCAACGTAGGATTTCAGAAGGATCGTTGATCAAGACAGTAAGAGGAGCTGCTGGAGAGCACCTTTCACATGAAGCTGCACTGGACTTGATTAAGAACTGGTTTTCAAATTCTGGCATTGGAAAAGATGGAGAAGATGCATGGATGGATGATGCCAGTTTCTTTAGTTGGAAAGATGATCCAAGGAATTATGAGGACAAACTCAATGAATTGCGAGTTCAGAAGGTATTCCTTCAGTTAACCGATTTCGGTAGCTCACATGCGGATCTACAAGCTTTACCTCAAGGTCTTGCTGCTCTTCTAAGCAAGGTAAATACAACCAGTTAACGACAAGTTTTCGTACTTTATCATGTAACTCAATACAGGGAACTGATTGTGTATAAACTATGCAGGTGGATCAATCCAGCCGAGTACAATTGATCGATGAGCTTCGTAAGGTGCTCGAATAAGTTTATAGGTTAGTTATTGATTGTGGCCTCAGATCTGGAATGTGATAGACTTGATAATTTCTTATATCTGAGACATTCTTGAATCCAACAATTACTTGGCTGCATATGCAAGGTTACCAATTATTTTGTTGGACAAATGAAGTTTTTCTCTTTATTTGCCAGTGATTAGTCCTAGGAAGCATTTCATTACTTTGAGAGAATAAGATTTTGATTATGCCTCTGGCTTGTAGGAAATAAATTATGTATGTACACTAAGAAAAATGGTATTGGTAGGGTCTCATCTGCCTTGGCCTTAGTGTATCAATCCAACTTTATGAAATTGTACTGTATGGAAATAAGAGGTTATGGGGCTTAATTGAACCATTTTGGCCATCAAAAACGGCGATTTCATGTTCTTGTTTAGTACAATAATATACCATTCAGAACCAAATGATATTCATGTTCTTATTTCCTCTTTGTCTTGTTTTTCTGTTTCTCTATCTTCAATGCTTTCTGCTGTTTCCTTTTGTTTCTCAGATTTTCTTCCTTTTCCCTCGTCTCCTCGGCTTTCCTCTCTTCTTTCTTCCTTTGTTTTTCACGTTCCTTCTTCTCCTTGGCTTTCCTCTCTTCTTCCTTCCTCTGTTTTTCCTTTTCCTTTGCTCTCCTTTTCTTCTCTTCCTCCTTCATTTCTTCTTTTGTAAGCTTTCTTCTGATGTTGAAACACATTGGTTCTATACCAAGTTTAACCCCTTTAGAGGTTGTCAGGAGGATATGATTTTAAACTGTGGTTATCCTTCAGAGTTATGTAATCTCAAGCATCAAAATGATTCTACTTAAATAGCCATTGCCGTCCAATGGCCTGCAGGGTGTCCTATATACCTATATTTTTATGGCTTTTGCAGCATCTGGTAAGGAGGGGGGAAAGAACCGGCCAGCACCTAAAATATTTATTATTCCTTATTGAGCTTTACAAAGAATCTAGCATATCCTTTTACCTGTAGTGACCATCCGAGGCAACTGAAAAGTTAAGCCTCAAAACGTTCCGAACATGTGTAATCTCATGAGAACAAACTGCGTTTCAAGGGCAACAGCTGAGAGAGGAGCAGCTTAAACACACAACCCTACACCCTTCAATGGTGTGGCACCTTTTCAGAGTGCTACGGCCTTGTGATTTTGAGTTGAGGATAAAATCTTCAATGGTGTTGCATCTTTGAAGAGTTGTGCCTGTTAGTTGATCTGAAAGACTCTTCTCAAGCAACGGTCGAAACGAAAACCACCCTTTTACATCCTTCATCAAACTATGCAGATGACACTTGGATACAAAATCACAGTTGAAGATGACGATGGCTTATATTGTCAAACTATCTCTCGATTTGTAAGTCAAATGATATGTTGAATAAATTAAGACGCTATGAGATAAAATAAAAAAGTTCAAGGACCTATGAGAGTTTAAAAGACATTTGCAACCACTCTGTTCACAGGTCAGAAAAAACTTCCACATGTTGGAAGCTGGAAGCGACCAAAATGGGATGGCATCCTGAAAGTGACTCGAGTGAAGCCATGGCTAGAAATGGAAAATAATATGAAATCCATTTACATAATTGGATTTCATAACCAAATAGTACATTACATTGATACTTTCTACTTACCAATACAGAACTTGCCAAAAATATTGGACAAAACCTCTTCAGAGATATCCTCACCACTAATTTCCCCAAGAGCTAATACAGCACCTCTCAAATCCACTGTCCAAAAGTCAAGAGGCAGCTCCTCTTCAATCGAAGATTTCAATCTTCCAAGTGCCTCCTTGGTTCTAAGAAGCTGCTCGCATTGTCTCTGATTGTATGACCAAAACAACACTAACCCATAAGTTCTATATTGCTCATTACTCTTTCAATCTTGTTTGGTGAGGGGAAGGTAGGAAAAGGTTACCTGGTTTACCGTCCATCTACGTCCACTTGCAAGAGTATTGTTGAGTCCCATCAGCTCTGATATTGCCATCTCCAGATGCTCTATTCCTTGTCCAGTGACAGCGCATGTAAAAACTTGTTTACTGAAAGAGTCACGGTTGATACTAATTGCATCCATGTTTGCAGCAGATGGAGCACAGTCTATCTTGTTTATGACAAGAAGTATAGGCGTGGTTGATCCATCTGATTTCTGTACTTTCAAAGAATTTAAAAGAGAAGAAAACATAAGCACCAATTTTGATCAGCAGAACTCATTGAAGGCAGAGGGTGGTAGGATTTTGCTGTCAAACCTTTTTTGCAAGTATGCTATCGAGAAGTATGGTATCTTCTTCAGTCCATCCATCGAGGGCACTTATAGTCATAATAATGACATCAGCTCCGAGGGCAGCAGCTTCAGATCTCTCGACACCTGTAGAACAGAGTAGGGCCGTGACCAAGGAGTAGAGAACGTATTGTCGGGTTGCAACTCGAGAAGAATTAAGGGCAACTCAACATATGGTCGAGTTGTCAATAAGATTTAAGGGAATGTATGGTCGGTGTAGGTCGAGTTACAACCTACACCGACATGGTTTGTGTGACCTGCCTGCAATCAACTCGTTTCGGGAAAATAATCATATATCTGTATGGCACAACACCAAATGTTTTGTCTAAACCCTCGAAATGCTGAAATTAGTAAATCATACCTATCTTTTCCACAATGTCATCTGTTTCCCTAATTCCAGCAGTATCAAGAAGAGTAACAGGAATACCAGAAACGGTAACATTCGCTTCAATTACATCCCTGGTAGTTCCAGCAATTTCTGTAACTATTGCCCTCTCGCTCTGCACACTAAATAATAAATGTGACAATGGAATAATGTGACTAAGAGTAAAAGAAAACCACTATATCAAACAGAAATTTCCATTATGAGGTTTGTAATCTTTTAGCATTTTTAAGAAGTTTACAATTTCTTTCTCCAGCAATGTAATAGCCCAAGCCCACTACTAGTAGATATCATCCGCTCTGGTCCGTTACATATCGTTGTCAGCCTCACGATTTTAAAACGCGTCTACTAGGGAGAAGTTTCCACACCTTTATAAGGAATGCTTCGTTCTCCTCCCCAACCGATATGGGATCTCACAAACCATTACTGGTATGAAAGTAGTAACAAGGACCAAGATTTCTCAGTCACATATCACCAAATCTGGAAAGTCAAGCAAGCTCTCCCATGTGATAAAGCAGTAGGTGATTTCAAGATTAAGTGAAAATACAACCACTCAACGGAAATAACAAGGAAAAAGAAAGAACTGACATGAAGATTATCGGATATCACATCAGACTCACAGATAGAATAAATCATCTAAAGGAGTTCAAGTTGAAAGGGAAAACAAGGACGTTATGCAGCTTACTTTGCTCCATGCATTAAGAAGGCTCGACTTCCCAACATTAGGACGGCCAACAATTGCTATCTGCAAGTTTTAAGGAGATGACAGAAGGTATTAACAAATGCACGCATCTCTTGTGCCAGGAAACAAACTGATTCGACGACTCTTAAAAGTTTACCTGTATTCCAGATTGAAGAAGCTTGTCATAATTGGCTGTCTCGAGAGCAGTCTCTACTTCCTGTGCCATGGCATGCACTTTCTCCATTATAGTTTCCAAATTCAACGGTGGCATCTCATCATCGAAGTCTAGTCGGGCCTCGATTTCAGTGAGTAATTCGATGCATTGTGTTCTTAGCAATTTGACTAAGGAAGAGAAGCCACCCTACCAAAATACAATATACTTCAGTAAACAAGTCGGCAGCCATTCAGGCAACGTTATCAGTCAAATAAAGAAGACCCCAACCTGAATTCCAGCCAACGCAGCATCAGCAGCAGCCGTAGACTTGGCTGAAATTAATTTCCCAACATTTTCTGCTTGTGAAAGGTCTAAGCGACCATTTAAGAATGCACGAAGGGTAAATTCACCTAAAGTATAAATTCATGCGTTAGCCTATGCTTTAATTACATGGATGCAAGCAAACACTTCAGTGAATGTATAAAAATGAAAAGGGGCACGTATATAGACCATGTAACACCCAAGCCCACCGTTAGCAAATATTGTTCTCTTTGAGCTTTCCGTTTTGAGTTTCCCCTCAAGGTTTTTAAAACGTGTCTGCTAGGGAGAGTTACCAGACCCTTCAAACCATGTAACGCCCAAGCCCACTGCTAGCAAATATTGTTCTTTTTGAGATTTCCGTTTTGGGCTTCCCTTCAAGGTTTTTAAAACGTGTCTGCTAGGGAGAGTTTCCAGACCCTTAAGAAGGGTGTTTCTTTCTCTTTCCCAACCGATGTGGATGTGGGATCTCACAATCTACCCTTTTGGGGCCTAGTGTCCTTGTTGGCACATTGCCTCATGTCCACCCCATTTCGGGCTCAACCTCCTCGCAGGAAGATCACTCGGTTCTGGTGGGTGTTTTGTTCTCCTCCCCAACCGATGTGGGATCTTACAATGAATTTAATGACTAAGTGATTCCAGTTCAGAAACAAACCTGGTTCTGCAAGCCGGGCTCCAGCTTCTAAACAAGCTTTTAACACACGACGAAGACATACTTCACTTCCGTGACACTGAATCTCGATCACATCTTCACGAGTATAAGATCTTGGGGCTAACATTGGCACCGTCAAAACCTTCACAAAAGTGCACAACCACAGCTCAAATTAATCATAAACTAACAAAAGCCTACACCCATAACAGCATAACGCAGAATTGAGAAATTTTCCAAGCATAGCAAAGTAAACATTACTGTACTTCGTCAATTACATCGCCCTGTTGGTCCAATACCACACCGTACTCCACGACATGGCTGGTGGGTCTCCATGGATGCTGCTGGCTCACATTCTTCCCCTTCTTTTTCGCGGCAGGGCAAAATAAACTCCCAACGATATTCACAGCACGAGGACCTGATAAACGCACAATGCCCACCGCAGCAGGAGGACCCCCCATGGATGTCACGATGGCTGCAATTGTGCTTGAATTCTCAATTTGTTCACGCTCAATCCCGGCATGCGAATCCTCCAATCGCTCATCCCGAGTCAAAAAGAATGTAGTTTCTGCACTAAGAGGAAACAAGAATGAGAAAATGGACAAACCCAGTAAAGTTGAAGTGAAAATAAGAGAAATTGATTAGGGGAATGACTTTTCCCAGAAGCGTGGGACTTTATCAGGGATTTCGGGAGAACAGGGCTGGAGGGGTTGGGTATATGGAAGAGAGAGGATGGCCTGGAAATAGGGGTATGGAAATGGGTAAAGAGAAATGCCATTGGCGGCGTGGTTCTGCAAAAATGGGTGATGAAATGGCGGAATCCTGGAAGCAGAGCCATAGCTCTGATTCGAAACCTGGACAACCAAAAGAATTAAGGGTGGTTTTTGAATGATGAGGAGGAAAACTAAACGGAAAATATTTTATTTAATACCTTCACATATTTGTCAAATATATATATATATATATATATTTAACTTTGAGGATTTTAATTTTCAATTTCGTGAATTTAAAAAAATGTTTAATAGTTAATAAAATATTAGATACTAAACCTAAAATTTAACAACGAGGGTTTAATTACAATATCAGTGTCTATTAAATTTTTAAAAAATATATAATAAATGTATTAATAAATTTTTTTTATAAATTTAAAATATAAATAAAAATTTTATGTTTAGTGAAACGTTCTTCTATTAAATTCATAAATTTTAAAAATATTAAAATTTAAATATTATATTTATAATTTAGCCTTAAATTTATGAAACATTTTTTTAAAGTTTATTTATTTATTTATGTTTTATTAACATATTTATCTTGGAGATGCCATAAAAAGAAAAGGAAAAAAAAAAGGGTATTATTATAAATATAATCAATAGATTTAATATTCACTTATTTCTTTTTATTATTATAATTAGCCATAAGCTTGTGTTTTTGGTGATGTTAGGATGTTAAAATAGACGTACGAAAACGACGCTCTCCAGTGGCAACAGCCCCAACCCACCACATCTCACTCATTCCATGCTTTTCCCTCTCTTCTCCTTGCGCCGGTTCTGCAAAATGAGGTGACCGGGACTTTGATGCTTTGATTTTTGATCCATGGTGGCCATTGACGAGACTGAGGTTCGAAGCAACATCGTACACGGTGATTTGATTGTCTACCGGTAGGTTCATTGCTTTTGAGTTTTTGTCTTTTAAGTTTCTAAATTGGAAGATTCTCTTAGCCTCCTGCTGATTTTTCAATCTGCAATTCAAACCACATCTACATTTCTTGTCTGTGAAATTTGATTCTAAGGAGGAAGAAGGTCTACTTAGAGAGGGAGGCTATTGAGTGAAGAATTTGGAAGCATCAGATCCGATAGCGCTAGTTTCTTCATCTTCTGCTGTTAGAGAAAGTTGTGGAAGTTGGCAGCCTTTTGAATCGTATGTATACATTCAAATAATATTATTCCCGTGGATTGGGATGACGCTCAAAGAGCGAGAGATAAGAGGTACATTTTGAATCGCTCATAATTTTAATGTCTGAGTTTGTGTTGCACTTTGTTGAAACGCCATGCTAGAATTGTATTTAAAATTTCTGGTTTGAATTTTTTAGTTCGGGTATGTAGTTTGAGTAGTTTGTATTCAATCGCTTCATGTGAAAAGTTATACAAATCAAACTTGCCATTGTTTCTTTCTTACAACAAGTGAGGGTTTAGAGACCATTGTTTCTTTCTTACAACAAGTGAGGGTTTAGAGATTTGAACCTCCAACCTTGAAAGATGGTGTAGATACTGATTACCAGTTTTGCATCAAACTTTTGAATTAAACGCTTAAATGTTTGAAATAATTGGATGTTAGCTTTTAAGAGTCTAAATTTAGCTATCATCCTTTGAATAAATCTAAAAAATAACCATCATTGTTCACGTCTACTTCGAATAAACAATGTTAACCTTAGATTAATACTGGTCAGATATAATCAACACGATAACAACTAAACTCATTCAAGTTCATAAAAATGCTCCATGGATGAGAATTATAGGATGAACTAAGATACAATGGAAATCTTCTGGGGAAAATTGATCAGAAGAGCAGGCTTCTTCATTACGTGTGGATATATACATAATGATGTTATTTAGAGACATTTCCGAAGTACAAAAAACCATCACCTTTTACTTTTAGCTTTATGAGAGAATACATAGTTGTGCGCTTCTTTTTTGTTTAGTTTTTCCTTTTCCCTGCAGCTGACTCAGGTACTGAATTAATCTTCAGGCATCTATTTAAAAAAAAAAAAAAAAAAAAAAAAAAAAAAAAAAAAAAAAAAAAAAA
>NW_019272030.1:1619099-1653577 GCF_002738345.1 Cucurbita maxima | reverse complement strand
AAAAAAAAAAAAAAAAAAAAAAAAAAAAAAAAAAAAAAAAAAAAACTGCTGCTTTGTAGCTGAGCGGGTATTCACTCCATTCTTCTTCCATTTCATGACTACTTAACTGGACGAACTAGCATTCAAATCTTAAGACTAGACCCCTTCCACCAATTTTGGGGAGCAGGACGAAACAGCTTCAGCAACTGTTAGAAAGATATGGTCCTCGCCAATCAGATTAGCAAGATCGGATGCATGGAGTTTGTCAATCACTACAGGCCCGGGGTTTGCCAAAACTAGCTGTTCAACAACACCACACAGACTTCTGGTTAGGCACATTTCCAAAACTTTACAGCACATATATATACCTCTACTGTCCATAACATTCGTAAGTAGTTGCTTTTTATACTTGCGTGAATTACCTGAATGTCTCTTTTCTGGAGATTCCTGTATAGCTCTTCCAGGGCATGAATTCCGCTAGTGTCAATGTCAGTAACAGCTACAACAAATTAAAAAAACCAGAATTTTGAGTTTGGAACACGGAAGAGTGTGATCTGATCTTAGGTTTGACTACTGTGCAGAATTATTCAAAAATATTTGTTAAGGTTGAGTACTTACGAGACATCTCAACAATCAAAAACTGAGTTTTTGTTGAATAAGCCTTCTTTATTTGCTCTTCCTCATCTGCCAACCATCTCAATACCCTGCGAGAAATTCTCAAGTATTGTAAGGGTAAGAGTAACGAAATTGAAAAGGCAAGAGCTCCTGTAGACATATATCAAACCAAATGTGTAGCTAATAATTACTAAGTTAGAACCCGAGGTAGCAATTTGATTCAATCATATTTAGTTGGAAAATAAAATTCTTCGGACTTCCAAAGTAGGCAGTCCCTAGGAGAAACAAACTACGGAAAACTTGAAATACACAAGGGAAATATCTTAAACTGATTCTCCAATGCCTAAAGATAAAGAAACCTAAGGGGCAAAGTTGGGAAATTAACACTGATTGCCTAGATATGGATGAAAACAGAAATAGACCATTCTTAAAGATAAGGATCATCTTTACCTCTCTTTGATGTAATTGGAGTTAGAAAAGTAAATTGCAGAGTCGACTCTCACAATGAGAATGCCCGGAACCCTTGTTGCTTCTGGATACTGTTGGGTGTTCCTGTATACTGTGGTCCTAGGGATCTTTCCAAGAATGGCAACCCGTGGCCTGGTTACTTGTAAGAGTATCTTAGCAAATGATATAGAGACCTGCCATAGCACATGAAAGTTAAGATTCAACATCTTTATGAGATTAAGCTGGCAATGAGAAAACTGACTAAGCTAGTAATGAGAGAACTTAAAGTAGCAGGCGTGATTCTTACAGCAATTAGGAGGCCTGTCTCAACATTTGCAAATATCACACCAAAGAAGGCTCCCAAACAAGCAACAAAATCAAATTTATCAATCTTCCAAAGCAAAATTGCTGCCTGAATGTCAATTAAGTTGATCACAGCAGTGATAATGATGGCAGCTAGAATAGCATTCGGAGTGTACTTGAAAAGGGGAGTGATGAACTCTAGAGTTAGAAATACAACACAGGACATAACAATGTTTGAGACTGCAGTTTGGCAGCCAGACATGTAATTCACAGCTGAGCGAGAGAACGAGCCTGCAAGAAGGAAACAAACCTTATTAGTTAACATTTACCATTTAATGCTCCTACTTTAAGCCTTATTTAGATGGGTACCACGAAGGAAACCATCCTATTACCTGCTTAGTTACTAGTTCAGACTACACTAATTTTGCTAAGAATTATGTAAATTCTACTGGTTAATGCTGACATCCAGACGAACTTGCCATCCAAACCTCTGATTTCTGAATGCTAGAGAACAACACTGCTGTTTGAAAATTATATCTCAAAAGCACTTCAAGGTCTTTTGAAGAAAGCATTTAATTAGTGTTTTTGTTGGCAAAGTGTGTTATTTGAAACACCATTCATATGAGCATTCCTGGATGACGCTAAGAAACATTTTCTTACACGGTGGTATTATATTCAGTAAATAATATCAGTTAGATCAAATTAGCTCTGGCATCTTCCTGATTCGTAGTTGCTTCTCACCTGTTGCCACATAGCAGGAAGTCAGTGAACCAATAACATTCATTGTTCCTAGTGCCACCATTTCTTTGTTACCATCAAGCTGGTAATCCTTCATGGAAGCAAATGTTCTTCCAATTGCTATGGCTTCCTGAAAAGAATGTGGATTTTCAAATAATATGGAAACATTCTTTGGTTAGTTAAACAAATATTAAAATCATTCACATCTACTGTGAAGAAGATAGTTTCACGATTTGCTTACCGTTAATGCTATCATACCGGCCACAGCGCCAATCCTGAACCCTTTAAGGAGGTACTCACCAGTGAAGTAGATCTGCTTCACTGATGAAGGATTGATTCCTTTCTCTATGTGTTTCACCTTCAAAAGTTCAACAAAACTGCAACTATCAGAGCTGATGCTATTGTTATTATTCTTCTTCTTTTCTTAGTGATAATCATATTTCAACCAGGAAAAAGAGTGATAAAAGATATCCTTACAATTGCGACACCTTTCTGGTCTGCATGGGTAATGTAAACAAAAAAGGTGGACAGAATGACTGATATTAATGGAGCAATTGCAGGCACCCAAAAAAGGCTCTTGTTCTTCTTTCCCTGAGATTGCAAACATGGAAGTTCTTCAAAAGCCAAGAATAGAAACAGGAAAAGAGCTTACGTCAAAATTTGCACCAAGTAACAATGCCAAGTGAGATTCGTACAATATACTTGGCTAATAGAAGAAAACTTAGAAAAGCTACTCCAATGACTATCGTCTGCCAGTTCCACTGCAAATGGTCATGAAAGAAGTTAAAATACATGAGATTAGTTTGCATCAGTGACTCATTTATGTGCAAATAAACACCATAGACAGGTGAGGTTTGAGGTTGTAAGAAGGCTTACTCCATGATGCGCTGCCTCAAATACTGAGCGCATAACAGAGATGATGTCTGTTTTCTTTGTAAAATTTTTAATACCAAGAAAGCCTTTAAGTTGTTGAAGGGCAATAGTGATGGCAGCTCCACCCATAAAACCAACAATGGCAGCATGAGATAGAAAGTCAATCAGAAAACCCAACCTGTTGGCAAAAGTCAAGGATACATATTATTATCAAGGGTTTATAGAAGAGTCTAAAACAAAACATACAGATGATCCCAAAATAGGCAGAATGCCAGTTGAGGAAATCAGATAATATTGGGGAGAAAGAAAAGGCACTCAACTACCTTAGCATCCCTAGAGTGGCTTGGGTGATCCCAGCAAAAAACGTAGCTGTAAATGCAAGCCGCAGATACGCTTCTGGATGTGTATGGTAATCAATCTCCTTTTGAAGCATTGTTCCCAGCAAGAGAGAAACAACAGCCACTGGTCCAATCGCTATGTCTCTAGAGCTACCCATCAAAGCATAAACCAGTGGTGGTACAAAACTGGAGTCTGCAACAATTTGAAAAGTTGGATGAGGCTGGGAAAATCAAAGTAGAGCACTCAAAATCCGGAAGAGACTTGGTGCAAGATGCATAATCAGTGCTTACATAAACCATACTGGGGAGCCAAATTAGCAAGTTTTGCATACCCTATATCCTGTAATATAAAAATTTGACATGATCAGACACTGTTTTTTTTTCCCCCTCTTTTCTTACATTTGCATGCATATTAAAGCAGAGCTAGTTTACCTGTGGAATACAGAGACTTGCAATAGTGAGTCCAGCAATTATATCTCCTCTAAATTTTGTCAGATTGTAATTCCTCCCCCATTCAAATATCGGGAAGATAGCCTGAATTCCCAGGACCAACTTTCGGGACTTCGATTGATCCTTGAAGGTTCGCAGAGGCTCATCTGCAAAGAAAGTCTCTTTCACTCTTGCTTTAAATTCGTTGAAGAAACCTTGCTTCGGTGGAACCCCCACCTTGTGAATATACTGAGTATTGTTGCGCGAAGATGAAAGATTTCTAATGTCCATCTCTTTTGTTTCAGGTTCTCCACCATTGGAATGGCCCCTTGAGTCCATGGATAACTAGTTCACCTATGGCGACGAAAACACATAAGAAAAAACAATGGAAGAGTTAATAAAGGTAGCTGAAGACCAGATGCAGCACGCAGTCAACTTCAATGTTCTGGAGCTGGAAAAACTAAGTCTACAAAACATTCAATCGGTTTCGAGAAACAGTGCACTTAAGAAAATAGAACTCTACGACAAAGCTCAGACCTGAGAAAACTGAATCCAAGCTTACAAAAGATTTGGACAGCAAATCGTACAAGCAATGGTGGAGACTCTCAACTGAGTTTTATAGGCCAACTTCTTTATAATATAACATCTCGGGAGATTCCAAGTCAAACTTTTCAAGCTGAAACAGAAGGATGATCAAAAGCAATTTCAATTTATATGTGGTGAATTTAAACGTCAAGAAGTACGTCGGGACTTCAGTTTAAACTTTAGTTTAAACCAGCAAAAGAGATTCACAAACCCATTCAATTGGTGTATACAAATATCAGCAGTGCTTGCATATGTGAGAGTTTCTGTTACAAGATTTCAAGTCAATAAAGAAATGTTGAAATTTCACCCAGTGAGCCAATCACAAACGAGTAGACCTTTGTGAAAGAGATCCATAAGAATCCTCTAAACCAGTTAGGCCCATGCGGACTTTTCTTCACAAGCTGTCTTAGTTTGCATTTGTCTAGCAATTATTTTGAGGGGGGTTTAATGTAGAATTGAAGTAGCAAGCAAAAGTCAAACAATGGGACCAAATGTTCCAATTCAACGCAATGGTCGAAAGTAAGCCCTTCGATGAGGACAAATGACTAAAATACAAGCAATGGGGAATAACTTATGGAACCTTACATGCCAATGCCCAGCAGTATGCCAAATTTTGAATAGAAATAGTATGTATTATTGTAGTAATAGAACATTTCCCTTAGGAGAATATGCCTAAAATCCTCCTTCCCAAGAAACTGAGTCCATCCTAAAATGGTAGGACCTGATGGGGTTGTCCCATATGCACTAAAATGCACCATCAAAAGCTCAACAAGTTCAAAAAAGAACAAAGAGAGAGCAAATTGTAAGTCAAAACTCAAAAACATGGCCAGCATTGCTGGGTTTGAAGCTGAATAATCAAGGGTAAAAAGAGCCTACCGGGTCTTATTTCCCTTCTAGTGCAAACCATCCATAGTGGAGTTCAAAATAGTTCATCAATATTGAGAGAAAACAAATAATAAAGGCTTTTGAGAAGTCAACTTGTTCCCTTCAATTCACACTTGGGCACTTTTTCTCAGTCACGAAAACCATAAGGAAAAAAGTTGATGAAAGGAAAAAGTAACACTAAGTTCACCATTATTCTATTGAAAAGAAATGGAAAAAGGGAAGAGGAAGAGATGTAAATGAAAAGGAAACATACCAATCCATCAGCGTTGAAGTCCATAATCTGTTTCCCACCTTTTTGTTCCCCACACTCGACGCCTTCTAGGGTTTCTTTTCCTAAACAACTTCACAGCCAGTCCCAACCTCACCCAATAGCTGAAACTCCGTCCAGATTCAATGAAACAACAAATCCGCATAATCACAATTTGAAAATCCCGCTATTCTCCTGTAATCATCAAATCAGAGAGGGAGTTTCCATGTGTCCAGATCTTACCGCTCTGTTCGGCCGCCACGAAAACGCGCCCTTATTTCTCTGTGATACTCCCCATTCGTCGCTCCAAATCGAAACTAATGTTACGAAATTAGGGCTGCTGCTAAAACAGTCGCAGTGAATCCAAACAAATTGAGTCAAATCGGAGTTCATCTTTTCCCAAAAGTCAAACCTCTCCGAATGCGTTATTGGAAAACTGAACCAGTCGTGTGTCCGCCGACGATGAACTTGGACGTTTAAGCGGCCAGATTCCGATTGAGTGGCTCGAAATGATGAATATGAACCGTCAGATGGTTGTAGATCACCAGATGTCAGCGTCATCGTGGAGGATCCGAGTATATTTGTTGACGTTTTCATTCACATTGGCTTGAGATTTTGAAGTGTAAAAGGTTTCAGCGTTCCTTTTTTCGTTTGTTCGTTTGCTAGTGTACTCGAGTCATTTAAAAAACTTAAAAAATACAAATGAAAATTACTCCTCTCCTCCGTCTTTCTCCTCCATGGCTGAATCAACGTCGAGCAGTTGAGTTGATCTTCGATAAGGAATCGACTGTGAGCGAGTCCGACACCGGCGGATCTCTAATCGTCATTGCTGAAGTCATCAGAGAGAATGCGGAGACAGGGAGGGAGGAGAGAGATGAGAGGGAGAGAGAAATTATTTTATTTATTATTATTATTTTTGTATCAAATACATTTAGCATTAAAAAAAAATCAACAATAAAAATTATTTCGTACTAGCAAGGGGAAAAAAATAGTGCCAACTACCTTTTAAACCTATTTATTATTTCTCAAAATTTAATGATCTTTTAAAAATTTATCAAAACTTAAAAAAAACTTATTTTTTAAAAGGTAGAAATTAAAAGGGTAACTTTTTAATATAATTTTGGTAGTGAGTAATGCATTTTAGCAAATTTAGTTAAATAAAAATATTTTTTTATTAGATTATAAATTTAGTTCGTAAATTTGTAATGAATATTATATGTTTAATAGATTATTAATATCTTCAATATTTTTAATTTAATTAATCATCTAAATTTTTACCTAAAATTGAATTTCTTTTTTATAGGATAATTAAATGAAGATGTTTACTTCTGTGAAGTACTAAATTAAAATTTAAATATTTATTAGACATAAAATAAAATAGTGTGTTTTTAAAATTTAAAATTTAGAGATTTATTAAATATAAAATTTTGAAATTATAATTTTATTAATTTTATTAATAGAAGGCTGATACATCTTTAAATTATTTTCGTGTAATTATATTTGAACTTTTGAACATCCCCTATATTATATATATATATTAAATAATACATTTTTTTTTTTTTTTGGGTACATAAATTTCAAAAGCAAATTGGTTTGGGCAATCATTAACGAACCTCTAAAGTCTGAAGTCAAGTAGTGCTTTTTTTAATTGAGTTTGAACCCACTTTTGGACATTGAACATACCAATAATTACCAATTTCCTAATAATAATAATAATGATGATGATAATAAAAGTCCAAGCAATATATTAGATTAGACTTGAGAAAATCTGGAAAAAAAAAAAAAAAAAAAAAAACTAATATGTGCAATAATTTCAAATGGGAGGGCCGAAAAGAAAGACAAAATTATATCTAATCGGACGGTTATTTATAATTGCAAATGAATATTTAAGGTTTGATTCAAAAATTGTGTTACATTGTTTTTTTTAAACATAGATTTCGATTATTGTCATTCAATATGTTATAGTAAGTTACAACGTTCGAAAATAATTTTATTTTGATACAAAATAACAATTTAGTCTTTTAAATTTTGTAAAATTTAATTTTTATATTTTTAAAATTGTAATAAGTTAATCAATAAACTTTAGTATGTATAATAATTTAATTTTTAAATTTATATTTATATTAAAATTTCAAATTAGAAAAATATGACACATTCCAAAACAAAATTCAAATAAATATTTATCCTTGAAGTAAATAGCAAGAAAATTGAATAAGTTAGACATATAATATGAAATGAAGGTCTCAACTTGTAGGGATTTGGGGCACCACCTCTAAAATCAAAGTTTATAGAAGGTTGGGGAGTAGTACGTCCGATTTACCTTCGCAACTTACTTTCAATTGTGGAGGTACTCTCTGTCAATCTGTTCACTTGCCTATAGCTTTCCCTGCTAGAACGGTTTGGCTGTCGAATAATTGCCTAGGTTGAGGAGAGAATTGAAATCGTGAAGGTAGCATTGAACATAGAAGAAAACACACATACTAAAGATTTCATTCATAGTGTCTTTTTGTGCACACGCCCTAAAGGGCACACGCTTGAGACCCTTATGTACGTACTTGTCCTTCTTGTCGTGCCACCTCACAGTCATGAGGATGTTCATCACTCACGAGCACTTCTCTCCAGATATGTTGTTGGCATCCTTCATTTTACCACCTTGGCCTTGTATGCTTACTTCTTATTATCCAAAGTATAATGATTTAAATTTCTGAACTTCTTAAAAAGTCTCATATCGGTTAATTTAAAGAATGATCATATATTTATAATAAAAAAATACTCTCTACGATAAAATTTATAATAGATTAGAACTAAAAAGCATACGAATATATGGATTTTGTAGGTCTCTCCGATTCCCCGCGAATAGAACAGATTGAAGCAGCAATACATTAGGAGGCTGCAAAATGGTGGCAGAAGAAGCAGCCATGGAACAAGAGAAGCTCGCATCGCGGAATCCAAGGACGATTCCGATCACAGAGACTCAGTTCCTATCGTGGAAGCGGCAGAAGGTACTTTCCCTTCTTCATCGATCTATCTCAGGCTTCGCTTAGGGTTTCTTTTGGGTGCCAATTACTTGTATTTCGTGCCAAAGCCTGTAAAATTAGAGGATTAGGGCTGCGTGAGATGACTATTGTGAAATTGAAAACCTCTAGGATTCATTCAGTTTAGAAAGGTATTGAAGAATTTGCTGAATAGTTTCTTGCATACATCGCATGCCAAACATCACTGTCATTTGACATAAAACAATGAATGAAGATCATTGAATGAAGCCACGGTATTTAACCTTCCCAAATAAGCCAATCAAGCAAAGAACCTAATCTTCTATAGATTCTTACAGATTATGGAGAGGAATGAGGGGACTGGAGGATTGGGTTCAGACAGTAAACAGGAAAGAAGAAACTTCATTGAGAACATTCCTGAAGGCTCAAGAGTCCATTTATGACGATCGTTTAAAGTTGGGGATAGGCAAACTCCTAGTAGCAACAAAAAGGAGATAAGCCAAATCTTGAGATTCATGATCATTAAGGGGTCTTCTAAAATGAAAAATCATAATCTTTATGGAGAGTAGAAGAACTGTGACTATAAGGATTAAAATAGAATGGACAAGCACCTCATTTTGAAGGGAAAATAAAATGGGGTAGAACAATTTGGAAAGAACTATTTCCGATCCTGAAGTCCTACGAGAAATGAACATGAGTCCCATTTCCCGTGGAAATTTGAATGAAATTGTTAAGGAAGGGGATTATTGAAATTCTGCTAGAAAATACTTGCAATATTTAAGCGGCTATCTTTAGATTTGGAGGTTATTAATGTTCTAAATCACGTGTTTCAACAATCGACAGTGACACGAAATGCAGGTTCGATTTTGTTCGAGTCAACTGACCTGAAAGGAAACTAAACCATTCCACCAGTCTTTTATAAGGCGATTTGTGTGTCACTGAAGTCTGAAGCAAATGAGTTGTTGATGTTTGACATCTATCTCCAACCATCTTCTCTTATTTGCAGGATGCTGAGGCATCTGCAAAGAGAGATGAAACAGCAAGGAAGCGTGCGGATGATATAGCCTCAGGAGCAGTGCAAATGAATGGGCGAGAGCTTTTCTTGCACCAACCATGGGTTTTTGATAATTCTCAATATTGAGGTTGGTTTTAGATGGAAACATTGTGGTGCTACGCTTTGTGGTCTCTTGAGATATTGGTCTTTTACTTTAAAATGTTACCTTGTATTGTATTTGACTTTCATTGCTCATACGAGTTGGTAGTCCTTCAGCCCAAAATTTTTATTCTCTTTGGCGATAGTAGCCGTATATGAATCTGTGTAGGTTTCATGCATGGTAAAATCCCTTCAAATTTTTTTGAATTGGACCAATATACAATTTAGGTGCTGATTTGTCCTATGCTGTTGGCCTAAAACGACTTGATGGAATGCATTTGTCTTCTCCAGTTTACAAATCACGTGTAAATAAATGTTATGTTGCCTTCTTCAATAGGTCCTTACATGATGAAATCTTTTTCATAAGGACATCATGGTTTTAGCCGCTAGCATATTCAGTGCTAAGTAAATTTCAGTCCCTAATGCCAAATTTTCTTATGAATGCCAGATGCGTGGTTAATGCATTCTAAGATGAAGAGGATAAATTGACCCCTATGGGTTGATGCCATGGTCAATAAGGGGCATGTAAATAATAAAAGAATCCGAGGGAATTGGTACAAACTATAGGTTACGTATCTAGAGTTTAACATCTTACAAGTCACCTTAGTAGCTGAACATAGTAGTACTGTTACGACTGTCTTGTAAGTTTACTTGAGGTGTACCTAAGATGGCAATTTATCGACACCAACCCAAATCATAATGCAAGATCCTTGAGTGAATTGACCATCTGATTTACAAAAAGGGAATGACCTCTTTTTTCAAGGGTTGATTATTTATATCCTCACTCATGGCTTTGAAGTTTGGTACAAATGAAATGATGCTATGAGTTTGAATACAAGGCTTCCTGGTATCATGGATTAAGTCTAGGTGTAGTTATGCATTTACTATTTCAACACATTCTTAGACATTTTCATGGGCTAGAAGAAAGGTGATTTTTTTTGTTTATACAATGACACTCATCCCTGATGAACAGAGGCGTGCCCATATTAAAGAAGGGGAAAAGTGGTTGAAGGCCCACCGAGTGAATGACCTTATCTGATCGTCAACCCAAAAGAGAGAGGATTAGCCTCACCGAGTTTAGGTAGCAGCCTGGATAAGCAGGAGTGGCTCTTGCACTTCCAGACACACAAAAGAAACAAAAAGGCATATAAGGGAAGGGGCCCTGTTTGGACCAACCCATATTTGCTGGTCCACACGAACATTTGATCAAAAAGGGGAATTTGCTACATGAAATCCTAGCGGAATCCTCTCTCTTTCTCTGAAGAATTTCTTGCCTTTCCTTCAAGGGATATTTATCCACTTCATTTTACTTCTTTTCAGGAATGGCTTGGACCCTGTTTGATTAAGAATATTTGATCAGAAATATGCCCTTTAACTTTAGGTTATTCTTTATTCTAAGTGCATGGGATTGGGATGAGCTAGAATCTAAACCCCGTACAAGACAAAAGTCACCGACCTCCTTTCAGTTTTGATTTTGATTCTACTTTGTCGGAGATACTTCTTTAATTCTTATATACAAAAATTGCACAAACTATTTGTTTGATACAATTATATCTATAAACTTTGGATTATGGATTTGTTATAATTATACCGTGATTTTTTAATTTGATCTAGCATCCATGTAATTTGTTAGTATTGCAATTACCCCTCTTGTTAGTAGCGAACATGAAATCAAAGAAACATATAGTGTTATTATGTAGTAGGATAGTACAGTGCAGAGAATATTGGGATATGAATAATTGATTGTAGGGTAAATTAGCGGCTACATGATAGAGCAAGCGTAGGGATTGTCATCACTAAACATTCGGACATAGTTTTCATTGACAAGAGTCTCTGTAATGGTGGCTGTGTTGGGAACACTCCGAACCATGTTTGGAGGAGCCTTCTTGTCGTATGAGGCTGAGATATAAGGATATGGCTCCAATGAAACTGGAACGTAAGGCCACATCTCCACCTTCTTCTTCGTTGCTTGTGCTGCCTTCAGCACCTTCTTTGGCTCTATGTAGCCTGTCACTGTTACCTTCATCTGCTTCACATCCACGTCCACTTGCTTAGCCCCTGCAACCAACCCCATCCAACCATACCACGTTCTTAAGTTTTATAACCATCATTAGTTAGCATAGTGGCCATTGTTGGGCTAGTAAGAAAGTAGATGTCGAGTTCAAATCGATGAGATTAATTGAGTGTGTGCAAACCGATTGGAGACTCGATGATATTAGAAAGTCTCTGGGAGCTCTTTTTATCAAGGGGGTTTATATATACTATGTTAACTCACTATTTAACTCGAAAGCTTATGTGTACCTTTTACACGAGACATGATTTGCTTCATCTTCCGACCGCAGCCCTCGCAGTCCATTCGAACCTTTAAAGATACGGTTTGCATCTGCTTCTTCTTCTTCCTGTGCTTGTAAATCAAATTGGAGAAGTACTCCCATGTGCCTTCAACTCCCATTTTGTTCAGCTTCCTGTTTCCTGTTCTTTGCTAACTACTTATCTGGGAAGATTGGTGGGAAAATGATGTATAGGAAAATCAATGGCTTTGAAAGCTTGGCCTCCTCTTGAACAAGTTCAGGGTTTATGTAGTTCTCTGGAACTCTCCTTCCCTCTTGTTATAAGTAGTTATGCAGGCACTCAGTTGAAAAGATGATGGGAGTTTTGCATCCAAAGTAGTACTTTTTTTCCTTCTGGTTTATTCAGAAAATGGTTCAATTCTTCGTGTATAAGAAAAGGTGGAAGTAAGGACAAAGTTAAAAGCTAGATGGTCTTCTTTAGGCTTTTTCTTTTAAACTTTCACTTAAGATTTTTAAGATTTTTAAAATGTGTCTATTAAGGATAGGTTTCCACACCCTTACGAACAATGGTTCGTTCTCTTCCCCAACCGATGTGGGATCTCACAATCCACCCCCTTTTAGGTCCAACGTCTTTTCTGGAACACCAACTCGTGTCCACCCTCTTCGAGGCTCAGCCTCCTCGCTGGCACATTGTCCCGTGTCTGGCTCTAATACCATTTGTAACTATCTAAGCCTACCTCTAATAGATATTGTCATTTTTGGGCTTTCCTTTTCGAGTTTCTTCTCAAAGTTTTTAAAACGTGTCTGTTAGAGAGAGGTTTCCACACACTTATAAACAATGTTTCGATCTCTTCTCCAATTGATGTGGGATCTCACAGCCTTAGAATGTTCGATCATTCATCTATATCCATATATCTCTACAAGAATATGCATGTATTGTGACATGGATCAGAAACTGCCACGTTCCATTGATTATCATCCAACGGTAGATGTAGAACCCACATGGCAACCAAAGAGTTCAAAGGGAGCTGGTGCAGGTAGTTGTAGTATGAATTGGTTGCTATAGTGTCCCATCTCTCCATCATATTATTAATATTGAAAACTTTCAACGCCTTACCTGTTCGAAAGGAATAGTGGAGTGATTGGGCGGTGGGAATTTAGAAAGAAAGGAAAAGAAAAAAAAGAAGTATAAAAGGAATATATAAAGGCATATCCAAATGAATGACTAGTTGTAGCTGCTTTGTAAGGTGGCGACAATTTGGAATATGGCTTCAAAACTTGCATTATCTTTCCCCTCCGATGATTGCTGCCCTTTAGGTTTCCCTGTTGGTGGGGATCTTAATTGATGAAAGAAAACTAAGTTTTTGCCTTTTTCTATGTCAAGTCTTGTCTTTATAAAGTAGAATTTGGAGGGCTTACAACTAATTAGGGATAAGTCCCCACAGGTTTGTTTCATTACTGCAAATTATTGTGCATCTAGAAACATCTCTAATAGAAGCTACTCACTTTTTCAAAGGGTCGGCAGGACATAGGAGTCTTAGGTCATGCATGGATTTGTCGAAATCGGTCATGCATGGATTTGTTGAAATCACCTTTGTTAACCCGTTTTCTTCTATTCAAGAAGGTACTTTCAAAAGGTTCATTTTAGTCTATAACTTTTAGTTACTTCATTTTCATTTGGATGAGATTGTATTGGTTGTTTGACTACAATGGACCGTTTGTGTGAGACCCATATTGAAGGGAACGAAGCATTTTTTGTAGAAACATTTCCTTAATAGATGTATTTTAAAAACAGTGAGGTTGACGACGATACGTAACAGGCCAAATGGTATTAGAATTCGATATTAGGTGGTGTGCAAGTGAGGACGTTAGGATTCCAATGAGGTGGATTGTGAGATTTACTTTAGTTGGAAAGAGGATTGAAACATTTATTATAAGGGTGTGAAAACCTTTCCCTAATAAATGCCTTTTAAAAGTTGAGAGGTTAACAACTATACGGAACGAGCCAAAGCAGACAATATCTACTAGCGGTGGGCTTAGGCTTGAGCAAAGTTGTAATTCAACACGGTTTTTTTAGTTCAATTTTTGCTTCTTTTTTAAGATAATCATGAGGCCATATTGGTATTTGGCTATTTGCCTTAGTCTTAAGAAATTGAACCTGTATATATTTTAACATAAATAATCGTATCCTTACATTTTTAAAAATAACACGTCACTGTGTTTATATCGTGTCACATCCAAATATTCAATGTGGCTTTGTCACACTTTGTTGGAATCTCTGTATGGGCAAAAGGAGGTTCTTTTGTCGAGACTTTTTTAGATTTCATACGACGTCGTTTAATAAAATTTAGAAGAAGTTGAGTGGGCCATAAAAAAGGTAAAGCCCATTATCAAAGAAGGCCCATTAATATTTCAATTAAGCCATGGAAAAAGCCCAATTTTATTGACATGCAAGTGACCCTTAAATTATAAACCCTAATAATCCAGTCCCGCCACTCCCTGCCGTGTAAAAGCCTCGTTAGGGTAGGGCAGGTATGCTCCAAACCCTAATTTGACATAACATCTGACGACTTCGATTGTTTTCATTTCTGATTCTTTCTGTTTCATCTTCCCTTTTAAGTATTCTGTACACCTTTTGAGAAGCGACAATGGCGCCGGCGAAGAAGACTGTAAGTGTTACTCTAACGCTGCATAAATGTTGCATTTCCAATTACTTCAGTGATAATGGTTTCGATGATCTGTTGTGTTGTAATTGCAGAAGAAGACTCATGAGAGCATAAACAACAGGCTCGCCCTTGTGATGAAGAGCGGCAAGTACACACTTGGATACAAAACCGTTCTTCGCACTATCCGCAGCTCCAAAGGTCTTCGTCCGTCGTTTTCCATTTCCAAGAAACCTTGTTTATCTGAATTATATTTTATTTCTGTATATATATATATATATATATATTTTTGACACTTTTCTGTTTTTCGACATGTGAAAATTCAGGAAAGCTTATTATTCTATCGAACAACTGCCCGCCTCTGCGTAAATCCGAAATTGAGTACTACGCAATGCTTGCCAAAATTGGGGTTCACCACTATAACGGAAGTAAGTATAGTAGAGCTTAAGCAGGGTTTTTCTGCTTTATTGTATTTTGAAGCTTCATATGCATGATTTCAGATGTATTGGATAGAATTGCTCTCATTGCTTGTATTGCGTTTCGTTTTTCACTTTTGTAGTATATGAAATAACAGACTGTGTTCATCTCAACTCTGTATTGGAGGTTGATTATTGTATATCTGGACAAGAACTTGCTGTGTTTGTAAATGTTGTTTGATAGTATATTTGAGTAACTTGATCGATTACGTAATGGGTGGGTGCTCATAATGGGTTTCCCATGACCGGGATAAACGAATTTGATATTCAATGTGTAGTTCGTCCTTGCTAGTTTCATACATTCTTATTGATTTGCTACCATTGTCTTCTACAGTTGTTTTCACCTTTGGTATATAGCTTATTGAATAAAATAGGTGGGTTGCTTCCATTGGTAGTAATTGGTTCTTCTGACTCATAATATGGATGTGTCAAAGCACAAAACTCACCTCAAGGCTCGGGTTGATCGCCTCTAAGTGATAGGTGATGCCTGAGTGAAGTGAGGTGCAATGAGTAAATAAATAAATAAATAGTATGGAGATCATAAATTTATATAAATATAGTCATGAAATGTCAAAGCTTTAAAAACTAATACTGTAAAAATATCCAAATGTCAAAATTATCCAATAATAATCAAGTGATGAGTAAGTTTGATTTTTCCTATTTTTTTGGGCCTTTTATCGTGGGCTCTTATACTTAGTTCCATTGGTTATAATGCTAAGAAAGAAAAGGAAATAGCGTTAATTGAATCATGTGCGCGCCTTCAACCATGGGGAAGGTGACGCTGGGCAACCACAAGTTTAGTGTGGGGAGTGCTGGATTGAAGTCGTTTGCCCCAGCTGCTTACAAGGCCCAACGGCCTCAGGTTGCCTTGCCCTTAACCATAGGCGAGCACCTGGTTTGCCTCAAGAACACTAGTTTTTCCATCCATTTTGTCTATCTTTTGTTTGACATATTGTCAATTAATTAGTGCTAGTATGCTCGTTCAGTCTGCTTTACCTTCTATGTATTTTTATGTACGTTTTTAGTATTTTTTTTTTCTTCTGTCTTATTTGTTATTTTTGTTATTTGGGTGTACATTTAGGTAACGTTGATCTTGGAACTGCTTGTGGCAAGTATTACCGCGTCTCCTGCCTCAGCATCATTGACCCAGGTACTACAAATTTTATTATTTGGTTTATCGAATTTCATTTTTATGTTGTTATGACGGTCTCTAATTTTCAGTTCTTGAAGTTTGTATGAACTTTTAAACAAAAACTTGATAGGATGGCAGTTAGGTGTCCGGTCTTTAACTTGATACAAATTTTATTATGTGTGTGAATATTTCTGCGGACAAATGTTTGAGAGAACACATGCAGTTTGGTGTTGAGTTTTGAAATATATTAAATTTTTTTGTTATATGATTAATAAAAAAAAAAAAACTAGCTTTTATGGTCGAAGTTCAGAATGCTACACTTCGGAAGTTGGCACTAAATCAAAACATTTGTAAGTATAGATATAAAAGAGAAATAAGTAAAACTTTCAAGCTGCCTAATACTTGTTTTTTAATGATGGGTTTTACCAATTCTCCTGCTGCTATATTCTTTTCCAGGTGATTCGGATATTATCAAATCACTTCCAGGTGATCAGTGATTATTGTACCCCGTAGAACTTAGTTTCTTTTTTTTTTCTTTTTTTCTTATTTTTTGTCACACCTTTTCTCTTCAGCAAATGCTAGAATTTTGCATCGATTATAATGTCCTCAGAATAGCTTCCTACTTTCTGCATTAAAAAAATTTATGTTGATAACTTGATTTTGTCAATGTCCTTGAGGTTCTATTACTATATCTAAACAATTATGAATTCAGAATGTCTTTGCCTTCTGTATTAGCAAGGCATTTACGTGGAGTTAGAATCAAACATTTGATCAACTGCCTCTGAGGTTGGTTAATCTTAGGGTAAGCCTGAGAAGTTGTTTGACGTCATAGCTTGATGACATTTATTTCTCAACTAATAGTATGTTGATTTTCTATCCTGAAAATTTTGAATTCAATACGTTCTGAAACTTCGGGAGTGAATCAATCAATTTAGGTTTCCAAGGTCTCGTTACAAAAATGCATGATTTTTACATGTTTTTAAAACTTCTATGTTTGAATTCGCTGGGTTTGAGTGATTTTTTTTTTTCTTTTCTATCTTTCCTTGTTCTTTTAGATTTACCTAACAATTTTTCTTTGGATTGTGATGAATTCTTCGAAGATTAAAATATTATTTAGATGCTTCATTCTCCATTAACATTAATATTTGTAAGACACCGAACTAACTCCCTAGGATTGCTATATAATATGGTTCTGCAAGTTACACCTCATCTCTATTCATTTTCAATACTGACCATGAGCGGCAAGTGAAATTTGTGATTTGTTTATTCCTTAGTTGAGTCTCTTCTTATGCCTTTTTTTAGTTTTCTTTTTATTTTTTGAAAATGCTAAAAAAGAAATCCGAACAAGAAAAATCGCGGCACATATTAAAAATAACTGATTTCAAGTTGCGTGTCTCCTTGATAACCACCGCGGAAGAAACAACGCCATTTTATCTTTCACTCAAATTCAACCCGATATATATATATATATACATCCATATAATATAGAAAGAGAGATGTTGAAGAAGAGGCGGAGATCAAAGGCCGTTTCGAAGTTCTGGAAGCTCTCCACTGCCGCCAATGACTTCCACCGTCCATCCTCGCCGTCGTGTAAGCTTTTCCCCTTGTCTTCTAACTTTCTTTTCAATTGTTTTTGAGATATCACTCTGTCTACACACGAACTTGTTTCGAATTCCACTCTCCGTTTCGATTCATTCAAGATTTCTGCATAATTTGTATTCATCCCGCGATTTACTCCTTATTCTTCCACTACCAAATCGGATAATCATCATACAGATTCGAAAAGATTAAAAAAGAAGAAAAATCCTAACTGATCCACTGCTTCGTGTTGAATTTCGAGTATCTTCTTACTTTGGCCGCAGATGTCTCCCCTTTTATTCATCTCGCTTCGCTTTTTTCTGCGATCACCTTCTTTTTCAAATAAACAATCATTCGCTTAAAATCTTATTTTATTATCCTTTGGACAAGACAAAACTAGGAATTTAAAGTTCAACTTCCCCGTCGTCTAGATCTCCTTCAATGGAGGATGAATTTCAGGTTGCAGTTGGAAATTTGGTAATTAAAATTAATGGCAAGCATAAGGCGTTATGAATTGCGCGAGGGCGTGAGTTGTATTGTTTGTGCGACATTGAAGCAAATACGTGGTGCAATTTTGTAGCCCACGTACGCTTCCAAATGTTGAAAAACTAGCCTCAACTCTCTTTCGAAGTGTCCTGAGTACCAAAAATCCTCAAATTCCTGTTTATTGCATTTACTGTCCTTCCAATTCAATGACACATTTTTACTAAACTTATTTCACTCACTCCCCCCCTCTTTTGGGCTCGCATTTAAATTTTTTCAAGGGCTCCGTTTCTTCATATAAACCGGAGAGCCCTTCCCTTTGTTACTTTATATATATATATACCCCCATTTCTCCACTTCTTCAAAACACATCCCCATTCTTTCCATCATCCCTCCCCCTTCTCTCTCTCTGTTGATTGAAAATTTGAAATCCCCCATTTGAACAATTCCCTATGCAGAGCAATAAGGTATCCTCCCTTGTCCCTACAGATATCAACAGCGATGATTACATAGGCTTGGAGAGTTGTGTCGATTTAAAAGGCCACCACACGGCAGCCGACATAACTCCCCTAGCGAGCTTCCCCGAGGGAGGAAATAGCAAGAGAGACAACAAAACGTCGTGGATGGGGAGGAAAAATCAGAAAAACTATCCCCCACCAATCCCATTATTGGTTCGCACTGAGAATCTGGCTTCCCACATACCATGGGTGATGAAACGGCAGTACACAGGCGATGGACGGCTCATACTGACAGAGGAGAAAGTGAAACACCACGAGTTCTTCCGTGCCCACAGATCCGATGGACGCCTGATGCTGCAGCTTGTGACCATGGACGACCAGGAGTTGGATGAGGAGGGCGATGAGGAGGAGGAGGAGGAGGAGGAGGAGGAGTGCACGGAGGCGGGAGGGAGTGAAGGGGGGAAATGGTGCAAGTATGAGAATGTAAGGGACAGAGACACAGCGTTCATGTTCGGAGTGGAAGTGGCTGCAGGGAGCTTGAGGAGTGTTCGAGGGTAAGGAAATGTGTCAGCAGCAGCAGCAGCAGCGTAGAGAATAGGATTTTAGTTGAAGCGAAATGGTTATGGTGTGTTTGGGAGTTTTGGTCCGGTTTTTAGAGTGTTAGTTAGTTTGGTTCTCCTATAAAAATAAAGTAATAATAATATGAAGGGTAGAGAGATATCAATTTCCAAATTAAAGCCCCATTTTTTGGTTTTCTCCATCTCTGATCTGGGTGAAAGGGATGAGTCAATTCATCAGCATTGGGTACAGCTATCTATCTATCCATCCATCCATCCATCCCACCCAGATTGTCAGTCCTGCCCTATCATTGGCCTTATTAAAATCCATTGAACATTAAAAGAAATTTAATAAAGAATTAAAGAGTCAAACATATAGATTTTAATGATATGAGGTGGAAATGAGAGGAGATGAACGAAGTGTGAAGTATAACGAGGAAACAGACAGGAATAGAGGTGTGTCGCATAACCAGAAATATCTGCAGAGAGAAAGGAGATATTTATATAAATAAGATTACAACCGTTTCATTGGAAAGATAGCGGTGGGAAATTGAACCTCCTTTTCTCCCTTAATTAATGTCATAATTTTCGGAATGCCACCCAAATTCTGATTCGAGTGTTTTTAATTATTATTATTATTATTATTTCACTAAAATTAGTTAAAACATGATATTATGAAAAGAAAGATAAATAATTTAAGAAGGTTTAAATCTGATAAATGAGAAGTGGGCCCGGAAGATTGAGTTTGAATGCTGCATGGGAACAAAATATGAGTTGTGTACTGTACACTAAAACCCAACCGCATGCTTCGCTTTTTCACAACGTGTACACCTTCACCTTTTTTCTTTTTCTTTTTTCTTTTTAAAAAATAATAATAAAGGTTTTATTGTATTTTTAAGTTGTGTACTTGTTTTGCAAGCTTAAGATAATCGTTTCATCGTTCTTCGGCTTCCTTCTCCACGCATCCAGTTTTAGGTTCCCCACGCAATTGCCAATTCAAAAGCAAGGTCCAGTTGTCGAAGCAGTACGATTTTCTATTTCTGGACTCAAAGCCCTAATTTCTTCTAAAGAAGAATACAAGAAATGGAAGATCGCGTCATTCGCACTTTTGGAATCGGCATTATTAGGTCAAAGCTGTTGAATCCTTCTTCTTCTTCTTCGATTGGATCTTGTAATTTGTTAATGGACGATTTGATTGGGACTGAGACCGCCGTTTCCTTGACTTCGAATACAGAGGAAACCGAAGAGAAATTAACTCACGCCTATTTCGATCGTCCTCATAATTGCAACAATTTCCACGGTTTTACCGAGCTAAATCAGCGATGTGTGCCGAAAAAGCAGTTTCCACCGCCAATTCCTTCTCTAGCTACACAGGCAGGGCAACAAACCCGGTCGCCATGGATTTTAACAAGATATTACTCCGATAGAAGGTTGATTTTGAAACTGGAAAGAGTCGGGAATCATCAGTCCATGGAATCGCACCGCGAAAATGGCCGTCTGATTCTCAATCTCGTACCGTCACCAGTACCGGGCGTCCATAATCAGGATCTCCAGTTCATCGAAGAGGACGAAGGAAATGAGGAGATCGACTCGATTGAAAGCGAAGGAGGAGAAGATTGTACAGTTCCT
The DNA here is from genome assembly GCF_002738345.1 of Cucurbita maxima. Lineage (NCBI taxonomy): Eukaryota > Viridiplantae > Streptophyta > Magnoliopsida > Cucurbitales > Cucurbitaceae > Cucurbita > Cucurbita maxima. The sequence continues at coordinate 1,632,725 of NW_019272030.1, read as the reverse complement.
GAAATTTCTTCCGAGAGTTTTACATACGGCGGCGATGGCGTCGACAGCGGAGTGTTTTGTGATCGGAAACTGTTTTGTGGTGTAAATGGGAATTTAGAAGAACGACATGTCGTCCACGGACATTTTGACTCGACTCCTCTTCGTCCGATAGGTACAGTTATGTGATTTAGTAAAAGATGAGCGTGCAGATTTTTTGAAGTCTTTTTTCGACGTTTTTCTTTTTCTTTTAATTTTCAGTTTAACCAATAGAAATATTTCGGCTTTTAATTATTTTTTTTTAGCTAATTTTATTTTCAATTTAGTTTCTTGTATACATTTTTTCTTTTTCTCTTTTTTTAATTTCCTCTCCATTAGAAAATGTTAGAACTGCTTGTTAAACTCAATATTATTCTCTGATTACCATAATTATTCACCCACCAAAATAAATGGACGCAATTGACAAAATATAAAAATAAAAAATGTAATTTAACCTAATTTTGTATTACACCAATTTACATTATTATCATTAATCACTTTCTAAATATAAATTAAAAGAACAAAAGAATTATATGTTTTCGAGGTTATCTTTGGGCCTAATGGGCCTGCCAAAATAACACTGCAGTGGTATCCCTGAGCCCAATAAGCCCACAAATGAAATGAAGTGTTGAAGGCAATCTAGCCCGTTTGTGACTCCCCATCCATGGGCTAGGCCCACTAAGAAGATGGGAGAAAAGTGACATGGTTTCATTGCTTTCTCTTGGAAGGTATTTCATTTACTGTACAGAAAAAAGATTACATTTAAATATAAGAGAAGATCTATACTTAGATAATACTCTCTACCCACTGGTGAATGAATAGTTGCAGAAGCTTTCTTCTTATTTACACAAAACTGTTGCATTTTTCACTTGTGCAGATGACTCTACACGCTCGTAGCGGTTCGGTCCCTGGAGACAGTATTGTCTGTTGACATCGCTCTTGGAGCTATGATGCAGAAGGTCAAAGATGAGGCCTTTGTTGTCATATTTGACCTGAAATATAATTTCAACTTGTTAAAGAGACCACTCTAGGAAGCCAAGAAGCTATGAAGGAGAATGCTCCCCCTGGGATGACCACGAGGGTCGATTATTGGCGTTTAGAAGTTTCCTGGATGCTCGGACGTTCTTGATAGTCATCATGAGCTTCTGTCTCTCCCCTTCAACCTCTGCAAACTGAAGGCTTAATTGTGAGTAACGGTCATGCATCTCTCTCAGTTCAGTCTCTACAGTTGTGTACTTTCCCTTTAGATCTAACATGTCTTTGATTAGCTCGTTGATGTCGTTAAAGCTTCGGAATATCGCTTCTTCGTCGCTGTGTTGCTTCAAGAAAGAGCTGGACAACAGACCAAAAATTTTGTTGAAACCAAGAATAGTTCAACTTCAAACAATCTAAACAATTGGCCATGGGTGTACTGGATGATGTACCTTTGAAAATGCGTGCTTGGTTTCTTTTTTGCCTGCAACGCTTCAGCAAGCTCAATCTCTAAAGCTAGTACCCTTTCTAATGAATTGCCACTGCTCGAAAATTCCTTGAACAAGGGGAATATGCTTCCTAGTTCTTCATTCACCTGAAAAAATGAAGCACACGTGTTAACGTGTTGATTACACATCGGAAGTCTATAAATTTATGGATTACCTTGTGTAACTGCATCAGTTGATGTTCTAAACCAGGAAACTCGGATTGAGAAGGACGATCATCGTGCGCAAGCGAGTTTTCGTTTTTCAATCTTTCCAACTGCAAGCAGAATGCAAGAGATGAATATAACAACATCCGAAAATGAACGTGTTTGAGTTCATATCTCAGTTTCTTCCTACTCACAGTCCAGGTGCAATTAAACTAAGTATGATACGATAAGTCGAACGGAGAATCATCGATTTTCTTTCTCCAATATGGCTTACTAACCTCCTCATTTAGATGGTCCATGCTAAATTTCAAGCTTTGAACTCTGAAGTTATCATTTACCAGACCCAAATGCTTCGTCTCCTCATGTCGCGAGTCCTCTTGATTCTCAGGAGAGATATCTTGAAGTTCATCAACACTTCTTGACACCAGAACATCCTGCCATTGACACGAAAATTAGAGTGGTGGTAAGAGTTGCATAATAACAGTCATTTCAGATAATCAGTTTATGTCGAGAAACAAAGCAAAGTACGGTCGATTCGACAATGACATCATATACCTGCTCGGGTTGCCCTTGACCATTAGGAAAAGCATGTGAATTATTGGTCTCATTAGCTGAATAATCTTGGTCTGTGCATTTTCCATCACTGCCTTCCTTGTGCAGGCTTGTCTGAAACTTGTAACTCTCCAGTAAATCTTTCATCAAGTTCAGTTCCATTGAAAAATTTAGTTTATCATCATTACATTTCTTTAAAGAAGCTTCAAGTTCTTGTTTTTCTTCCTTGCAGCATTCAAGACTGATAGCAGAGCATTCTTTTTCGGCCTTCATCAAATCATACGCCTTCTCGACTTCCCGCTTTTTGGAGAGAGCTTCATTCAAGTAACCTTCCAACTCCAAGATCTTCTTTCCCAGTTCTTCATTTCTTTTTATATGAGAAACTTCAGATTTTTTCCTATTTTCAACTTCATTGATTGCATCTTGTAATTTCCACAGAATTTCCTCACTGTGTTTCTTGGACACAGAGAGCTGATGCTTCAATTCCTGCACCTTTGTTTCATATTGTTCTTTAATAAACGCAATTCTGAGAGACTCTTGCATGGCGTTCGACGGTCCGTCGTTTTCTTTCTTTTCACGAAGTTGGAGGCACTCCGCATCGGCCTTGTCTTTCATCTCCTTCAAGTGAGTAGACAGGTTTTTGAACTCTTCAGTTTTCAATATTTGTTCAGAAAGCTTCTGGGTTAGATCATTACACTTATTTTGCAAGATTACCATCTGATCGCTCATGCCTTGGAGCAAGATCACATGAGCATGCTGTTCATCCAATTTCGACCGGACAACCAACAAACTTACTTCCAATTCTTCCTTACAAAGCAACAAATCATCAATCTTTGTTTCACAAGTCCTCAACATTTTCCCCAGTTTTTCAATCTCTTGAGCATGATTACTTCTATCAGCATCAGCTGTAACCTCCAAAAGTTTTGCCCGATTTCGTAATTCCTTGGACTGAGCTGTTAGTTTTTCGTTTCCATCGAGAAGCGTTTTGTTTTCCGAAGCAAAGGCATCCAACTCTGTTTTTAGGGAGTGGAGATTCATCGACAATCTAGCATTCTCTTCAGCTTGGAGTGCTTCATTGACCATACAATGATTAAGAGCAGTCTCTACACTGAGATACTTATCCTTAAGAGCAAAAAGGTCTCTTTCTGATAACAGATATTTCTGGGAAAGAATTTCAAGCTGTTCATGATACTGAGATCTTGTGAAAACTAAGCTAATATCTGCAGCTATTGAAAATTCATGCATTTCAGACAGTTGACTTTCCAAACAAACCAAGGAAGAATTCTCTTGGTCAAGATGCTTAAGAAGTTCCTCGGACTGTAGTAAATGTTTGTCAACTCTTGATTTCTCCGACTCGAGCTCTAATATCGATTGCTTGAGACTTCCAACTTCGGACTTCATTTTCTCGAAATCTAGCAACTTGTAACTCTTCTCGTTTAGTTGCTCATCAAGATCTTTAATTCTTTTGTCTAAACTATCTCTGAAACTTTTCTCGATCGTTAATTCATCAGACAATGATTTCGATTCATCTTTTGAACGATCCATCTCCAACTTAAGCTTCATTGATGACTCAAGTAGAGCTTTTTTCTCCTTTGTTAACACCTCGACGGTTAACTTACAACTTCCGAGTTCTTCATCTACCGACCTCAGTGCCAGCAGTTCATTTTCAAGGCCATTGTTTTTAGATATTAGTTGTTGCAGTTCATCCTCCACACGATCGAGAACAGACAGAAGTTCTTTATGCTGCTCGGTAAATTTATCTCCAGCTTCACTTCTGTTGATATTTTCAGAAACAGATTCGATTGCAACGTGCAACATTTCAATCAGTTCATTGGCCTTATCAAATCTGTTGATCATATCTAGTTTTGTACGTTCGAAATTCTCTTTCATGATCAGATTCTCTGATGCTGCTCTGCTTAAGGAGTTTCGAGCCGTATCTCTTTCTTCCATCAAATGTTTGTTCTCATTCATGAGCTGAAGAACTTTCTTGCATGCATCAAGATGGAGATTTTCAAATTGCAAGACCAAGCCTGCTAAGCTGTTTGGCTCCAAGTTTTCATAAACAGATTCACTTGAGGAAAAGAGATCGTTCGAATTTTTGTTATGGGAAGCCAACAAATTATTCAATTTATCATAAGAAAAATCAACAGTATTACGCAGATCCGCCCTCACCGAAACCAGGCAGTCAAATTCAGCTCGAAGAGCTTTCAATTCTTCATGCAAAGACGAAACCTCATTACGAAGATTTTTGTTTTCAATGCTTTCCTCCATCATGGAATTTTCTAGCTCTAACTTCTCCAAAAGACAGGATTGATACTTCTCCTCAAAACTTCTATATTCTGTCACTAACGCTTCACATTCTGTTATTTTCTTGGTAAGAACGGAATTTTCACGAGTAACATTCAATAAATTTTCTTCTAAAGTTTCAGTTTTCGATCCCATTTTGTTGTACTTCGAAACAATTGCAGTCTTATATTCCTTTAGAGATCGGATTTCTTCCGATGAAGCTTGCAGTTCAAGAAACAATAATTCCTTGGACTTGGTTGATAGTTCCAGCTGCTGACTGATCTCATCCATTCTCTCTTTCATAAGTTTGAAACCAGTATTTGCTTCAAGCAAAGTTTCTTGCAGCGTCTTCGAAAATACGTCCAGGTATATGTTAACCAAATGCACTTCAAAGACTTCATCTTCAACCTTTTGATACAACCCTTCCTGCAAGTAGAGAGATCTTTTCAAATCCTCAGAGAAAATACCTCCACTTAAATGATATTTCTTTACCCCTGCTTCATGATTTTGACACGGCAAGAGTTTGTCATTAGAAAATTCCTCCAATTCGATTTTCGGGCTCCAACCTATTTCAGAGAATTCCCGACTGCTTGGAAGTAAAGAACCAGTAACTGCATGCTTAATGAGGTTCTCATTAGTCTCAAACATGGACATGACCTGGCCAGATAGTAGATCAAGGTCCTTCTGTAGCTGGTTTGCGGCAATCGAGTAATTTAAGCGTGCCCTTTTCATAGCTGTCTCGGCACAAGTAGCCCTCCTTTCAAGTTCCTTATTGATGGAATCCAAACTCTTCTTCTCTTCAGCAAACTTCATTAACTGGGTACTCATTTCGTGATGCAGTGCTTCGATCTCATCCTTCGAAGCCGTGATAGTATATATACATGTTGCATGCTCATTTCTGAGATTCTGCAGCTCTCCAATCATCTGTCTCTGATTTTCCTCAAGTTCATGAATAAAAGCTTCATAGTAGCATTCCATCTGGTCCATTTTCTGTGCAAGACTCACCTGTTTTGCTTTTGACTCGTCCAACTCCCTTAGAAGTTCAAAAATTTTCCCTTTCATTGAACTGAAGGCGTCTATAGAATTGGGTTCGTAGGACATCAGACCTGGTATAAGACAATGAAGCATGTTATCAGTATGGTAAATGTCTGAATCGAACCCAGTTCCCGATGCTAATATCTGACTAGTTTGGGAGTTCAATTTACTGATCTCATTTTGGTTCGCTTTGACACTTGAAATTTCCTGTTCCATTCGTTCTCTGAAATCTTGTAGAAAGCAGAGTAAGGCCTCCAAGTCAGCTAGAAGAAACCGAACGTCTCTATCTTGACATCCAAAGTGAACCTTGTTTAGCAGATCTCTAATCTTTTCCTCCATTGTTAAGAGTCCCTTTAAATATTGTGGCTCCAACTTTTGACGGACGTTGTCCTGGTCGGTCTCTATGATTTCTTTTCTAGATTCTGATAGACTTGATTGCAAATTTTTTAATCTCTCAAGCTCATCTCTAAATTTTAAACACTCGGATTTCAATACTGAAACTTCTTCTGTCAGTTCTTTACCTGAAGCAGCCTCAGTAGCAAGCTGCCAAGCAATTTTCTGCGTTTCGACACCCATTTCATCAACATGACTTTGCAAAGAGCTTACCTCTAGCTTCAGCCCAGCAATTGAGGACTCGGCTACTTCCAAGCTTTCTCTAAGTCTGTTGTTTTCTGTATATGCCGTAGCCAGTTCACCATCAGCAGCAAAGTCAGAACCCCAGTTATGAGCCCAATTATTGGACCCCTGCACTGAATATTGGTGATCAACCTGGTATCCTTTCTCTGACCCAGGACTTTGGCCAATAGAAAGTCCACCTAGATCACCAGATACTGTGCTCTTTATGCTGTCAACTTCATGCACATCATGTTTCTCAGCATATAAACTTTCTGAAGTATTGGAAGAGACGTCAAAGCCAGTTGCTGAATCTGCATACTCTTCTTTTTGCCCAACCTCATCTTCAAGTAAAGGGAGTTCATTACATACTTCTTTGGACCTGATTCTTGCATTGACCTATATCAGCCGAGGTGGAAGCAGGATGGGAGGCACAGGGGAGAAAAGTTTTTGTAAGTAGCAGAACAATTTCACTGAAATTTGAAATATACATACAGGCAAGCCCAAGCTAAAGGAGAAGAATACAAAAAAAACAGGAGATGAGAAAAGTTCTTTGGCCTCCCTCAACTTATTCCTTTTACGCAATTTCTATCTCTTAATAGTGATGTACGAGCAGCAAACGTCATCTAATGAAAGATAGCCAACAAGTCCTTTTTCAGTTTATTAAATGTTATATTTCCATCATTCTTCAGTTCGACAGTTGGGGTTGTTCTTCCTATAAACCGATTTAATATCATAAGGATCTCTTTGAAATATCCCAAGTACAAATATTTTTGTAGTTAACCCCAGAAGATAATAACTACAAAAAACCATAGGCCATGATTTTATATTCCAAAACAACATAATTAAGTAAACAAATGATAAGAAAACCTTATTTGAATGATTATTCACTGAATCATCGGTTAGTGACACTTTTCCACTAGGAGATTCACCATGACTATTTTGATCGGAGAATGTCTGCAGCCCCCTCTCTCTGAGCTCCCTTTGCTGCTCAAACTCCCTAAAAAGAATGATATAAATGTTAACAGGATATAGGACAGATTATGAAAGTTTCATTTTTAAGTAGTACCTGAAACCAGTTTTAGAAGTAAGCAGCTGTACAGTAACCTGCCATTGAACATAATTGAACAATATGTTACAGTTGAACTATAAATTAGGCCGACGCAAATATGGAAAACTAATGAGAAAGAGATAGAATATCGATGAGAGCTTTGAGCTCTATGTTAGGAATGTCGAGCCTTTCCAAATTCTTACATGTAAAATAGTTCCAGATTCACATCCATTAAGAGGCAAATCAACAGCTGAAGGCTTCAACGCATCAGCATAGTCAGCAAGATTGATGTTAGCCTCCCCAAGGATGCTTGAACGAGATGAGCCCTAGAATTATTGGGATTTGGCCCAAAAATAGGTTAGAGAACTTGTTTAGAAACTGCTAGAGAAGTTTAAAAACAAATTGAGAAGAGAAAATGAAAAAGAATTGATAGGAATACTACCATGGCCACCACGAGTTTATAGAGCTTATCATCATATTTCTTTGTTCTAGTGTCTTGAAGAAGTCTAGCTGTTTCATAGATAGGATCAGCCCATTTGCAAGCTCCATTTCTCACGTTTGCTTTAGTTGTCTTTGCTGTTGCCTTCCCAGAATCAGCAGGAAAAAAAGATATAAACAGTTTGTCCCATCCCAATTGTGGAATCTGGATCGAGCAGGAGACAACAAGATTCAGTCGTTGCATAAAAAGATTGTTTGCATTTTCCGTATGCAAAACCCATGTCAAAATAAAAGAAGTACAATGAAGAAAGAAAGAGAAGTAAAAGAGATTTCAAATGAACGAGTTTAAGCTTCAGTGACTTGGAGAATCATACCGGAAATGCAGGGTTTTTTTTCTTTTTTTTTTTTGTTTGTTCTTGGAACAAGAAACGAACTACTGGAAATGTAGGCATAAAACCAAATAATGCAATGAACTTCAGGAATCTATATTCTTAACAAATACCCGCATGCCTACCACTAGAGTCTGAAAGGATTGTTGGGAGGGAGTTCCACATTGGCTAACTAAGAGGATGATCGTGGGTTTATAAGTAAGGAATACATCTACACTGGTATGAGGCATTTTGGGAAAAACAAAAAACAAAGCCATGAAAGTTTATGTTTAAAGTGAACAATATCATACCATTGTGGAGGTTGTGGGTTCTAACATGGTATCAAAATTATGCCTTTAACTTAGTCATGTCGATAGAATCCTCAAATGTCGAACAAAGAAGTTGTGAACCTCGAACGTATAGTCAAAAGTGACTCTCAAGTATCGAACAAAGAGTATACTTGGTTCGAAGACTCCAAAGAAGGAGTTGAGCCTCAATTAAGGTGAGGCTGTGCGAGAGCTCCATAGGCCTCAAGGGAGGCTATATGGTGTACTTTGTTCAAGGGGAGGATTGTTGAGGATTCTTGGGAGGGAGTCCCACGTTGACTAATTAAGAGGATGATCATAAGTTTATAAGTAAGGAATACATCTCCGTTGGTATGAGAACTTTTGGGGAAACCAAAAGCAAAGCCATGAGAGTTTATGCTCAAAGTGGACAACATCATACCATTGTGGAGGTCGTGGTTTCTAACAATATCATCTCGCGAATCACCACATACCTGAAAAACATGTTGTCTTTTGTTTTTTCCATAAACATATAACACAATTTTACTTGGTCATACCTACTCTACAAGAGCTGAGCTCCTAAAGATTAGTTCATACGCATGATTGGCATCACTAATTGAAAATCGAATATTAGCCTCCTCATTCTTTTATATTTTATATGTTTCGTCTATACATGAGAAATATGTTTGGTCTCGTCGTGACGCACACAATATTAAAATAGAAAGCACGGGAGACCTAGAAAGGAAAGAAAAGTAAATATGGACGATGTCCGCTAATGAAATAGGTTGACTTACATGTGTGGCATAAAATTGAAGCCTGAAGACCACCTTTACTTTTGTCTTCTCAAGCTTCCACTTAGCAATCCTTGACATTTCTATGTAATATCGCAATCATCCACTGCACAAGATTCCATTTCAACAATAGCTTAGTCTTATTCTTTCTGACATAAGTATAAAATTTAATTTGAATAAAACTAAATTCTCAATGTTGTTAAATCCCAGAAATTAGTGATTTTCTGTGAACTAATTAGGAAAGTTATGACATTGTTATCTTCATAAGCAGCGTTTTGGAATTAACATAATACATGAGGAAAACTCTCAATGTCTGCAAGAGGCTTGAATCATCATCACTTTCAAGGAGCAATATTTAACATTCTGAACATGGGGAAGGAAAGTGACAATTTAAAATTCAACAAGGCAGAACAACTCATTGGATAAGCTGTCAAAAGCCTAAGGTACTAAATAATGTAGGCAATGTTGAGGATTGTTGGTGGAGTCCCACATCGGCTAATTAAGGGGATGATCATGGGGTTATAAGTAAGGAATACATCTTCATTGTTATGAGACCTTTTGAGGAAACCAAAATCAAAGCCATGAGAGTTTATGCTCAAAGTGGACAAATATCATACCACTGTGGAGGGTCGTGATTCCTAACATGGTATTAGAGTCATGTTCTTAACTTAGCCATGTCAATAAAATTCTCAAATGTTGAACAAAGAAGTTGTGAGCCTCGAAGGTGTAGTCAAAGAGTGACTAAAGTGTCGAACAAATAGTGTACTTTGTTTGAGGACTCCAGAGAAAGGAGTCGCATCTCAATTAAGGGGAGGTTGTTCGAGGGCTCCATAGGCCTCAAGGGAGGCTCTATGGTATACTTTGTTTGAGGGGAGGATTGTTGGTGGAAGGAGTCCCACATATTGTATATGGGGCAATATCATAGTGGACAATATCATACCAGTGTAAAGGGTCGTGATTCCTAACATGCAATACATTAGTTTTCCATCACCACTATCAAATCAAGGGGCTTGTCAGCTTATATATATATATAATTTGAGCAGTTTGAGCAGAAAAAACAGCAGGTCCACTGATACAACTTAAACGTTGAAGTCCAGAAAAGAATGTGCATTCAGAAAGGGATTGGAAGTACATGCAGAGGAGACTCAAGAAATTGGATAATGCTGAACAACATAACTCGTCAATATAGATAAATTCAAACTTATTTGATGAAAATTATCAATCCCAATGCACATAATCACATTCTTCGGTGAACAATTCCAGCAGGGAGACTAGATACCTAAACTGGAAATTGAAATTTACAGGAGGACTGTTTGTAGATTACATCAAAAGGTCAAACCAACAACATTGAGAACAGCGGTGGAAGAAATTAGATGACAACAACGTTATTAGGTTAGGGAGAAACAAGCACACAAAAAACAGAACATCCGAACTTTAAAAGAAAAACTTAACCCAGAAAGGGAGAAAAACACTAGAGATTCAGCTCAATCATCTTCAACCCAGATTACATGTTGTTTCTAAAACACAATTCAATTGCTCTCCCGATGGACTTGAGTTCAATGGCTACTGGGAGGATTGGACCGTTAATCAGGAATTAAAAAGGTAAAACAAGAAGAAAAAAAAAAATAAAAGAAAGGGGAAGGGGAAAAGCGAAAGATTACAGAAACAGGATGACAATTCTAACACATACCTTCTTGGAGGAGACACAAATTTGTCAGAAACGCCAAATTTTACGAACAAAATTCAAAACACCCAGTAGAAAACCCCCGGATCGGACAAGGCCTTGATCTTGAAAACTGCCCCATTCAAAAAAATGCCGCTCGGGCACTGAAACCCAGAACAAGAAGACTGACAAGAACAGAGGGAAAAACAGATTCCCAAACCATCTGTCCAACCAAATCTGGAAAAAGAAAAAGGAAAATGCACTGTAAGTAACAAGAGAGAGTTTATACTCAATAGAGGCTAAAGGAAACACTTCATTTCTCTTCAATGAAACGTCACCAGAAACCCCACCAGAAGGAGAAGACCCAGATGCCAAAAATTCCAACACGAAATGTTAGAAAATTACAGAGTGGAGAAAACGCCAAATGCAGAAAAATAGGTAACACGAATAGGATTAAATACTGATTAGTTAACATTATTATCACATTTGGAAATTTAAATTAATTGGGGTTAGTAAGGAAATGTTCATGGATACCTCGACTAAGCTGCGGATCTGCAAGTGCTTCGGTTGGAAGAAAGAACAGGGAATCTTCAGTGTCGCAGAAGAAAGAGAGAAATTGGGGTCCTCCTATGCTTGGAGTTGCCTCTCAGTGTTCGTCAGGAGAAGAAAAATGGAGAAAGGGATCGCGACGGCGGCGGTGGTGGCGTAGATGAGCAGTAAAAAGAATGTAAAAGTGGAATTAAAAGCCATTAATAAGGTGAGAAGGAGCTAAGATTTCAGCTAAAAAATCAGCCTCAGGAACCCGCCAAATCCCTGTGATTGCCTGTCCTCCAATTAGTTATTTTCATAATCACCCTTTTCCATTTCCTTCATTTACGGATATGCCCTTCTATTTTCACTTAATTCCTCTCATTGCCCTTTATTTTTAAGTCTTTCTAATAATACCTCTAGTTTTAAATATTAATTTTTCTATTCAGAAAACTTTTACATGTCTATGCTATATTGTGATTTTAAAAATTAATATATTAAAAAAATAGTAAAATAATAGGTATTATTAAATACCAAATTACCTACTTACCCTTCTATTTTAATGTAATTAGTTTTGTTTTATTAATTAAAGTCAAAACAAACAAACTTCCAATTAATGTTATTTTTTATTTAAACTTTCCCTCTCATTTTAAGTTACTAACAACCATCCTTCTATTGTAGCCTTCTACCTACAAATTTACTCCTTTTTTTTTTTTTTTACCTATTAAATAGTTTATTTTTTTAAAAAATATTATAAATATACTAAATACAAAATTAAAAAATTAGAATTTTATAAGACATAAATTCATATAAATAATAATTGTAAGGTTATTAAATAATAATTGGGTGATATTTTCATGATAGCATTTTTGAATAAATTTTATTTCAAAACAAAAGGCAAAGAAAAGGATAATTCCTTTTGGAAAAAAAAAAAAAAAAACATGATGAGTTGGATGAAAATTAGAGGAACGGAGCCAAAAGCATAATTCCTTTTTATACCATCTTTTTTGAAAAATAATCTAATCCTATGATTTAGATTAATTAGGTGGAAGGTTATTGTGAGTGAGTCGCATCTGGGTTAATTTAGTGGAAGATCTCATAGGTTTATAATGGAGAAATACTGTCTTCATTGATATAAAGTCATGAGAACTTACTTTAAAGTGGACAATATACCTAAAACGAAGTTATAAGAGCTTATGTTCAAAGTGGATAATAGAAAGAGTCGTAAAATCAAATCCAAATTGAGTATGAAATGTTTTGAAATAATGTCGAATTTATAATAATAAAGTAAAAGGAATTGAAATTAAATATTAAAAATGCAATATTTATGTGAGAGTTGGTGGAGAATTGAATGCAGGCAAAGGAGCGGAGCAGAGTTTTGGTATATAATTGATTGCACCAAAATGGGACGCACCATGGGTCCCACCTGCACATGGCCTCCCCTATGCGATGTCGTTTCGTTTCTCCAATCACGATTTTTCTTTTTTCTTTTTTCTTTTTGTAATTATATAATGAGTGAAATCAATATCTTTTCTCACGTGATCTCACGTGCACTCCGCGCTTGTCACGACACAGAATGTCCACATTTCTCTATTACTTTTTAAAAAAATATATAAAATTATGTTATAAACATTTTTCAATTTTGATTGAATTAAAAAATATATAATAAATTATGATATTACAAAATAATAATTAATTGATATCATTTACTCACATTAGAAAAATAGTTAGAACGTGAAATGTAACTTTATGTAATCCATTATTATTATTATTATTATTATTTTAAATATGATTAACGAAACTTAACCCATGATTAGCCACGTATATAATTTGGAGGGGAAACAGGAAATGTCCACATCATCATAATTTCTTTTCTATTTGGTGGGGGAGCATAGGAGGTGGGGCCCATTTCTTGCATTTTTTCTATATTTTACACCATTTTTCTTAATGAAAACTTTCCATTCACGTTATCTATTTATAATTAAATATTAATAATATTTTGTAAAGGATTGAATCATAACAAAAAGTAGAGTAAATGGTTACTCTTAACTTGTATAATCGACAATGGGAAGAATGTTAAACCATAGGTTAATTATTGGGATACATTAACCAGTTTCAGGAACTAGATACAGCTTTTGACCTTCATCAACCATATGGATATCAAGAATTTTACCTCCATCTTCTGATAATATACAGCATTCACCTGAAACTAGAAGCTGATCTGAAGATACTTTGATGAGCTCTTCAATGGTGAATGGAACCCATAGGACGATTCCAGGCTTTCTATTTTCTTCAGGATCCCATGGGTGGAAGGGGAACACTGTACATTTCTTCGAGTATTTTCTGCCTGTTCAAAAAAAAAAAAAAAAAAAAAAAACC
>NW_019272030.1:1602496-1619014 GCF_002738345.1 Cucurbita maxima | reverse complement strand
TTAAAAAAAAAAAAAAAAAAAAAAAGTCGTGCTTTTTCATTGAGAATCAATCAAAATTCAAAATGGACCCATATGTTTTAAGAATTCCTTTGGTAAAAAAGATAATACCTGAGAATTTTTTAGAGGAATAAGAGGATTCTAATAACTGAGAATCTTTTGCCTCTTCGAAGAGCTTAACCAAATTCTTGTTTCCACAAATACGGGCTTCATCAAGCGGGGTGTTTCCCCATCTGCAGAAAAACAAATATTATAGAGTAACAACATAATGGAAGTGCTTTTCCAGGGCAGTGCAAGCAAGCTCAATGGTTACAAATCAATCAAGTATCTCCACAATAGTATATGATATTGTCCTCTTTGAACATAAGCTCTTATGGTTTTAGTTTTGGTTTCTCTAAAAGGTCTCATACCATAGTAACAGTATTACTCAAGGTCGGACGATAGGAAAACAAAAAACAATGTAATATGTTCTATTTGGGTACCTGTCCTTTGAGAAAACACTACCCCCATATTCTAAAAGCAACTTTGCCATCAAAGTTAGCCCTGCAGAGGCAGCTATATGTAGCGGAGTTCTGAAATCGTAATCTTTGGTGTTGGGGTCAATGCCATAGAGCAATAATCTCTTAATAAGATCTGCATCACCCCTTGATACTGCTGCACAGAGGAAGCTACCAGCATTCTCAACCTTCAATGAAGCACCTTCTTTAGAAAGCAACTCAGCAACATGATCGTTCCCATTCTTGATGGCTTCCATCAATGGTGTATTGCCAAAATTATCTGGGAAAAGGACGCATCAAATATCACTGAGTTATAGAGAAGATGAAATCTCAAAAGACTTGTGTTCTACTGTTTATAACAAACCTGTAAGATCAATGTTTACTCCTTCCTGAATTAGGAAAACTACTATATCATCGAATCCTCTGGATGCTGCAAGATGCTGTGGAAAATGAACCAAGTTGTTCAATATCATCTCCAGGAAAAAAAAAGTATACATATAATATAAAGTAAACTATGTCTATCCATACCAAAGGCGACCTTCCATCATAATCTGTCTTGTTTGGATCAGCTCCAGCTCGAACCAGACCTTTCAATTGGTACAGATCTCCATGATATGCGGCACTGTTCACCTTCAGAGCAAGTTCAGCTTCTTGCTTACCAATATGAAATGTGATATCTGATTCCATTTGCTTAATTCGGAGGCTCGTTTCTCTTCCCTACAGATTTGGAATCCTTAAAAGGGAGCAATGCAACTCTTAGAAGAATAATTTAGCATATAATCAAAATTACCTCAAGAAGGTTGTTCAAGATTTTCCTGCCGTCGTAGAAGTATATGTCAAGGATATTTGTGAAGGACTGCTTATCAAGGCGCAGTAGTCTACATAATTCACACACTCGAACTGTATAGGGTTGAGGAATATTGCAAAGAATTGAAATCTCTCCAAAAGAGCTGTTGGGTTCTAGTAAATCTATGGTTTCTTCTGAACCATCTTGTGCTATGCCCACTTCCTCCTGCAGAAATATGATCAACTTATTGAGAATTTCAGCATGTTCTTGCCAACCTTAACGTCAGCTTCTTCCAAAGACAAGTACAGAAAGTATGGTGAGTGGAATCATACCAGCACACCATGAGAGACAAAATAAAGTTGATCGACCACATTTCCTGGTTCCATTATCACTTCTCCAGGCAGAAAGAACTCTTCATGCAGTCTAATAACCTACCATGACAAACCAAAGAAATAACATGAAAATCCAAAATAAAGAAGAAATCATCTGCAACAAACTAGAAAATAAAATGCTTACTATTTGGTTGATAAACTCTGGAGAGCATCCTTTAAAGATAGCGACATTCTGAATGCAAGGCAAGTATAATGTTTGGGAAATCTGCATAAAGTGAAATAATGTCATGCTAGCAATCCAAGCACATTTATGCAAATCATTAGTTTATGCAAAGACATGGCGAAGAAAGTGAAAAGAAGCCAAGGAATCACGAATCTTTACAATGATATGATATTGTCCACTTTAAGCATAAGCTCTCGTGGCTTTCCTTTTGGTTTCTCCAAAATGCCTCATATCAATGGAGCGGTATTTCTTACTTATAAACCCATGATCATTTCCTTAATTAGCCGATGTGGGACTCCCCACCAACAATCCTCCCCTCGAACAAAGTATACCATAGAGCCTCCCCTGAGGTCTATGGAACCCTCGAACAGCCTCCCCTTAATTGAGGCTTGACTCCTTTCTCTAGATCCATCGAACAAATGGTGACTTTGCTTTTGGTTTCCCTAAAAGACCTCATACCAATGGAGGTGTATTCCTTACTTATAAATCCATGATCATTTCTTTAATTAGTCAACGTGACTCCCCACCAACAATCCTCAACATTTTCTAACATCATTGCTTTGTATACGAATTAGTTCCCTTGTCACACTGTTTATTACGTGCAAACTAAATTATGTAAAATTGAAAATCAGTCTTTACCTTAGCACGGATCGATATTGGGATGTCCTGTAGAACAGAAGCTTCAGTATAGCTACTTTCATACTGTAAACGTAAGTGACCTTTGATCTGATCACGGATGTCCCTGCTAAGTCTATTTCTGTTCATGTATTTCATTATATCTGTCATTTTATCCCTGAATTTCACCGTCTTGGACCCTTTTACAATCAACGCAGTCATGTTACCGATCAAGTAAGCACCGAGAACCATGTCAAATGATACATAAATCATAACGAATATCATTTCCCTCAGGTTGACTGCATGTATATCACCATAACCTGTTCATAAACAAACAAGAATTAAGGAACACAGCAGATGCCTGTAAATAACCAACTAGTGGAGGTTATTCTAATATCTATGTACTTCCATTTCATTGGCTCAAAAAATATCATTGAAGACGTTAAGAAGGTACTCACCAACAGTAGCCATGGTGACAATAGCAAAGTATAAAGATGTGGTGTATCGTTTCCATAAATCAATATCCCTGAAATGTGAGTAACTGTAGTCCCCCAATTTTAAGCTTCCGATCCATGTGTACCCTTCTTCGGTAGGAGGAAGAGTAGTTGCCAAATAGTAAAAGATGCAGGCCGCAGTATGTGTGCAGTAAAGTTCAACAACAATGAGCTTCACAATTCTAGTAAACATATAATTAATACGTATATCCTTCTCCATCCTCTGAAAAAAATCCGTGACTTTCCGCACCCGAAATAGCCTTATCCATAGAAGGCATCTCACCTCCTCTCTCTTCCAACAAGCCTGATCGAACACACATAAAAGTTTGTTTAAAATAGAATTCCTTGAAAGATCAGAAAGTGTGCAATAAACCCTCTTAGATATAATTTGCATTCCATCAGACACTCATCAGAAAAATCAAAGAAAGCTTTGTGGAGGGTCACCTTATAAATGATGTCCCAGGGCATACAGCTGAGAAAATCAGTCACAAAAGAGGACTTCAAGTACCTGTAGAACAAAAAAAGAACTTGTCAGGTGAAATCATGGACTGTATCACTGACCAGAAGAAATTTCCACTCCAAAAACAAAGCTATACTAAAGGTATTTATATTTGGAGAAATCAGACGGTGAACATTAATCTCAATCCCGGCTATGTTAAGAATTACGACTCTCTACAACAGTATGATATTGTCCACTTTGAGCATAAGCTCTCATGATTTTGCTTTTAGTTTCCACAAAATGTCTCATACCAATGGAGATGTATTCCTTATTTATAAACCCATGATCATCCCTTTAATTAGGCTAATGTGGGACTCCCTCCCAACAATCCTCCCCTCAAATAAAATACACCATAAAGTCTCCCTTGAGACCTATGCCCTCGAACAACCTCTTCTTAATCGAGCCTCGACTCCTTTCTCTGGAGTCCTCAAACAAAGTACACTCTTTGTTCGACACTTGAGTCACTTTTTGACTACACCTTTGAGGCTAATAACTTCTTTATTCAATATTTGAGAATTTTATCAGTATGGCTAAGTTAAGGGGCATCACTCTGATACCATGTTAATAATCACAACTCTCCACAGTGGTATGATATTGTCCACTTTGAGCATAAACTCTCTGCGTTTGCTTTGGACTTCCCAAAAGGCTTCATATCAATTTGCTAATGGGAGACCTCCCTCACAACAATCCTCAACCTCAACCGGCTGTACTAAAATTCTTTGTATATTCTTTGTCTAGACCCAAAAACAGAGTGAAAATACAAATGCAAAGGAATAATTGGGAAGGAAAGGAAACAGACTTGAGTGCTATTGGAGTGCGCTTATAGACCATTAGGTATGTCTGACTGTCTCTGTAGGCAAGGAAGAACTGGAAAACAATGTCAACGAGGAAAGCAATCTGTCCAACAATGTCAAGTATAAATAGATTATCTGGTAATCCCCTGAAGAACGCGAATTCCATGGGTGTGAAGAAGGAAGAATACACTGCCCATATCAGTATGAACTTCGTCCACGCCCTATACCACCTGCGTTTCATTTCATATTATTTACCAACTTCAATCAGTATAATATTTAAAATTAATAATCTGATTATTTAGCATTTACACCCATAAGATGCAATTTATGGAAGTCAAAATATAACATTATTAATAATATTCCAACCATTTAATATCATTACCTCAACTTATCATTCAAATCTAAAAATTAAAGTTTTTTTTTTTATTATTATTTTTTAAGATTAAACTTATAATCACTATTTCTACATAATTCTCATATTTCTTTACCCGCGTTTTAAATATATTTATAAAAAAACCAATCTAAAATTTAAAAATCATTTTATTTTATTTTATTTTTAAAATTTTGTTTATAATTGAAATGTGTTTTTATGGATCAATATTTTAAAACAAATAAAAAAGCGATAATTTTTTAAAACAAAAGGTTGAATGAATATCTATGAACAATAAGATAGTAATTTTCAAAATTTGTGCAGAGTCTCGAATCCAACACTAGACCTACATAATATATACGTAAAATCAATCTAAAATTTTAAAATTTTATATTATCTTTTAACTATAAATGGTTTGATTTTTTTTCTTTTGTATATTTACCTCACTTCTATTTACTAATTTAATACATAATTACCTATAATAAGCTAAAAGGAAAAAGACAAAAAAATATATATATGTAATCAAAATTTGGTGGACAAAAGTGACAATTAAACATTAATTTTATATGACCATAGTAGTTCCTCCCCCATGTATTATATAAAAAAAAATCGGATAATTCAAAAACTCAATGAATTCAATGAAAATTGGGTTATCTATTTATTTAAAATTTAGATTCACAAGTTGATATTGAAGTATAATTTATTAAATTTATAATAATAATTTTTCTATTGTTTATTTTTCAACCAATAGTAGTTTTTGAAAATATATATTAAAGTAAATTAAAAATAAATAAATAGATGAAAAAAAAAATAGAAATGAAGTAGATGATTGAATCTAAAATGTGTTCCCACTGACTCAAACCAACGCATCAAAACCTCGACTATATCGCAAGAAATTACGATTTTAAACGTCAAATCCTATCTTCTTTCACGAACATTTTAGATCTCTCGGTTATCTTTTTCCCAAATTCTTCAACTACTTCCTGTGCGACGTGTGTCAAAATGATGGAGATTCTTGGAGGATTATTCAAATTAGTTTTGGAATTGAGGTTTCCGTTTCCAGAAAAGCGTGCGTACCTGCTGTCAGGGTGGATAATGAGGCCTTGAATGCCATTGATGATATTTTCGCGGCTAAATCTTCTGCGACCCGATTGCATACTCAACTCTTTCTGAACCAGGTCCAGTCGGCTCGCTCGCGACGACGCAATCCGTTCGCGAACGGTTTCCACATTATATTTCTCCTCATTCGAATCCATCCACCGCCTTTCCGCCTTCCGCCTTCCGCCTTCCGTCCTCCTCTCTTCACCAGAACCACACCTGCTTCTACTTCCTGCATACGATTTCCTCGAACAGATGAGACATTGGAGAGACCTACTTCAAAGCAAAAGCTAAAGCTAAAGGCGAACTCAATCGCCGAACTTAATGTTCAACTACAAAGCTCGCGAACGATGAGACGATCATGGATTTTGAAAACGAATTAACTGCAGAGGAAGTGGAAAGAAGGTTACCGTGCAGAATCTGCCGCTTGAAGCTTTTGATTGTGCGTACAGATGGAATCGCGAGGAAAATGAGAGAAACAGTTTGGAAAATGACACAAAGCGCAGTTCGGATTTTCACGGAAATCTTCACGAATATTGCAACAGTGGGAAAGAGAACAAGAAAGAGAATTTTTCTTTAAAATAAATATTGTTGGATGAAGAAGAAGAAGCGAATGGATTTATAGATAAGGATGGGTAATTTTTTTAATCGCCAAATCGCCGTTTGCATTAAGGCCCGTTTATTTGTTGAAAACTAAAATGAGCTGGAATCAAAATCAATGGCATGTAATTTGTTTCCTTTAAACTGTCACAAATCAAAATTAAAATTAGATTAATGTAATTATCAATTTGTTGTACAGTAAAACTAAATAAAGGCTAAACTAAACTCCCATAACTATAATTGTTTTGTTTTATTTTATTTTAAAACGTAAATTTGGGTGCAATTCTCACCCTATAACTTACGTGTTATGTGAACATTTATCTAGTCATGAATTATGCGGACGCGTATTTTTATTTTTATTTTTATTTTTGTTACTTTTGGGTGCATGAGCTCACAATCCAATCAACTCTAAGAAGTACGGTAGTAGAATGTCTGCAGATAATTACTATGTATAGACGATAAATTTATATATTAAAATATTAAATAAAATATAGACATTACATAGGTCATAATGGACACTGATATGCATTTTTACATTTTTTTTTTCTATGATTTTTATAATTTGTTTATTTAAATTATGTTAGATTAGCCATCAATTATGAATATATTTACATATATATGTGATGAATCGTGCAAATACTGTACAACTGTCTAATATGAGGTTGCTGGCATGTTATGGAAGGCTTAAAGAGTTTTAATAATTCCATTACTTTAAAATATCTGTTAATCGTCGGATTTATTTAATTAATCTGCATTAGTCAAGATTAGCATGGTTAAGTGAACACTTGGACGATGGAGATTGCGATCATTGCCATTTTTAAAATAAATTAGAAAACCAAAATTTTAATAGTTAAATATTTGGGATATTATAAATGTCTGTGCCTTTTATAAAAAAAAAATAATTTACAAATCTCACTCTGTATTTTTAAATTTAATTACAAAATCAACCTATCAAACCCATCGAAGATCTCATATCCACTCCTTAACTTTCGTCTAATAAAATGGTGTATTCAATTATTGTTTAAACTTTTCTTTTGAAAATGATAATTTAAATTATTAGAATTAATATAATCTTTTATTCAATTATGAGTGATGAGTTTATTTAAAAGCAATTCTATTTCGGTAGGGGTGGAGCGTACACGTGTACGAATGGATCTGGAAACTGTTTAATGATAATAGCTTTATAATTTATTTATTTATTTTGTTTTAAAGACTCAAATGATGATTTCCCCCTAATAATTTACAGAATTAGTTGCCAAATTCGTATTGGCTCAAATTATTTTAGACATTTAACAACCTATTTATTTATTTACCTATGTTTAGTGCCATAGAATTTATATATTCAAAATTAAAAAAAAAATACAAAAAATGACATAAAAATATAAATAATTTATTTTAAGATAAATTAATATGGGTTTAGGGTCTAATTTTGTATTATCAATTTTTTTATTGTGAATTAATGTGTTTAACTATGTTACAATTCAATCTTAAGAAAGGTATTAAAATTATTATTTACTTAATCATATTCAGATTAAGTATATATTATCAGTTAATTACCATAGTGAAAAGCTTTTATTGAATAATGACCCAGAGAAAGAGAAGTTGAATTAGAGGCCGCTTGACCATGAGATAATAATAATGAAATTGTAAGCACCAAAATTAAAATTGCATATGATAATCAAAAAAGATTGATATATTATAAGGTGAATAGGCATGTGGGGGAGGGATTGTGGGTCACAGGGAAATGTTTAGTTACTAAATGCATTTCAGATTGCTATACATACTACATTCACAAGGGGGCCATGCATTCAATTATTATCAAGTCCACACACAGAGAATCCAGTTCAGTAGATAATGCGATGCAGTCCAATAGCCAAAATAACTTCAATATGTTATAAGTCGATCAACACAAACTCTCATCAAAAAGTACTTATAAACTCATTTTCCAACAAACTTCGACAATCCTCCCATCGAATAAAACACACCATATAACTTCCATGAGGCCTATAGAGCCCTCGAACAACCTCTCCTTAATCAAGACTCTGCTCCTTCTCGGGAGCCCTCCCTCAAATAAAGTACACCATTTATTCGACACTTGAGTCCCTTTTAACTACACATTCAAGACTCTCAATTTTCCTATTAACAATGGCAATATTAAGGGCGAGATTTTGCTTGCTTTTGATTTTCCCAAAAGACCTCATTCCAATGGAGATAGTATTCATTGTAAACCCATAACCTCTCTATAACCTCTCTAATTAGAGAGGTGGACTCTCTCCTAACCATCCACAACACACCACTCTATCATCGCCACACTTTCTCTCTCAAACAGCTATGAAACTCAGAAATTTAGGCAGGGGCAGGAACGGGTAGCGATTTTGATGATTGAAAGGAATTACAGTGGGTAGAGTTTTTGGAACCCGGATGCAGGAACGATAAAATAAGGGAACATAAAAGGTCTTATGTGGGTTTGCTATTACTTTTAATAATAATGTTTAGATTTCAAGTGGTGAAAATATAATTCTTAGTGTTATTAATTTGATTGGAGGTTTAATCAGGACAATGTCAACGGGAGAGATGTTTTAACTCATCAATTGGCATAATAATTCTATGGTTCTAAATCTAATCCCACATAATATAAGATGATTAAGAAAAAACACTTGAAAACAAACCAGTCAGTTTCCTTATTCAATTTCATCAAACTGAAAATCAGAAGTAGCAGATCCAAGTCCAGGAGGGCGAGGAGGATGAAGATGAAGATGAAAATGAAGAACACTACAACATCACGCAAGGCTAGAGGACCAGACCTTAAGCACGAAGAAGCGTCACGGCAAACGAGATTGTGCAAATCATCAGACCAAGCAACGCCAAGAAAAAATATTTCCTGTTCAATTGTCATCCCAAATACAAAAAATCCATCCATCAATTTTCCAAATTGAATCAGATTATTAAAATCGAATCTCAACAGAGAATTTCCCAGAAAACGAACCCGATGGTGAGACGCTTTTCAGGCACGCCAGTGGCGTAACCTCTGAAGTAGAAGAACCGAGCCACGACATAGAGAACCCCCAACGAAGCGCTAATACAAGGATGCCTAATTCCTCCAAAAATCATA
Source organism: Cucurbita maxima (assembly GCF_002738345.1). Taxonomy (NCBI): domain Eukaryota; kingdom Viridiplantae; phylum Streptophyta; class Magnoliopsida; order Cucurbitales; family Cucurbitaceae; genus Cucurbita; species Cucurbita maxima. The sequence continues at coordinate 1,609,596 of NW_019272030.1, read as the reverse complement.
AGCATGAAGAACAGAGGCATCATTTCCAGCGAATTCTGGTGCCCTCTCTGTTCCAAACACACTCCACAATTCAGACTCAACCGTAACAAAAACAAAAACATAAAAAATCGAATCAGAGTTCAAAGAATCAGAAACCTGGATACAGTTGAAGATCTTCGCATCCTTGTTCTCAGATTCCAGAGCGTAGAGATTGGGGTAAAAGACCTTATACCTAAAATACAAAATCGAAACAGAAAGATATAACAATATTCACGAAAAAGAGAGACAACAAAATCCAAAAAAGAAAGAGAAGAGAAGTTACTTCTTCCGAGCGCGGCCGACCTGACCGGCCATCCAGAAATTGAAAAAGGAGTAGAGGACAAGAACAAGGACGACATAGCCATATTCTCTGGGGAAAAGGTCGATAGCGGCCATTTTTGGAGATGGAGGTGAGAATTGAAGGAGATGGAAGGAGGTTCTTATGGGTAAGGGAGTGTAGTCGGCAACTTCTTCTCCAAGCCATTGAGTTTACTATTGATTGGTTGAGTCAACTGTAAAACATGACCGGATCGTCTCTGAGTGGAATTTGGGGATTAGGGTTTCAGAATCTAGAATTCTCCGTCCGGGATCAGTAGCTTCTTTATTTATGTATTTATTTATTTATTTTTGTGGTTGGGGGTAATAAAGACATTTAAACCATTGTTCTTAAATTTTAAAAATTTACACGTTTAATTTTACATTTTACATTTTTATCCGATACTGACTTTTACTCACTTGTGTTAATTTTCTATTTAATTCATTTAAAATAATTAAATAAGTTTCACTGTTGACATTATTATTTTTAAAAAAATCCCTTCATAATTATTCGGTATCTAATTGTTTAAATATTATTTTAATTTTATTTTAGTTCGTGTGACTTATTTCAAATAATAATTTTGGTCTATGCTAATTATTATATTATTTTTCACCTAACTTAGGTATCTAATACAATCATGTAGCATGTAGCACGTGTGCATATTTAAAATGGTTATTAATTTATTAAAAATAAAATTAAAATAAATACCAAAATAGTTATTTTTGAAAGTTCATAGATTAAATATATAATTTAAAATAAAGTAAATTAAAAAACAATGAAAACTTTAAATTTGGAAATAATTCGTCCTATATTCTTTTTATGATTTTCCTCCACATATGGCCCCACCTCTACATGTGACAATGATTTTGAGAGTAGAATAAATTAGGTAACTAGGAGCAGCTTTTAATGATCATGAGCGGCGGTGCTCCGGCGCGGTTGTTTTCCGGGCGAATGGACGAGAGTGCCAACGACCACATCCTCCAGTTTGCCACACATCACCGACGGTCTCCGCCGCCACAAACCTGTTCTAAACTTCTTGGGCTTCGTGGTCTTCCTTTCAATCTGTCGTCCCAGATCCAAAAGTTCAGATTCAAAGCTCCTGATGCTAAAATTATTCCGATCAGTGGGGTCCTGGAGATCAGACAACCGCCGAGAAATGCTGGCAACTTCGTAGCTGTCAAGTAGAGACGGTGTTTGGGAGCGTCTGATGGCCTCGAGCCTGTAGCGAGAGGGCTTGGGGAGTGTAGTGGGCCTTGTGAGGCCGAATTCCCGCATGGGCTTGGAATCGGAGCCGGACCCATGCTGGTACCAGGCCCACGCCGCTGCCTTCACCGCCGCTAAGTCATCGGTGGTGGGTTCCGTCGGGGGGATAGGGCTGAGGGAGATGGATGGCGGCAATGGCATGGGGAAACGAAGGAAGCGTGGATTTTAGTTTTTGGGGATGATTTGTTGGAATTTATGGGGGGCTATGATGTTCCACGCCATTGGCTCTTTTTACCTTTTTACCCTTTTTCTTAAAAAAATAAATAAATAAATCTAAAAGAACTGAATTTAAACCTTTAAACAATTATATAAATTTAAATCTAATTTAATATCACGATATTGGCAGAAAGTACATGCTATTTCAAGCTATATGGAGTGGAGGGAAGAAGAAGAATGGACAATTAACCGACAAAGTTTCATACCATTAAAGACAATCACATGTTGGTTCACAATCGAAATCTCTTCGATCGTAAACGAGAGTTATTGAGTTTCAGGGTTACGTTCTATTTCTCGTTTCAGCAAAATTTGCTTAACTTTATTATTTAAATCTCGAACATGGAGTTTCCTTTTGCAGCTGAAGAAGATAATAAGAAAGACATGGAAATTATAAAACCAAATGACCAAACAAACATTTTGGTGTGCTCTAAATTCATGGCTTCCAAAGGATGGTAGTTTCTGCAATCATGGAAGTGACTGTATAAGGATCCATGTTGGATGCAGGCCTTCTGTCTTCAAAATAGCCTTTCCCGGATTTCTCCGTGTCTCGCCCGACTCGAATCGAAGCTCCTCGATTTGCAACACCCTACGTCAATTATGCACCAAATCAAACTAAACTATACTATACGTTTAATTCAACCATAAATTTTATGGTGATTTGTTTACCCATAAGAAAGTGTTGATGTCCGCTGTTTCGTGTCGACCAGTGAGACGCCGCTCGTTGCCTTCTCCGTATGCAGCGATGTGTTCTTTGTGCCTTAGTCCTAGTTTTTCGATGGCTTTCTTGATCACCTCGTAACCTCCTTCTTTTCTCATCGACTTCGTACTGAAAATTTTAATTTTAAAAGATTATAAAAATTATAAATCATTTTCAAAGGCTAAATTTAAATTTATTACCTGTAGTTGGTATGGGCCCCAGCTCCATTCCAATCACCCTAATGTGTGAATGAGTATATAAAAATTAAGGTGAGAAATTAAAATTCAAATTAAAATTTAAAAATTAATTGGAAAATGAAATTAAAATTTCTAACCGGAATTGGTTTGGGGTCAAAGGAAAGAACCACCCCCGCAATTTCCGTAATCCTCTGTTAAATCACACCCAGGTAAAAGTTTAGTAAAAGGTAAAAAAGGAGGTGCCAAACTGGCGGTAATTTTGAAGTTACCTCTAAAATGTACCGCGCGACCCACAGTTCATCTGCTGCTGATATTCCCACGGATGGACCAACTTGGAATTCCCACTAAACCATTTTTAAACATTCTAATTTTAATTTTTGTAACGCGTTAAAGTTTAGAGATCAAAGTCGCATGTTTACGGGATAATAATTTTTTTTTTTAATGAAACGAGGTATTACTTGACCAGGCATGACTTCGCCGTTGATACCACTGATGTTGACACCAGCATATAGACAGGCCTTATAGTGAGCATCAACAATGTCGCGACCAAATGTTTTATCCGCACCAGCACTACAATAGTATGGTCCCTGTGACCACATCACAACGTTTACCCCTTTAATCTTCTCATTAACCAACACTAATCCTCTTCAAATTTCATAATCAACGGTAGATATTGTTCGTTTTGTATCTTTTACGTATCGTCATTAACCTCGCAATTTTAAAATGAATTTACAACGGATATGTTTTCACAATCGAATTTGGTGTTTACCTGAGGCCCAGGAAAGCCACCAATGGGCCATCCAACAGGCCATTTGACATCCTTCTGCAACAGTGTATACTCCTGCTCAATTCCATACCTGTTTTTTTCCTCCAAAATTTTAAGCTAAATAAAAACACCCGAACAAGAACAAGAATTCAAAACCAGACCAAACCAAACCAAACCAAATACCATGGCTCTTCAGCTACTACATCCGGATGGCTAAAGATCTTCGCCGCCGCGTGTCTCTTGTTCGTCGGAATCGGCTCCCCTGCCGGAGTGTACGAATCACAGATCACCTAAACAACAAAACGCCTCCTTAATCTCATTACAAATTTGTTCAAATTTCAAAATTTTTCAACCTCGCAACTTACAAGAATATTGTTTCCTCTCCTGAACGGATCCCTGAAAATAGCTTGTGGGCTGCGAAGAAAAAAACGTGTAAATTCAGTATAGAACAACGAAATAGCCATTAAATTTAAAGGAAGATAGCAAGGTTATTACGATAAGATGACTTCACTGTCTTCTCCCGGAGCTTGGCCGGTGCTGGAACCGTCGTAATTCCACTTGGGCAGCTTCGAGGGATCACTAACATACTCGGAAATAGTCTTAAACACAAAAAAGCACCAAACTTTAAGACGCAATGATAAAAACAAACAAAAAAAAACTGTCTTTTTGTTTAGCTGTACCCTGGCTTTGCTTCGGACGTCTTTGCCGGAGCCACCGACCCTGTTTCCATAAGGCATAAATAAAAAATGGGTATTGGAAAAGAAGGAAAATTGAAGAGGAAGAAGGAGGAGGGGGCTGACCAAATGTACTCGGCGATGACCTTGTCGGTGTAGTCGCAGAGGTTGAGGTTGATGAGGTCGGAAAGGGAAGACATTTGTGCAGTACAAGGAAGTTGGTCTGGGAATTGGGTTGGGTTTTGTTTTTTGAATATAGCTGCTTGGTGCTACGGTCGGATTTATAGGCGATCCAAGTGTAAGAATTGTTGTTAATTTTTTCTTCTTTTTATTGAATTGAAGAACAATTTTGATTCGTCAATTTCAAGTTTATGTTTGATTTAATTTAAAAAGAAAAGATACAGGTCGGTGACCGGCTATCGGAGGTGACCTTTTGAAAAAGGAAATCCCTGTTGTTCAGAATCGGATTTTGATTCAGCCACTTTCATATATATATATATATATATATCTATACATGATAATAGACTCTAAATTAATATAAATTAAAAACACATCACTCCCCTGGCTAGAAATTCACAATGGTATGATATTGTCCATTAGATATAAACTCAAGTGATTTTGATTTGAACTTCTTCAAAGGTTTCATTCCAATGGAGATAGTATTCTTCAGTTATAAACTCATGATATTTTATGTGTGGCTCACTCCCAATAATCTTCCACAATCCTCTCTTCAAACAAAGTACACTATAAACCTCCCCTTAATCAAGACTCGGCTCCTTTCTCTGAAGTTCTCGAACAAAATACACCCTTTGTTGGCTCCTTTCTCTAGAGCCCTCGAACAAAGTACACTCTCTGTTCGACACTCTAGTCACTTTTGACTACACCTTCGACGCTTTCAATCTTTGTTTGATATTTGAAGATTCTATTGTCATGACTAAATTTAGAGCATGACTCTAATACCATATTAGGAATCACGACTCTCCACAATAATATATCCACTCTAAGCATAACCTCTCACTCACTTGGATGAGTATTATAAAAAAATAAGTTTGGACTAGTTAAAAAAAATTAGAAAGATATTAATGATTTTTTAAAATTTTAATGGTATTTTTGCAATATTATTAAAAATTAAAAAATGATATTTTTTAAATAAATTGGAAATATATTTTGATTTTTTTATATATATATTTTTAGAATATTATTAAAAAATTAAAAATTTGGAAGAATATTTGCGAGGAAGTATAAGGTTTAGAGTTCTTTTTTTGTATTAATTTTGCGAAAATAGAAATAATATTTTAATGCAAATTTAGTCCGTACTATGTCGGGTCATTATAAGATTAAGTTATTAAAAATATGTCAATTTTTAATGGATACAGTTCCCAATAAATTCAACATTTTATTAAAAAAAAGACAAATGGAATATCATAATTTTGGAATGGGAAGTACAAAATTGTCGTTTTCCCACCATTCAAGTTAAAATTTTATTTGTGTACTTGCACAAAAAGTTAAAAAAAAAAAATTATATTTTCAACTATGTAATCCATACAATATTTCAATAAGAAAGTACAAAAATAATCAATAACAAAATAACAACAGTGACTACTTAATTAAAAACATAGAAACTTAGGATAGTATATATGAATCATAAATAATTCAATAATCGGAAAAAATAAAATAAAAAATAAATTTCTTAAGAATATAAGAATTTGATTTATTTGATTGGGCATAAAAAAGAGTAACATGAACACGTGGGAGTGAATAATTAATAATGGGGGAAAAATAAAATAAAAATAAAAATGTGGGTCAATAATTGAAGGAAAGAGAAGACCAAGACGGCAAGATAATAAAAATAAAATAGAAAAAGAAACACCTAATTTTCTATTTTTATTTCCACACACTCCCACGTGCCTCCTCTAAAGTTTTTTTTTTTTTTTTTTTTTAATAAAACTAAAATCCTTGATTTAAAAAAATAATAATAATTAGAAAAATTAGGAGTGTATATATAAGTCTCTAATTATAATTGTTATTAAAATCTATATGTTAAAATAATTTAAAGATATTAAGATAGCATAGAATTGAAAATTTTAAATATGATTCAGTTGTAGACAAAACTAAGTGGGCAACGACTTTGTGACTCATAATGGCCCCACTCATCCAAATTACCATATCTCATATTGAAATTAATTAAATTTAAAAAAATATATATGAATATCATTCTTAACCTTTATAAATAAAATTTTAATTTTTTGCATTAATAACAGACATGTGAGATAAATTATTTATTAACGAAATTTAAAAAAATATCTAAAAATTTAAAGGTATTAACAGTGATACTAACAATTTTGTTCGTATATTTTTAAACTTTTAAAATAAGTTTAGAGATATTTTTAAGTTTACTCTCGCTGAACAGTAGAAGAAAGATGAATTCGATTCAACCTTCAACCTTTTCGTGATAGACCAGTAAGAGAAGAAGAGGGTCAAGCTCATGAACTACTTAACCCCGGAAAGTGTTTCAATTCAAGTAAAGACTCTTGTCTGTCCTTATTTATTCTTTCATTATAGGCTGGATGATAGATAAGAACCTTCAATCCATCCTTCTTGCTTTCACTCCTTACCCGATATTACCTGACCTTGCAGAGCTAGCTTTCTTTTATTCCTTGAATTTTTGAAGGTAAGTAAATGGGTTGGTTCAGTAGCTAATTCATTTCCTCTCTCTTTTATAGTTCAATCATCAGTCAGAAAAGAAAGAATGTATTTGTTTGTCTCGAGCTTCAAACACGAGGTAAAGCAGCTAGCTGAGTTTTTTAACCCTCTCGAGCACAAAATATTTTTATTTTTATTTTTAAATACATTTTTATTAATTTGATTTCCTTAATTAACTTGTTTTCATCACAATCTCACTACCAATGTCTTATTCTTTCTTAAAAAAAAAAAAAAAAAAAAAAAAAAAAAA
>NW_019272030.1:1576723-1602253 GCF_002738345.1 Cucurbita maxima | reverse complement strand
CTTTTTTAAAAAAAAAAAAAAAAAAAAAAAAAAAAAAGTTAGCTTTTTTCTTATTAAAAAGGAGTGGTTGTGGAAGGAATATTTGAAGTTCCTAAATTCTAAGCTATCAAATGTGGAAGGAATATTTAAAATTTATTATCTCTGCTACGAAAAAGTGTCATAAAAATGGTATTTATTTTCAATCAATGCCTCAAAATTTACCATTCAATGAATATATTCCCAAGATTTTGTTTAAATGCCTGCACCACTGTTCTTCCCACTGCCACTGCAAATGGTTCCATGGAATAATATAAACGTCCATCAAACATTTCAAATAAGTAGCGTTCCAATAATAACTCGATATACATTCATAATACTGTTGTTTCTATATAGACGTAAATTTATAAAGGATAATCATTTCTTATAAAGATGTAGAAATCTCTCTCTGACATACGATATCTCGTGTTTCCAACCATCAACAGTAATATCTGAACACAAAAAGATTTGTTTGAAAAGCGTTAAAAGAGATATATTCTTTGTTAGGCCATGTTCTTGCAATTATGAATGGTTTGTGTGTGGATAACAGGGACCATGGCTTTACTTAGGATTGGGAATATATAGTGTATATATGCCATATGGTGTCTGTTAAATCATAAAATGCCCCAATAGAATGTTTTCATACTATCCACCGACAAAATTCTCTAAATCTAAAATAATAATTGTTACGATGAAATTTGGCCTAATAAAATTGGTCGTACGTAAGTAGAAGATGAGAAAAATGAGGTCCAACCAAATCTGATAAGATAAGGAATCACTACCAAGATTGGTATTATCTTCTTGATTGAATATCTCAAGGCAAGAACATTGTTTGAGATTTGAATCACTCCACAAACAAGATCGATTATGTGTAGCTTGAATGATTTTTGTTGATCAAATATCTCAATGCAATAATACTTGTTTGAGATTCGAATCAATCCACAATCAAGATTGATTAAAAAGAAATTTAGCTATTGGCTAAAAAAAGTACCCAGGCTCCTTCTACTATATTTTCAAATTCTACCTACCGCATGACTTTATATAACCTCAAAATGAAACTATTAAAGACATTCTAAGAAGGGTAGCATTTAAATTTCATGACCATAATTTATGGTTATATAAATGTAACCTAAAATAAATAAGGAGTCTTAAAATATATTAATGAAGTACAATAACTCTAAATTACTTCTGCAATCCACTTAAAATTTATAACAATGACACTTCATTGTTTTTTTTTTAATGTAGCATGAATTGAAATATCTTTTGATAATTTCAACAACATTTCCTTCACATCTTGATTGAAATATATTGTATGGTTGATGTTTCTTGATTCATATCAAAATCTATTATGAAACCAATTTATTTCTATTCTTCCTCGGAAAAGAAAATCTTATGTCATCTTTCCTATAAATACGTCAATATAAGTTCATGACAAATAATCGAAACTTCAACTTCACGTTATTACTATAAACTAATGTAAAATAAATAAATAAATAAATAATTGGCTCCAAGAACCATGGAGATTCAAGGATTAAGTCGGAAGCTACTAAGCAACCATCTTAGCTATGGGATCGACTTGGAACTGAAATCGATGACTAAACAAAAAATTCGGTGAAACATGCGGTTTAATCGTGAATCTTTTAAAAAAGGGGTGTTTTCGAGAATGTGAACACAGGTAGTACATGGTTGTCATTAGCTCGTGCCTTAAAATGTCGAATTAAGTCTCGTTATAGTGCAACCCTCTAAACGATAATATTGTGTAAATTGTGGATATATGTAAATGAATTTATTAAATAAAAATATCCTTAATAATAAATCATATTCTATAGAGTTTATAGGCGGAATTTTAAACAGATAATTAACCCCTAAAAGAACTAAACCATATAATCTCAATTAAAATTGTAAAATCAAATAAAAAACGAATTAATCCCTAAAATTAGGGTATTAAAAAAATTCAGACCTATGGAGGAAAAAATCCATATGGTAGTCCAAATATGGGCCTGCAAACAAGCCCAATAATGAACCCGAGATTGACACCACAAAACGAAACCTATTGGCCCATAATACGAAGGCCCAATAATATTGCGGCCCATAAAGTTGTCACCTCCACTCTCCCGCTCGAATTCAAAAAAATGTCGGAATCTGAATCGCGAGTATTCAGCAGCGCCATTTTCACTGGGGAGGGCGAGGGGAGATCCATGGGAGTTTCTAAGAGAGAATCGCCTATGGCGGAGGAAACAGTAGAATCACAACCTCTATTGCCTCAGAAAATAGCCAAAATACTCGACGAAGCACGGTCATCAAACGCCACGCACAATCGCAAGCTCAAGGAGCTATGCGCTCTGCGTTCGAAATCCAAGTCTCCTTTCGAGTTCTTTACTGCGTTTTCCAAAACTCTGACTCCGCTCTTCAGTTTCCATCGCAGAGTCACCTCTGCCGAGCGCGTTATTCGCTTTATTTCCCTTTTCGCCATTGCTAGAGATCCCAATTTCGCTTCGCATGCTGATGAGTTCTTGGAGGAATTTCTTAAGTTTCTTCTCGTTGCATCATGCGCTGCAAATAAGTCTGCCAGGTTCCGTGCGTGCCAGATTGTTTCTGAGGTGAGATCCGTAATTGCGTTATGCTTTTCTTGTTTGGAATCGGAACAGTGATTGTGGGATTATGTTTTTGTCTTCCTTCCTTTTCTTATTATTCCTTATTATCTAATACCTTTCTACAGCTCAATGCGATATTTAAACTACTGGCTAGATTTGATCACTGAATCCGCGAACTGTAATTGAAAAGGCCAATTCGAAGTCTTCTAGTGTTTTTGGGTAGTTTTGTTACTTCTATAGCAAATTTGCAAATCGAAACTTAATTTTCAGGTTTCTAGTGTTCCATTTTGTCGAAGTTTCTCCAGTAAAGAGCTGATTACTCACGGATCTCCGATGTGAATTTGCAATTTTCTTAAGATTTGGAGTGTCTGATGCTCTTGTTCATGAATTTTTTAGGATTTCTTTACTGATTATCTGTTCACAACACTCTTAGTTGACCGCTGGTAGGCAGTAGTTCTGTTTCATCATGGCTAATTTTTCTGGTTACTGTGTTGTTGATTGAGATTATGCATTTGTAGATCATCATGCGGCTACCAGATGATGCAGAAGTCAGCAATGAAGTCTGGGACGACGTTATAGACCACATGAAGGTGCGAGTGCTGGACAAGGTTCCTTCAATCCGCATGTTTGCAGTTCGTGCTCTTTCACGTTTTGCGAATGATAGTGAAAATGGAGACATCCTCAATTTATTTCTTGAGGTGATTCCTATGGAACAAAATGCGGTAAGTATTTTAACTGACCAAAATTGTCACCTTGATGCGTTTCCCAACATTTTTCGCGTATTTTAAACATCTTTTTGTATGTTTTTGTGGACTTGGTTGCTTTAACAGTGTCAAGCGGTTACTCATTTACTCTTCCTTCCTTGATAGCTAAGGATATATAAGTTGCTTGCACTTTTGCATATTCACAATTCATTGATGCCTTTGAATGAAACATTCATTCTTGTTTCACATTTACCAAATGCTTACGATCATATTTAGAAGAGGGCCTTCAATGCCAGTGGTTCAATCTCTTTTTTTACAGGATGTCAGAAAGACAATATTACTATCATTACCACCTTCTAATGCCACTTTGCAAGTGATAATCGATTTCACCTTGGATGTGAGCGAGTCTGTTCGCAAAGCGGCATATTGTGTATTAGCTATTAAATTTCCACTTCAAAGTCTCAGGTCAGTTTGATTCAAGTGAAGGAATTTACTGAATTTTTTAATGTAAAGAAATACGGTACATACCATTACTATTAATCTGTGCTAGAATTATGTTACTTACATATTTGTCTGTTTTTTTTAACAGCATCAAACAAAGAACGATAATTTTACAGAGAGGACTTGCTGATCGTTCTCAAGCTGTTTCAAAGGAGTGTTTAAAATTGATGATAGATGAGTGGCTTAATAAATGCTGCAATGGCAATCCTGTAGAATTGCTAGAGTGTCTTGATGTTGAAACCTATGAACGAGTTGGTGAATCTGTTATGGGGGCTTTATTAGGAGCTAGTTTGTTGAAACTGCACGTCAATGGAAGTATCCAGAACTATATACTAACTTCCAGCAATGCGACAGAAGGTTAGTGTAGCTTGTTCAATATCCAAATATTTGTGGTTTTTCAATTTGTAATTGTAACTTTCTGTGGGTTACCCATGATAGCCAATCTATGCACTGATCATTCTCCTCGCCGTGTCCTGGCCTACGCCTATCATTTGATAGTTGGAAGGCTCGCAAGAATTATTCTTATTCTTATTTTTTTTGTGCATACATTGATTTCATAAACCCGTTTCAAATCTGTGGGTAAATGTTCCGTTTTCGTTCGTCATTCAAGTGTTTGTGGTTGCTGGAGTAATTGCTCTAGTATGTGTCTTAAAAATATTGATTTTCTTTTTTATAAATAGTAAATTTGGTCGTGATTTCTACCTTTCAATTGCTGCCCGACTTATTCTCATTTAACTTGATGAAAGCATGTCATTATATTGTGAGACTGTGTGTTACATGCTATAGTAACATGATTCTTCCCACTCTTGATATTAGGAGACTCATTACATAGCACTCCAAGTATCCAACTAATGGAACCTGAAGTTTCTCTTTACTGGAGAACCATTTGTAAGCATATCCTAACAGAAGCACACGTAAGTATATCTGTTCCATCTTCCGTCATTTGATTCTTGACTCGTCGTTGTCAAATCATTTTCTGTGAGTACTTGTAGTAAATGTTGCGTGAATAATTCCTTTTAGAGATTTGTAGGCTACATGGAAATATTTTATGAAATGGGGTTCTTTAAAGTTTCGAACCTTAAAGGACACGGAAACCCCAGTGAAATTGGGAGTGTGAGTTTTTCCTCAAATTAATTGTAGGATTTCTTGCCTAGACTCTTAACTTCCTATTATCATTACTTCCGACTTAAAAAAAGTGGAAAATATTTTGGGAGAAATACGAGTGAGGATTCAGCGTCATTTTTATTTCTTCATTTCATTTGCCTTTTCAACAAAATAGTTGTGTTAAGTTGTGAAGTTTTTTTCTTTCCGTTCTTAAAACTTTAAAGCGTTTCATTTTTTAAAAAAATTTGAATGGTTATTCTATGTTATACTTACTATTTATAATATTGACTAAATGATGAAATAGTATGTATAGTATAAACTTGGACTAATTTGACATGATGAAGCAAACACATCGAGTGAATAAAATTAAGTGGCATATACGATGTACCCTCCTTTTGGGGTAACACATGAAATCTCTTTATTAGACTTGTCACTATTTTGCCTAGTTATACATTTCCTTTTGTTATGTGTCAAATAAGCCAATATTTATAGGAATGTCATGCCATCATTTAGTCATAGTGTTATGGATAGTGACTACATAAAATCACACTTCAAAATATAAGTGTTTAATATCACCTTTTCAAGTGTAGATGTATTTAATATAATTATTAAAAGTTGATAAAGTAAATTTTTAATTTAACCTTTCCTTCATTTCTTTTCAATTTTGATCTTATCTAATAATTTTTTTTTTTTTTATTCATCATCGCTTCCACACTCTCAATACTCTCCTTATTCAGTTGGATTTGATTTTCAACACTCCAATGCATGAACGTAATAAAGTTTCTGAAATTGAGTCATCGTGGGATTGCACTTGCTAATTTGAAACTCGTAAATTTTTCTTCTGTAGGCAAAAGGTTCTGATGCTGCAGCTTCTATGGGTGCTGAAGCGGCAGTATATGCAGCCGAAGCTTCTGAAAAAAATGACCTTTTAGAGAAAATTCTTCCTGCCACAATTTCTGATTATGTAGGCTTAGTCAAAGCTCATATTAATGCTGGTAAGATTTTCTCATAAACAGCAATATGGTACGTTGTTTGTTTCCAAGCACCTAAAATGAATGTAATTTCAGGGTCCAGCTATCGATTTGCATCAAGACAGCTACTTTTGCTTGGAACGATGCTTGATTTTTCTGATGCTACAAATAGGAAGATTGCTGGTGCATTTCTGCAGGAAGTGTTGCATATGCCTCCAGATCATGAAGTGGACGATGATGGTAACTTGGTTGTTCTTGGGGATGGTATCAATCTTGGAGGAGATAGAGATTGGGCAGTTGCTGTCTCGGGGTTGGGAAAAAAAGTCCATTCTGCTGCTGGTGAATTTGAAGAAATTGTTCTCGAGGTGATTGAAGAACTCGCTCGACCATGCAGAGAGAGAACCGCAAATTGTGTGCAGTGGATGCACTGCCTTGCTGTGACAAGCCTTCTCCTGGAAAACGGAAAATCATTGAATTTTATTAATGGAAAAGTCACAGGACCTGCTCAACTACTGGAGTCGATATTGCTTCCAGGGGTAAAAAAAACATTTTATTAACAGCTGTTTGATTTTGCATATTGCTCAATATTCAACAACTGTCCTTGCCATATTGTGACTTTGGACCATGGTTGCCTATTCTTGTATATGATTAGCTGGTTGGTTAGGCGATGTACTACTTTGTGCGTAGGTTCATATGGTTAGCCCAATACGCTCTCATTATCACTACTTAGAAGGGTAAAAACCACTAATTTAAATCATTTGAAGTATGAGGTAGAGTGTTTCATGTTTTGAAGTTTGTAGCTTAGCCCTCATTTATTCAACTCACCAACTTTATTCATTTTGTATTGCAGGCAAAACATGTTCAGTTAGATGTTCAGAGGATTAGTATCCGTTGTCTTGGCCTCTATGGATTGCTAGATAAAAGACCAAATGAGAAAGTTCTTAAACAGTTGAGGCATTCCTTCATTAAGGGACTGCCTCCAATTAGCATAATGGCCTGCAAGGCATTATTTGATCTGGTATTGTGGCATGGTCCTCAGGAGGTTGACAAGGCTCTGGGACAAGATGGCCTGCAGTCTTCATTTGACAAGACATCTTTTAGTTCTATAAACTTATCTGAAGCCGCTGAGGATTGGGCCGTGGGATCACTTGATCTTTTATATGCTGGACTTGGCAACGATGGGAGGTACAGCTCTTCAGCGACCAATGAAGTTGAGTCCGTTCAAACCATTGTTGCAGAGGGGTTTGCTAAGATTCTTCTGCTGAGTGAAAACTATCGAAGCATACCATCATCTCTACATCCTCCACTCTTAAGCAAGCTTGTAAACATTTATTTTTCAAGCGAGAAAGATCTCGAGAGGTGCTTCCTTCTGAACCTATAATTTTCATAATCTAATTTACTGTTTAAACTTAAAAAGCCTTTAAGACTTGAATTGATCTTAATCTTAAATCAGGTTGAAACAATGCCTTTCTGTATTCTTTGAGCATTATCCATCCCTATCAGTTGCTCATAAGGTAAATGGAACTTAACTTCAAATGGGTGCATTTTCTTACACCCGAGAAGCTTTAAAGTGTAACTTCTCTACTGAATTGTGTTCTTTACTCGCAGAGGTGGATATCTGAGGCTTTTACTCCAGTTATGCGTTCAATGTGGCCAGGCATCAATGGAAATGTTGGAGGTTCTGCTGCTGAGGTAGGAAATATGCGTAAACATGCAGTCCAAGCATCACGTTTTATGCTGCAGATGATGCAGGCTCCTTTATATGCGAATGATACTGAAAGGAAAGATGAAGATGGATGTATGGAAAATCTGGAAGCCTTCGATAGTATTGGAGGACCTCCTCTTGAGTGCAGCGAAGAGGGGCTTTCCATTCGAATAGCTATAGAGGTAATATTTAAACTTATGCTAGTAGGGTTGTCCTATCTATTTAAGTATCATTGATTATGTTCCAAGTCATGTTTCATTCTTTTAGAGGGAGGCACAAGCCTTTTGGGTGCAAGTCAATATTTAAATTCAGAAAATTTGATAAAAATTATAAAATGTAAAATAAACTGTAACTAGGAAATAAAAACTTTTGTAATGTAACATTTCTCTTTTTTAAGTAGATAGTCTAAAGGTCATTTTCTATGGCACGGTTATTACCACGGTTTGAGGGGAGTGTAGAATTTGAGCTGTAACTCAGCTCTCACCTATTAGTTAAAGCTAGCCAAGTTGAGTAATTTTGAATTGCATAAACTCGATTATTCTGTCTATTTTTACCATCTTTGCTTTTCATTCTTTTCCCTTATTCTTGTCTAAAGTTATAAAAAGTCTTTCCTCAAAATTTTCTGGTGAATCCAGTTGAAAGTTGTGGTTTTCTGACTTGTTATCCATTGATTTATACTTTTCTGAGGTTGCAAGCTTGCGTGGAAAGAAGACGCCAGCTCAGAAGTCATATGTTTCTGCTTTATGTCGGGTACTTGTGTTGCTACATTTTCGCCCGTCAGAACAAGGTGCCATAAGGCTAATGAGAAGACTACTATGTTATGTGGTTGAAGCTGCATCAGCAGATAAGGATCTTATCAAGGAGTTAAAGCGAATGGGGGAGCATCTTACAGCAATTGACAAACAACCAGATCTTGAAATGTCGCAAGATCAAACTCATCTAATTTTGGGTAAATCTTGTTACTTATCCCTATGCTGCTTCATGGTTTAAAATCAGTTAAAAAGTTTCACTGAACAAAAACTGAAGTTATATTTCCTAAGTTCTTAACATTTATGATCCGCATTTCTGCATCACATTTATTTTCTCAAAATTCATATACGAGGGCCTACATAAGATGGTTGTCACGAGATGTTTCTCTTTAGAAACAGTCCATGCAAAGGTTTTTCCGATTTCATTCATTCTATAATTCCTAAGCATATCTCTGGTATACCTTTTGATGTGTCCTATTTTCCTGTTATTTTGTGCCAATAAACACCTACTTACAGATCCACTAAAACTGGAGTTCAACTTCGAAGCTGAAGTTCCACAAACACCAGTCCCATGTTCTTCCAGACCGACGCGTTCCCGGAGACGAGTGAGACAAGAATCTTCATCTTCTGATGAAGCTATGTCACCCACCTCTGTTCCCAATCTTGTTGGGACAATCAGTACACGCTCACAGAGGGCAAGCAAAACTGTAGCATTGACTAGAATTACAAAAAGTGCATTTAAGATCAACGATGTCGTTAATGAAGAAGAAGAAGATGAAGATGATGATGAAGATGAAGATGAAGATGATAATTCAGATTCAGATGTGTCAGAGGATTGTACGTAAGCATCAGTTATATATTGTACATAGATGTGCTTCAACTGTGTATGTTGGAATTATGATTTTGGCAGTTTAAGTGATGCTCAATGGTAGAACTTGTGCCTTGAGTCATTAAAACTAATATCCAAGTGAGAAACAGATTAAGAGTTACATCAAGCCATTCCAATTCCAGTAGTTATAGATAAGGGCCCTCTATAATGAAAGTATTTGGCTCAAATATGAATAGGAAAATCAAGGTTTGTGTTGCCAAAATCAACATTATTGGCCTCACATCAAGTTGGTTGAAGATTGTGGTGGTGAATTTCTTTGGTTTCTAAATGGTCACTTTGAAGATGGGGCCAAACCTTATCGCTTGAAAGTGAAAGCGAAGCACATTCTAGAACAGGTTTTCACTTTCTTGGTTTGGCAAAGACTTCTTACAAACCAATAAAGAGGTGTGAAAATTATTTATAGATCTGCCATAAATAATTATCCAAAATGTTCTTCTATCAATTTCAACTTTTATTAATTAATTTATGAACATAGCATGGACACACTCACATGCTATTGAATAGAGTATGCTCACAATTATGGACATATGGGTGAGTCTTCAACTATGATTGTCTCAGTTCTGTTAAAGGATGGAGTTCAAAGATCCAGTATGACCAAGAAAATAATGTCGAGACATAATGTCCAGAATTTAGATTCGAATTTAACACTTGATGATCCTGATATTTTCCTGCATCCTCAGCGACATGGACCCATTACTTATTGATTAAACACAAGTCATTTCAACATACTTTATCTTGACTCACCTGCTTCTTAAACCTGTACACGGTTTCACATCCTCTTACAAGGTAAGTAGTAGGGTGAATTTTATCCAACAACCTAGAAGTTAGCAAAAACAAAACAAAACCCGAACACAGATAATTTAAAATAAAAGAAACGACAAAACATGATTATAAAAGGAGGGGAGGAGTTGGTTTACTGTTATAAAAACTGGGCAAAAGTCTTGAAGTCCGTCAACGATAACATAAAATAAAAGCCTCTCCACATGCAAGGAGGATTCATGCATTCATGAACTTGTTGACTTTATGCCATTTTTTTCCCCAAATCTTTGCAAATTTTGTACAACAAATTAAAATTCCGACACCCAAAATTCATATGTTCTTAAAAAAAACATTAACCCATCTCAACATATTCCCGACCAATCATGTTTCTGTGTTCATATTTATATGCATACTTTCCCTTTCCCTTTGTTTTTGTTCGTTTATTTTATTTTTCAAATTTATTAAAAAAAAATATTAATTAGCTTGGTTAATGATGAAATTAAAAATATTATATAGGGGTTAGTTTGTAATAATGATAAAATTGAAGGACGTAGTTGCAAGAGATGTAATAAATTCTTGTGTTGGTTTGTTTGTTTTATAGAGTCCAAGAAAGAGGCGCGCAGTTGCAGGCATCTTATTGTATTGTATCCACGGAATCTGGATTTTTCTTTTTTTAATTTTATGAAAATAATAAAAGAAAATTGCGGCTATTAAATAATAATAAATAAAAAAAATCAACCTCTTCAAATTTCTATAAATATATAATTATTTAAATCTAAATTACTGCATGTGTGGCCGCAATAAATTATTGCAAGCAACCGTCACGTCTTCTTTTTTCTTTTCCTTTATTTATTTATTTATTAATTAAATGGATTTTTCTTTTTTCATATATATATATATATATATATATTTCAAATTCAAAAAATAGTTTTAAAAATATTTATTTTCTTTTTCAAAATTAATATTTCATTTATTTATAAGCATTGAAAGGCAGTGGTCAATAATGAGAGACAATAACATTAAGATAACGAAAAATGATATTACTTAATATATTAATATAAATAATTGGAGGGAGAAAATGGAAATTAGTCATTTTCACACCAATAAATTATAAATATAAATATAATTTTTATAATCAACAAATTGTGGCGGTGGATGGTTCTCTCCCAGAGCTCAATTTTTTTTTTTTTTTTTAAATAGTGTATTTTATATATAAATTAAAAAATTAATATATAAGAGTCACACTAAAACATAGAACAAAAACATGTCTTTTGATTAATGTTGTAACGATGGTTAGAAAAGATTCTCGTACAAGGTTTAAAATTATGTCCAATTACGATGTTGTTCAATACAGTGACGGTTATGACAATTTCGCCAACTTTAGTAATGGAAATTTTGAGCCATGCTGGGGACGGGTGATAGATAGAGTAATTCTCATGAATTATAAAAGGCAATTTTATAATTAGAGTTGGAAAATTGTATTGAAATTAATAATAATAATTAGGAAATTAAATTTTCTTAATAAAAATTATTGGATTATAGTATATAAATACTCTTGACTAAAAAAAATTAATGTATTTTTTTAAATATAAAATACACAAACCCTTCAGTTAGGTGGTTCCATGAACAGAAATATTCCATCCAGAAAGCAATTAAATAAGAAAACCCAATGAATATTGAGATTAATTATTTTTTAAAATAGTGCAAATAATTCAGTAATAATAATAATTGAAATATAAGATATAAAATTAAGCAAAATGGGATATAACGTCAGGAGTGACGGTGCCGTCCAATTTATAGCCATCCCAACCGGATCAAAACATGCAACTCTGTTTCCGTTACGCCATTTAAACACTTTGTCTCAACTCCGTTTATTTTATTATTATTATTATTATTATTATTATTACTATTTTTTAGAGAAGTCCGTTTATTAATTAATGTATTCCATTTGATTTGCCTTCTAAAATAAATATTATATTCTATAAATATTCCTCAAAACAAAATTAAACAATATTAACATTAAATTAAATCTAAATTACATTTTGGAATAACAAAATTAAGCATTTCATTAGGTTTAGGTTTATTTACCGTGCTTACACTACACGAACTTTGTTATACACTCTCCTCGTTTTGAAATCACATGTCATTGTATATATCAAATATTACAAATGATAATTATACTCGTAGGAAAGTTGATCAAACATATGTTTTTTTTAACGATCAATAAATAGTCTCAAGGTATTTTGAAACTCTCCCTTTGTAACGGTTCAAACTCAAACCTAGTACATATTGTCTTATTTGGACTTTCCTTTAAGATTTTTAAAACGCAGTCACCCTTACAAGAAATGCTTTGTTGTCTACTAGGGAGAGATTTTCACATCTTTACAAGAAAATGTTACGCTTCCCCACTCCAACTAACGTGGGATCTCACAATCCACCACCATTGGGGGCCCACATCATTTGACGTACTACTAGGTAGCTAATATTGTCCTATTTGTGCTTTTGGGATTTTCCTAAACTTTTAAAAACTAACTCATCTACTAGGAATAGATTTTCTCACCTTTACGAGAAATGCTTTGTTCCTCTCTCAGATGAATGTAGAGCGAAACATATAATTGTCGATCTACCTAATATTCTCGATGAAACATATGTATATACCCACATAAAGTAGAGAGATCCCTTAAACGAAATATATACTTATCCAAATTTGACGTTTAAATAGATGAATTTGGTAATTTAAAAGTTACCATTAGTAGGGTTTGGTTGGTTTACGAGTAAAAAGAGAAAAAGAACCACAAGTGAAAAAAAGAAAAGAGAAAAAAAAGTGGTGAGTCAGCGACACGTAGGACAAGGATGCATTGGGATGGTGTCCCCTTTGTGTTGGGTTTGGGCATTATAAAAGGGTCATATGGGGTGTGGTTTTAGTTGAAGGATGTCCACTAAATCTGAATCCGCACTCCATTTTTAATTACACAAATTTTCTTTTCTTTTCTTTTCTTTTGGAAAGTTTATTTTTGTTCCTTTCCCTCACACATCGTTGCCTGTTCTTCCTTGTTTTCTTACATCAATTTTTCAAAACCCCAAAACACACACACACACGCACAAAAATCACAAACATGGTCGCTTTGGTCTCTCCAGACAACATGGTCGCTTTGGTTTCTCGTACTGGAAGACATTTGCAGCGTTATGATATTAGGGGTCGCCGCCAAGTCGTTGGGTAATTTCCCCCCTTCCCCTCAAATTTATCCTGTTCTTTGTTCATATCTTTCAATTTTGGATTGTTCCCATAAAACCCTTGTGAAATCATCCCAGAAATTGCTAGTACAATGAAGAACAAAACCAATTTTTGTGTTTCCAATTTTGTTGGATAAGACATGAACGATTGGATGCCATCTTGAATTACTTTGTGTTGATGGGTCCCTTAAGAAATTGATGCTTCTTAACCTACTACATGTGGGTATCAATAAAAACCCAAGAATTTCCTGGATATTTACTTAAATTGGTCTTGTGGGCTGGAAAAACTAAACAAATTTTGATTTAATCTCCTCTTGTTAAATGTTCTTGACTGTTCTTGACTAAATTAAACGAATTTTGCAGATGCATCCCCTATAGGTACAACACTACTAAGAAAAGTGCTTTGGATAATACAGAGGAATTGGAAGTGCTTGTGATTAGCTCTCAGAAAGGGAAAGGCATGCTGTTCCCAAAGGTAAAGATTGAACACATTTACAGATCCATGTTTCATTACAAATTGGCTGATTTCTTCAAACTTTTGTGTAATGAACTGGCTAATGTAAAAAATTACAGGGAGGTTGGGAAACTGATGAATCTATTACTGAGGCTGCTTCAAGAGAAACCCTTGAGGAAGCTGGTGTTAAGGGAATTGTTCAGGTTTATCTCTTTCTATAATTCATCTCAGATGTCTTTTTTGGTATCAATAATGTTTTAGAGTGAGTTTACAAGAACAGTTTTGGTTTAGAACATGAAATCGAACGTGGTAGGAACGTTCGGGAGCGATAATTAGATTTGTAGATCTAGGAGGAGTTCTTAACAATAATTGTTGTAATGATGATCCAATCTGAAAAGAAAAAGTCAACTTTAGTGTATGTATGATCCAATCTGCTTCATGTTTTCGATGCGAATTCTGAACTCGAAATCGGGTTGTGTGTGCAGAGTGAATTAGGGAGTTGGAGTTTCAAGAGCAAAACCTATGACACCTTCTATGAAGGATACATGTTTCCTTTGCTTGTGAAGGAGCAGCTCGAGTTTTGGCCCGAAAAGAATTTTCGACAACGAGTTTGGGTATAGTATAGCCACTCACTCCCCTGTTAAAAACTCATTCCTTGTTGCATTTTTTACCATGATCTAAATGTTCTGGCTACTCGATTCTCTTGTAGATGAGCGCTCGCGAAGCTCGGGAGGTTTGCCAGCATTGGTGGATGAAGGAAGCATTGGATGTTTTGGTCGGACGGCTTTCATTGCAAAAGAAGCAACAGATTGAGGAAGTAATGCCATGCTCAGCTCGTTGAGCTAGCTAGCTAGCTAGGACGGAGGTCGCCTCTCGTCGCTTGCGTTCATGGTTTTCGTGTAAATAAGACGTCGAAGAAGAAGGAAGAAAGGGATTAAAAGTCTGCATTTTCTGGATATTTGGTAGAATCATGCAGCAGCTCAAGAACACACCAATGGAAGTCTGATTGAGAAAACAGAAACTTTTATTTTCCTCCACAAAGATGAAGAACACAGATTTGATTATCATCACAAACACAAACGTTGTTTCTTTTTTCTTTGTTTTTTTGAGTTTCTGTTTTTTTTTTTTTGGAAAAAAAAAAAAAATCTCAATCATTGTCTCCGAAGTGTAATAGTTATTCTTATCATTGTCGAATTGGAAAACTTTAATCCATATTCATATCATCTCATTTTCGCTCGTCCGTTTATAACTAAACCTCTAAATATTCTACAACGCACAAACTATGTCGAACTATAATTATTTAGGCACAATCGTTAGGGTTTAGTTCGCGACGAACAAATTAAAAAATTAAAGGGAGGAAGAAATAAAGGGAAAGAAAAGGGGTGAAAAGCAAAAGGAATGATTGAGATGGGGAGAAAGTAGAAAATAAGGAAAATTGAAGGGCATGAAAGCAAAAGTGAGACTTTGGCACAGAATGGGAAGGAGTGGAAATGTGGAATGGCCAACTAACATGGAAATTCAAGCCTCATTAATCATCACACCAATTATCAATCGTTCTTAGGCAAACCATGTGCCTATTTTCTTTCTTTTTTTTTTTTAATCTAAAAAAAAAAAAAGAGCGTCGTGGTCAAGCTTACCATTAAATTTATCCCATACCGTTCTTTTTCACGGGTACCAGCACGTAACCGAGCTATCAAATTTTTTTAGGTTGGTACCGCATTAATGAACCCTTAGTTCGACCATACTAATTTATAGGTAGAGGTTAGACACGGTCATATATCTTTGAATTTTTGCATAGCCATTTTTAATGTATTCATTTTCTACGATAGCAATACCAATTTTTTTTGTCCAAAAAAAAAAAAAAAGAAAAGTTGCACGCACCCATATATCTAATTTATTAAATTACAATATAATGTATTTATGATAATTTCAATAAGTAGTTATTATTATAGAATTTTAATTGATTTTTTAGTCTAGAAAACAAAAAATCACTTAATAAGAAACTTGCCCATTTATTTAAATTATTATTTTTGTTTTATATTTATTCATTTTTAAATATTTAATTAAAGTCAACAAATAATAAGTAAAAATAACAATAAATTTAATTGACACAGTTCGATTCAATCACTCAATCTAAAACTTTAAACTAATTTAATTTATAATTTTTTTTTATTTACTTAACCTCAACTCAAATTAAATAAATTCATAACCTAATTTAAATATATGAGTTGGATTAGATCGATCAATTTTTTTTTTTTTTTTTTTTTTTTTTTTTTTTTTTTTNTTTTTTTTTTTTTTTTTTTTTTTTGTTATGATTTTTGGAAGAAGAAAACAAAAACTAAAATTGGGCTTCCGAGTACATCTATCATACATAGCCCATGTGTTTCCTTGACCCAGGCCCAATTTGGTATTTTCATTTTTGTCCTGTTTTTACCATTATTATTTTACAGATTTAAAACTATAATTTAAAAAAAAAAATTAAGAATATTTGTCTAATATTCTATTAAATAATTTAATAATTTCATTTCTGAAAACGTTTCCTACCATTTCAACAGAGAATTACCGATCTGGTAGTAACTATTGAGTCATATAACGTCTCGTACGAACTCAAAATTCAAATCAAGAATAGAAATTAAAAAACATCGGTCATCTTTATATTAATATTTATCGACCAAATGGGACTTATTTATTTTTCATTCTTTTGAGAGTTACTTTGATTAGGATATGCTTTTTTGAATTACTTTAATATTTTCCCTTTTCTTTTAAAGTAAGCTAAAGTAATGGAATCACTTTAAAGCTGTATATTCATAGAATTTACAAAATTATTAATATTTTAATTTCCTTTTTAATTATATAAATTTTTAAGATTATAAGTGACACAAATATGGAGTCTCAATCCATGCCCTGCACCTACTGAACCTATGGCCCATCTCCTCCTCCTCCTCCTCTTCCTCTCTCTCTCTCTCTCTCTCCTCCCTCTCCTCTCTCTCTCCGCCACAGACACCTTCGTCTACGGCGGCTGCACCCAACTCCGATACTCCCCAAACTCCGGCTACGAGTCTAACCTCAACTCCTTACTCACCTCCCTCGTCAACTCCGCCACCTACACCTCCTACAACAACTACACCTTCCAAGCCTCCACCCCACAGGACGCCCTCTACGGCCTCTACCAGTGCCGCGCGGATCTCTCCATGCCCGACTGCGCCACTTGCATCGCCCGCGCCGTAACCCAACTAGGAGCTCTCTGTTCCGACACCTGCGGTGGCGCCCTCCAGCTCGAGGGCTGCTACGTCAAGTACGACAACTCCACCTTCCTCGGCGTCGAGGACAAGACGGTTGTGCTCAAGAAATGCGGACCGTCTGTCGGGTACGAGGTGGAAGCAATGTCGCGAAGGGATGCTGTGCTGGCAGCACTTGTGGGGTCCAGTGGGGCTTATAGAGTAGGTGGGTCCGGGAAAGTGCAAGGCGTGGCTCAATGCACGGGGGATTTGAGTGGGAGCGAGTGTCAGGATTGTGTCGGGGAGGCGATCGGACGGCTGAAGAGCGATTGCGGGACGGCTGATTTTGGGGATATGTTCTTGGGGAAGTGTTATGCGCGATACAATACTCATGGGCCTCCCGTGTTCTCTAAGGCCCATCATGGTAAGCCATTCTTCACGACTAGCACTACTGCAATTTCATTGGTAATGTTTTTTTTTTTTTAAATTTTTTTTATTTATCTTTTAATTCTTATAATATTGAATTGAAGGATAACATGTGGGAATGAATTTGCAGATAAATTTAGTGGTGATGGTGAGAAGACATTTGCGATTATAATCGGGCTTCTAGCTGGAGTTGCTCTTCTCATTATTTTTCTTGTTTTTATAAGAAAAATATTTCAAGGATCTGGTAATTCCCTATTTTTATTTTTTATTTTTTTTATTTATTATTATTTTTTTTAATGATTTGGTCGGGTTGTTGTGATGCAGGTAAATAACGGTAAACTGTGGAATGGATGGAAGGATAATGGGTTGTTTTTAATTTTCTATTTTATTATTTTTGTTTTTAATTTTATTTCCTATTTTTCAAGAGAGTTTGTGTATTATTTACTTCTTCTCTATTCTGGAATCTGTCGCACACAATTTTTCATTTTTTTTCTTTTTTTTTTTTCTCTCTAAAATAATAATATTACTCTACTTACTTTTCCTATTTATCTCTTTTACTTTTAGTTTTACCCTAATTGATGTAAAATTTACTAGCAACACACGAGTAAACGAGCATTTGTATTCTTTTGAAAGTCGATGATTAAATTTAAGGTATTAAATGTCGATATAAATGCTTAAATGAGTATCATTAGTTGATAATCGTGAATAATGTTTGATATCCCCTCTTAACGTGAATAGAAATACATATTTTATCTTCTAAAAATATGTGGATTTATATGATATCTGAGTAAAGGAGTATATGAATGAACCAAGACCACGTTCGAATTAAAGCAATTATGAGAATAGAATGGTTAACGAAGGTTTAAAAGAATTGAAACTCTGTACTTATACTAACAAGTTGTGTTTTTTTTATGGCTCAATTATTAGAACTTCATAGTTAAACGTGTTTTGGTTGAAGCCATTCTATATGAGGTAATTTCTTAGGAATTTCTTTTAAGATGCGTGTGAGTAACGACAAAACATGCTGAAAAGATTTGTGTTGATACGTGGGAATAATCTCAGGAAGAGTAAGTAAAGTAACCCGACACTTTTCTTAATTCATACAAATAATATTAAAGAGATTGAAAGGAATAATTTTTCTATCTAACTTTTCAAAACCATGCACGCTAAAGCAGTGCACTAATGGAATTCTTGCTTGGTTGCTTTCTTTCTTTTCTTTTGGCCTTTGGACCGGAAATAGAATAATTTAGCATATTCCTCGGCGCTTAGGCGCCTGCAACAAAACTAGAGTAATAACCTAATAGATATCACTTCAGATATTGATCTGTCTATAGAGATATTGTGATTCACTTTTATAATACGAATAAGATAAGATTGTTTTTGAATGAGGTGAGATTTATGGTCTAAACGAGAATGAACTTAGAGTGAATAAATTAGGAACACGTAGCATTAAAACTCGGACCTAACTAAGGAACGTACAATAACAAGGTGAAGATAGTAAAAGAGAAAAGCAAGCAAAAAGTATAGAAAATGGGCATACAACTTTAATGCTTTATCCCAAAAAGGTTGCATGGCTTTGTTTCTTTTCTCTATAATGAGACACACTGCTTAAAAGAACAACCCTTAAAAAACTTAAAATTGGAGCTTGATTCCATTCAATAATTGTCCTCCAATGGACCGTTGTTGTAACCTTATTGGTTAAGCAATATACACGAACACAAAACTCTTTAAAGTTATGTGATACACGAGTAAACGAGTAATACATGAATGAATTGACAGAACAATGTTGAAAAAACGATAGCAATTCTTAGAATTTGAATTATAAATTCTAATCCAAATCTTGAACTTGAAACGTTATAGCAGAACCGAACCCGCATCTACTATGGGGTGGAACTCCTTTTCCCATTTATTAATAAAAGCATCATTATTCTCATTTCTAGCTATTTACCGAATGGCCCAAATGAAAGGAACCAACTCTTCAATGGGCCTAATTGCACCATAAAAAAACAGCCCATAAATATAAATAAATGGTCAATGAATTGGCCCATGATTCGGATTATCTGGTTCAATAATACTTATTTGGAATTTGAATCATGCCATCTACACTATATACAATTGCAAAAAGACTTAGTCATTCGTTACAAAAGCTCTTTTTTACTATATTTTTTAAAATAAAACTTTCGTATTCCATGAGATAGTTAAAAAGTTTGTAATATTTATAGTTTATGACTATAATCGGTATCTTGTAAATATACTAAAATTAAATAAAAGAGGTTGATTGAGTTAAAGTAAGTGATGAAGGAGATAGGATTATAAGCTAGCTTATATTAAAATAGTAGACATTTAATTAGCTTGTTCATAAAGCCTACTAATATGAACTAATTTTTGTATGATACAAATCAATTAACGAATGAATTTTCTTTTCATTAATTTCGAAAAGGAAAATCCCCAATCCAAACGAAGAACAAATCAAATTCATTTTAATTTCTGAATTTCCCGATCACCGCGAACACATCGGCTCTTCCACTATGGTCTCCAACAATGGCTTCCTCGACCTGCACATCGACCTTCGATGACCCATAACCGGCTCCGGCGAGAATTCCTCCCCTTCCTCATTATCCAATTTCAACTTCGCTTCCGATTCCTCGGCTTTCCCACCGCCGACAATCCGCCGCTTCTTCCCGCCGGATACCCGCTCGGCGGCGAGAAACAAGGCCCCCATATCCGCCACCGAAACCACCGAATTCACCTTCTTCATCGGAAACAGAACGTATGAATTACCCATCTCGAGATCCTCATCCGCCATCAGCGCCGAGAATCGCCGACCCACATGAACCGATTGAGAATTGACGACGAAGAAATTGGGCATCTCAAACATCAGCTCCGCCGCCTTGACCGGTTCCTGAAACCGGCGAACTTCGCCGGTGGGAAAAACCACCGTCGTGGTGGAAGAATTGGAGGGTTTGGCGCCGATTTGGGTGGAAAGGGTACAAGAAACGTAATTCCCCATGAATCGAAAAGGGTAAAAACAAACAAGAGGTTTGAATCTTGGAGGAGTTGAGGAAGAATTAGAAGGCAAGGAATAGATTTATAGGGAGGGAAAGGGGAAATCATACGATAATTGGAAAAGTCACAAACTCGGAGATGTGGAATGGGTTGATTTTGAAAGCAAAACTGAAGCCCAGTTGGCTGTGTTTGACATTATTGCACATTCCGCGTGGAACAAGGCTAAATGAATTAAATATATTTTATTTTTAGTTTAAAATTATTTAGAATAAATAGAAAAAATTGAAAATGAATGGGATAGGAATTAGGAAGAGAATTGAAAGGAAAGGGAAGGGAAAGCGGCGGCGGCGGCGGCGGCGACATCCCAAGTAATGCGTGAGTGTTAAATGAAGGCAGGTAGCGGCGGTGTCGGTTATTTGTATAATTATGAATAACATATTCTTTGCCGCGTCGCCGGGCTGTACTCTCTAAACACACAGCTTTGCTGCCACTGCCATTCCTTGCAAACTTACAAAACACCCCAACAAATAATTATACTCTGATTTCATAATTCACCCTCTATCGGGATCTAGCGTCTTCGGTGTCACTCGTTCCTTAAAGTATTCGATGTGGAACCCCCAATCTACCTTCTTCAGGGCTCAACCTCATCGCTAGCACATCGTTCAATGTCTGATTCTGATACCATTTGTAATAATCTAAGCTCATGGCTAGTAGTAGATGTAGTCATATTTGGACTTTCCATTTTGAGTTTTCTCTCAAAGCTTTATTGTGGTAGGGGAAGGGAGGAATTATTGAATGCACTGAAACGTTCCATAAAAATGAATTGATTAATTCAACTACTATACGAAGAGAAGAGAAGAGAAGAGAGTGAATTAATGGTGAAAGTGGAGGAGAAAGGAAAGTAAACAAAGGGAAAAGGTGCCACTAAGAAATGTAAAACCCAGAGACCCAGAAATTAGCAACAACAACTGAACAAACTCAGCCAATTGTTTGTCCTTTTTGAGTTTGTAATCATAGGAGGGGGCGTAGTTCCATCCATATTCATGTTGTCTGTAACTCAAACACCTCTCTACTCTCTCTCTCATCTTCACCTCTTCCATTCTCTCTCTTAAGACCCCCATGTTGGCGTCTACCATCTTCCCCAACCTCCCTGCACCACCACCATCACAGGAAGACTCACCTTGTTCCTCTCTGAAACACTGGGCTCTAACTTGGAGACGACGACCACGACCGAGTACAGGGCAAGCCATAACAACACATGGCTTTGCTAATGGTGCATACACACAACTAACTGCAACCATCTTCTAACAAGCTCTAATCTTTCTGGGTTTCTCTCTCTCTCTCTGTCTCTCTGTTTGGATCAGTTGGCCTAATTTCCAAGAACAAAAGGTTGTTTCCTTGAGATTTATAAACAAGAATATATTGTTCGTTCGGTGGTCAAACCGATTGAATGTTTCTTTTTTCTTTTTTCGACAATTCTATATTTTCAATATTGGAGTTAGTGTGTGGACTATTAGTTGTAGTCTAAAAAAATTAACGATAATGGCTATGGCTTTTGTGGTTGGAATTGTAAGCTAAGTTCCAAACAAAAATCCATGCTTCACGGTTGGGTTGGACTTCATAATATATGTAATTTGTTGTTAATATTTTATGAACAATACCCTAAACCCTATATAATTGTTTCTAACATTGGTCTAATTCATGCATCTCTTCACTCTTTTACCATATGGAAAACCAAGGAAAATGTGTTTCTTGTTTTTTACTGTATGTTTTGTTTCGTTTAGGATCACATTACAAATAAGAATTAAATTAGAAAAATATATAATAATTAATTAATGAGTCCTACACCTACAACCAAAATTCAACAAATCTGGACTTTAACTTAGAAGCTTCAATTAACTTGTTGCTTTTATTCATTCAAACCCCACCAAAATTCAACCACTTAACTTGGAAGTTAATGCCATCTAAAACTCTCTCAAGAATTAAAAATTAAACAAATCAAAAACAATCAACTTCAACATATTAAAATATGCCAAGGAAAAGTCCTGAAAAGGCAATGCCATTCATGCAGTCCAAATATTGGTATTGATTTTTTTTCATTATTTGAGATATGTGTGTGTGTGTGATATGGCCGTAACCTATCGTATACAAACATGAAACTTCGGAGATCAAACTTGTAATCTAACCAAATTTTAAAAAAATAAATATTAAGCTAAGTAGAAGATTAAGATTTCTGATACTTAATCCCAGGCATATAAGGCAGAAGGAGATGTCTTCAAACGCAAACAAATGATGCTTAAGAAAAGAGTATAATAACAGAGCATGTTTGTTTTCTAAGCAAGACAGAACATGAACGAAACCCACCGATCCTATTTACCAACAAGAAGGGAAAACAGAAGTTCACTACTTTGTACTAAAGTCCTAAATCAAACAGAAGGAAGTTGGGAAAGATTGAACCTTGTGGTCACCATGTGTAGTAATGTCATTAAGCCTGGCTGCTGCTACATGGCCCTCTCATGCGATCCGTTGATGTTTCCTCTTTTGTCCAGAGGATCCCTCGTCCTGTCCTGGCTGAGTTTTGATTGGCATGCACTCGTCCAAAGTTCGAGCCACCTCGAAAGCTGAAGAGTAGTCTGTGTGATTTTGGATAGCCACTAATCCCCTGATCCCTTTCCGAAGGCCCATAACAAAACGATGCACCATCTTTGACTGTGTATCCACCATCTCTGGAGCAAAACGACATAGCCTCAGAAACTGTTGGTCGTAATCCTCCACAGACATGTTGCCTTGTTTCAAGTTCAAAAACTCCATCTCTTTCTCATGCCTGAGAGTCATTGGGCAACGCCACTCCAAAAACATATCCTTGAACTCTTCCCACGAAATAGGACTCTCACCATCATCTTCTTGCGCTGACCCAACAGACCTCCACCAGTTGCGAGCATTCCCTTGTAGCTTAAAAACTGCACATCTCACCCTTTGCTCATCCGGAAACTTCAATAAATCAAATACAAATTCAAGATCTCTTATCCAGTCATATGCAACATCTATGTCACCTGAGCTAGCGTCAAATGCAGGGGGATCAAATCTTATGAATTCCCGGGCATAATTGATGTTGCCAACTGTAGAAGACTGGGAGGATGGTGCAGAAGAGCGTGCCCCACTATTCCGAACCATACAATCTATGATCTGTTGTAATGCATCAGGGGACAGAGCTACAGATGGTATCTGCGATCCAGAAGCTGCAGGAATGGTGGTTAGCAGTATATGTGGTGTCTGTAATCCAGATGCTCCAGCATTGACAGGCAAAGATGTTACGGTAGCTGGTGGATCCCGATCTACGGGGATGTCTGTGCAGGGTGCCATGAACTGGTAACAAATACATAGGGCAAGAGAACATCCTTAATCATACAAACAAGATAAATAATCACACAACAAAAACATAATGCAAAGTATCTCATAAGCAAAAATAATCCCTACTGATATATAATGTGATGGCAGAAGAGTCTTGAGTGGTTGGGTATTGTATGTTATAGATATTGCCTTACAAAATTCTAGTCTACAGAACCTATAGTATATTGCTCTGATCCCAACTATAGCCCTTAACATAGTAACATCTTTACTAATATACATTGCTTCCTAAAGATCTTTCCTAACATTTGCTTTGTTAGATATATTAATCTTCTTGGTCTACCAAAGACCTCATCAGTTTATTTGTAAAACAGGTTACTTTGCTTGTTCCACACAGAAGGAAATGTCGAGCATTTCGAATCGAGGGGAAGGGTCTGGTGAAATTCCTTAGTACTTTTTCTTGATATTCCAATTGGTTAACGGTAATTAGCTTCAAAAAATATTCTCAAATTTCGTAGTACTGCAAACAGGAGCTTCCCCATTATGCAATCTGAGGTATTTATAAAGATACGCGAGGCTAGAACTCAACAAGAAGCCAAACCCCTTCATGAAATGATGGCACAAATCTTTTTGTCTGCTCAAGGCTGCTATGCTCTTCAACATCTTCCATACCTTGTAGAACTGATTATAAAGTCACAAGTATGAGTACTAAGGAGAAATAGGAGGTCTAAGCCAGTAAATTGGAATAAATTAACTACAAACAATTGTTTATTATGCTTCTCTAAACCACAACATTCACAAAGTCACAAAAGCTTCCCAAAGACAATGTAGCATGACGTGCAAACTTCAGTCCAGTGAAGCACAACTGTAAAAGAATTACAACTAATAAACTAAATCATTGTCAAAAACAAAAGAAGGTAATATCGAATGCCTAAAAGCCCAATTACAAGTATAACGAATTGGAATAATTTTAGTAACTTTGAATAATAGGAGGCCATGTTTTAAACTGTATTCCTCCGAAATGTCGAATATATCAATGACTCATATAAATGATAATTCACCATAATAGCCGTATATGTCTTTCATATACTACTGATAGAGGATAACTACAATCATCCCTGATAAACAAATTGGATTCTACCCAAAACAAAAATTCCCAAACTTTAATCTTGTTCACACGAGCAAAGACGAAAACTATTGAAACGAAAACTAGGGATTGGAATATCTGCATGTCTCTAATGTCACTTATTACTCCTAATTAGCAGATTCATTTCACATTCAATTTCATTTGAGTTCCACACAAGTGTTTCTCCTCAAAAGGTTTACAAACTTTTTGGCTTCTGGTTTGTCTGATCTACAAATGGCGGAATCAATTCCTTAAAACAAAGAAGTAAAGCACAAATTGGATTCTACCCAAAACAAGAATTCCCAAACTTTAATCTTGTTCACACGAGCAAAGACGAAAACTATTGAAACGAAAACTAGGGATTGGAATATCTGCATGTCTCTAATATCACTTACTACTCCTAATTAGCAGATTCATTTCACATTCAATTTCATTTGAGTTCCACACAAGTGTTTCTCCTCAAAAGGTTTACAAACTTTATGGATCTGGTTTGTCTAATCTACAAATGGCGGAATCAATTCCTTAAAACAAAGAAGTAAAGCACAAATTGGATTCTACCCAAAACAAGAATTCCCAAACTTTAATCTTGTTCGCACGAGCAAAGATGAAAATTATTGAAACGAAAACTAGGGATTGGAATATCTGCATGTCTCTAATATCACTTATTACACCTAATTAGCAGATTCATTTCACATTCAATTTCATTTGAGTTCCACACAAGTGTTTC
>NW_019272030.1:1532907-1576603 GCF_002738345.1 Cucurbita maxima | reverse complement strand
AAAAAAAAAAAAAAAAAAAAAAAAAAAAAAACGCAGCAAGGACAACACGATGTTAGCAATTCAGAAACACAAGGAAAATATGTTTATAGCAATTTCCAGGCAGACGAATTTATCTTGAATTAAACAACTAATTAATGCAGAACGGGAAATAGGGGGACCCAACTAAGTACAGCAACCTACACTCTACATCGACGATCATATAACCCTTAAATCAAACGAGACGAACACCATTCGCAAGGAAATTCAAGAAGTTTTTCAACACAGATAATACGAGGAACAGAGGAAGAGAAGCCGAATCTAACCTAGCTGAAGGATCAGGAACAGTCGTATGAAAATCGAATCGCTTCGTGCTTCATCTGGTTTCAGAGGGTAACAATGAGTTCTGATCTGGCTTTGGAGTAATTTTGCTTTATAACCGACCGGCGTCCTTCCTTAGGGCCTCAAATAGGCCCAAATTTTCATGGCCCACCAACACTCTTGGGCTTTGATCCATCACGCATTTTAATAATAATTTTTTTCTCAGAATTATCTATTGTTTATTATTTATTTTATATAAAGCATATTCTTTATCTTAATTTACTGGAATATTATTGTGGGGGTTTCTTTATTATTTTAATTCACTAGCTAGATTAAGTTTCAAATTTATTCTTTTTGTAAAAAATAAAAAAATAAACGTTGATTTTTATAAAGAAATATTCCTACTTATCCTTTTTGTATTAACCTATAATTAATAATTAATTATTATAAAAAATATATATTGATAAATTTTTAATCAATTAATCAATAATAATTAATAAAAATCATAGTAAAATAGACAGAATTTGACGTAATTTAATAGATAAGATATCGATTATTATTTAATGGTCAATTTTTTAGCCTGCCATGATTGAATTAAAAAATAGTTAGAAATGGAAAAATAAATTAGGTACTAAATTGAATGCTATTACTTTATTGGATGCAAATTAAAAAAATATATAGCCAATAAAGAATTGGAGCTTGTTACATGCTTTAATTGCAATAATAGCTTAGAGTTGCTTTGGTCAATATAGGTTAATTGAATTAAAAGCTTGGTCTCCCCCGACTTAAAATTAAAGTGCCCTACATAATTTTTATTTAGTTATTTATTTATTTTTGCTTTCCATCTATTTTTAAATGTATTTTTTTTCTACATTTTTTAGTCGGGTCTTAATATTTAAATAATTTGAGTAAAAATTTATTTTCAACAAACGTCTTCCCAATGTACCTTAGTCGAATTATGCACAGAGTGTATATTATTAAAATTTAAATAAGACAGAACTAAATATAATTTTAGATTCTTAAGAATTACCTACTCACCTCGTACCCTATACTTGAACATGACCTAATGTCTACACATTTGTAGATCATTAACAACCGTTGTACTTCCAACTAGATTTACACACTCAATAAATCCAGGGCCCATTCTTAATATCGAAAAAACTTTACAAAGTCTTACAAATATATGACTTGTTCGAAAACTAAATCAAGATTATAAATCATTTATCTCCCTAAAAAAACACATAAATTCGGTCAACATAAAATAAAATATACTTATTTTATTTACTTGATTTGACAATTTATAATATATACGTATGGAGTATAAGTGAAAAGTGTCGGTAGCGACTTGTTCTTAACGAATCTCTATTCAAGTGGGAGTGTAGATGGAAAGAATTTTGAATAGCCGAGTGGAGAAAGATGGGGAATGCAATCGTGTTCTAACATTTTTGTATCTACAAAAATTTTCATCCTTTATTTTAAAAGTTTCCTAAAGTGTCACCCTTTTTAGTCCATGTCACACATAGGTGAGGTGTCGAGTTATAACTCGTTTAAACAAGCAACTACCTTTTTTGCTTGTTTGACTTTATTTGATTAGAATTGATGTGTTTTTATATGCTACAATATAATGTAGCTGTCTATACAAATAAATGGATAAATAAAGTAATAAATTTTTAATTTTATATTTATTGGAACCTTACAATTTTAAAATATGGATAAAAAAAAAAAAAAAAAAATATATATATATATATATATATATATATATATATATATATAAATATAAAGTATTATTTAACCATTAATATTTAATTTAATATTACCAAACCTAAACCAAACCTCAAGCTCAAGTCGTTTCATTTCAACTTCCAATCCGATAACGACTTTCATTACACTTTTAAAACTGACCCTGCCCATAAACCCTGCCCTCTGCCCGTCTTGGAATTTGACCATTTTGCCCTGACCCAGAAAATTCAACCGTCAAAAACATAACCTATATACCCTATTAATTAATTAATTAATTAATTAAAATAAACGTTTTTTTTTTCTCTCTCTCTAACTGTTGCTTAAAGCCACGCTCTCCTCTTCTCTGCCTTTTAAATCTCTCACGTTTCTCTCTCTTCGCTCAACTGCCTCACACAATTTTCAATCCTTATTCCTAATGGATTATTACAGCTCTCCCTCCGAGAGCCACCACCGGACCGCCGTGTCTACCGAGGCTGCCGTCCTTAAGGCTCTCCTTCTTGTTCAATCCGACGCTCTCGATTCCAAGCTCCAAGGTGCCTGCGAAATTCGCCGACTCACTAAAACCTCCCAACGATGCCGCCGCCAGCTCTCGGAATCAATCCCCCACCTCGTCTCCATGCTCCACCCACTCCACTACCCCGACTCTCACCTCGAGGCCGCTCTTCTTGCCCTTCTCAACCTTGCTGTTAAAGATGAAAAGTAAATTTCTCTTACATCTCTTTCTTTGCCTTCTATATGACCTGATTTCTTTTCACGCTTTCTTGATTTTTTTTTTTTTATTAGCTTGCGTTCTTGCGTTTATATTAATCGATTAATTGAATTTGTTACGCTTTCTGAAATTTTCATCTAATTAGCGATATCGATGAGGAGGTTTCTTCTTCTTCTTCTTTATTCCCTTCCCGTTCTTTTGTGGGTAATTATATTTTCGCTTGCGTGTTTGGTTGGTGAGAATACGTGAAAGAAAATGTAAACGGTAGAGGAAGAGGAGGAGGAGGAGGAAGAAAATCGGAAACCAAATTTACATGTGTTGGTTGGTCAATTAGATTGAGATATTTTTTCTTGGATTCCCTTAACTGAACGATTTCTATATTGGCTATGTTTTTAAATTGATAAAGAATTTGCTAGTCTCAGTATATTTGTATTTGTCCTGTTGAGCTTCGTTTATTTTATTGCTAATTATATTGTTGTTATTTTGTGGCTTTAGTTGTTGGAGGCCTCCCCCCTTTCCCTTTTTTTAATGCGGTTGGCATGGCATGCGGTGGTTGGTGTCTTTGATTGCGCAAATTTGGCTGCAAAAGATATGAAAATTGTGTATATTTTGTCTGTTTTTCTTAAATATAAAAGCCCATATGTTGTTCTCGATGATGATTTAAGGTCCCATGGAAAAATATGCTGTTATAATTGCCTTGCTATTTTCTGATGTGGGATAATGCTGATGTTCTGGTTATGAATGGTTTGATGAATCAGAATTTGAAAGGTTTTGTTAAGTTTTTTTTTTTTTTTTTTTTTAGTTCAACCCAACATTTGAGGTAGCAGTCAAATACTTCATAGACTTAATCGGTTAAACTATGCTTGAGTTGAGTCGACTATATTGTAGAAAAGTATTGAACATATGGATTTACTGAGGATCCTCCTTTCCCCATTAGACTACTCTTGCTAAGTAAACCCAATGGTATTCTATCATTTCCTATGTTGACACCTCCTCCCACTCATGTGCTTGCTTGCACACCCAAATAGCTGATCTTATCTTGCAGATGTGAGCTCACCCCTGTTTTTTCCTTGTTCTTCCTTGTATATGATAATCGAATTGTCATGTGCCCTGTCTTGTTCCTTCTAGCACATGGGATATATTGGGGGCCTCAAGTTCTCATCACAGTTATGAAATGTTTCCTAGAAAATGTTGGTCTGCTTTTAGTTTCTGGAACTCCTGTATTGATCAAATTTTGAACTGTTCCAGTACGAATGATACTGTTGGCTGAATAAGGTGTGTGCACTTGCAATGGAGTTTCTTTTGTTTAGAAATCTTAGGTGAAGGAAGAATATGATTGCCTGTGGTGTTTCTGGTAATTGATTCCATGTGTAACACTGACTTGTAGTACCAAACTGAGAAGCTGCTTCCTTAATATGTTAATTTTTGGAATGCCTACAGGAATAAGATCAAGATTGTTGAAGCTGGTGCCTTGGGACCAATTGTTGGTTTTCTGCAATCAGAGAGTTTGATCCTACAGGAGAATGCCACTGCTTCTTTACTCACTCTTTCAGCTTCTACTGTCAATAAGCCGTTAATAAGTGCTGCTGGTGCCATTCCTCTCCTTGTGGAGATTCTTAGATGTGGAAGCCCACAGGCAAAGGCAGATGCTGTAATGGCCCTTTCCAATCTTTCAACGCTCCCATCTAATCTTAGCATCATTCTAAATTCAAACCCAGTCCCCTCAATAGTCAGTCTGCTGAAAACTTGTAAAAAATCTTCAAAAACTGCTGAAAAATGCTGCTCACTGATTGAATCCTTAGTTGGTTTTGATGAAGGAAGAGTAGCGTTGACATCTGAAGAAGGTGGAGTTCTTGCTGTTGTGGAAGTTCTCGAGAATGGCTCTCTTCAAAGTCGCGATCATGCTGTTGGTGCACTATTGACAATGTGCGAGAGCGACCGGTGTAAATATAGAGAACCTATCTTAGGAGAAGGGGTAATCCCTGGTCTTCTTGAACTCACTGTCCAAGGTACACCTAAATCTCAGTCAAAGGCTAAAACCCTCTTAAGGCTATTAAGGGACTCTCCATATCCAAGATCTGAGCTTCAACCCGACACGATCGAGAACATTGTTTGTAATATTATCTATCAGATCGATGGAAAGGACGATCAATCTAGTAAAGCAAAGAAGATGTTGGCAGAGATGGTGCAAGTAAGCATGGAGCAGAGCTTAAGGCATTTACAACGAAGGGCTCTGGTATGCACGCCCACTGATATGCCTATGAATAATTCATGCACCTCTGAAGTTTCTTCAAAGTAACAAAATTTATTCTCATGCTTTGTCCATGGAGTTTGTCAGATATAAACTTGTTTAGTGGTTACTATTAGAGAACAGGAAATGAAAATAAGATATAGGAGAAAACAAGCCAGTCCAGGCAGGTCGTGTGAGTGTCGGGAGACTGGTAAAATGCGAATAAAACTGGGAATGGGATCTGTATGGGGTTGAAATCATAGTGTTCTGTTTTCCTTTCTGCGTGTTTGTAAAGGCACTGTTGTATCACAGTATAGAAATAGTGTTTCAAAGTGTTCATTTCCCCCTCTTAATCATTCTAATAATAAGCTCACACTAGTAGATATTGTCCATTTTGAGCTTTTCTTCTTGGACTCTCTCAAAGTTTTAAAATGCTAATACTAGAGAGGTTTCTCCAATTTTATAAGCAATGTTTCATTCCCCTCTCCAAACAGTAGGTTATCGAAGCTAGATGTTGGGCGGCGTGCCAACGAGGACGTTGGCTCCTATGAAGGTGGATTGTGAGATCCTACATGGATTGGAGAGGGGAACTAAACATTCTTTATAACTACTAGTAGATGCTTTTTAAAAACTTTGAGGGGAAGCCTAGAACCCAAAGAGAACAATATTTACTAGCGGTGGACTTGAGTTGTAACAATGATATACTCGAGTTAGTAGGATAGTAGCTCCACGTGCATGCACATAGAAGCATAAAGCCAAAGTAGTAGATGATCACGAAGCAAAAGAAAGGATAAGGAGATGGGAATAAGTTCTTTGCTTGGGTTACAAGTGAATTAGGTGCAAGAGTCTTGCCTAGGATCCCTTTTCTGTCCATATCTAAGAGAAAATGAATCATGATCCTAACTTGTCATAACTATATATTTACACACACACGTGTCCCGAAGTTAAAAGCTACATCACATTTTTTAACCCTATTAACATAAAGCCAAAATGATGGATCAAAGAGGATAGTCATTGATTTCCATGTATACCAATTACAAAAAAGATAGTGTCTTCATATTTATTTTCATTTTACGGTGGATATGAGAATTATTGAGCTAAGTTGAATCGAACCCACAGAGTTATATGCTCTGTGTTGTGTTTCCTTATTTGCTTGTAGTCATATAATGTTGCTTTCTTCAATTCATTCAAATTGTTGTCAAATATACTTTCTCCTCAAGTTTTCTAAAACATTTCTTATAAATGTGACTCGAGGCTTGAACGTAAGTCGATGTTGTTCGCGACGTTCGAATTTCTCATAGCTAGTTTGTTTGCTAGGTTAGAACAAGTGTCGCACAATAGATATTTCACTGTTGCAAGAGTACGATTGTGACAAGTGATATCCAATAGATTTGAATTTCAATCTCCTTTATCGCTAAGAAGAATCAATTCCAAGTTTTTTCGTAGTACTCTATCTTTGGGAGAAGTTATCATATTTAGTATATCATGATGATTTATCCCGTAGAAATACAATTACTTCATATCTTTATCAAAAGTAATTACATAGTATTATTAGTATAAATAGAGAAAAAACGACTACTAAATTGAAAAATAGTCCGATAATGATGAATACTATTATTTTAACTTTAATACATAATAAAACAAACATGAAAAGGAAAAAAAACCATGAAATTTAACTCGTAGCCGTCTCATTAGCATTGGTCCGCTATCATGAATAAAAAAAAATACAAAGTAACCATGACCTACATCGGGTCCACTGTCACGATCGTGATTTTCCTACTTCCAAAAGAAAAAGTTCTTTTTTTGACGGGTTGTGGACGAAGATGGATTCGGACCTCTAACATTATAATTTGTAGCCACGTGCTCTAATTTTACGAGCCACAAGCTCAACCGTATCTCTACTTCAAGAATACTTAAAAAAAAAAATCATATAAACCCTAAACAGGATATACATCCATCTGCCGATTGAAGCTGCGCTTTTATTTATTTATTATTATTTGTCATTTCATACCGAAAAATTAGAACCTGAATTTTCCTTGCATGAAAAACGGGTTTAATTTAAAGAAAAATAAATATTATATTAAATGTGGATTATTTCATTTATTATACATTCAATGGTATTTTGGGTAACAGAAAAAGTTTAATAAATGCCTAAAATCCTACCAATAATAATTAAGTAATTTACATAAATTATATTTAATCAAAATGTTTTAAATTTTAGTTTTTATTGAGCTCGATATAACTTGCATCATAAATACATGCTATGATTTTAAATTATGAAAGCCTCATGCATCTTGCATCGAAATACTTTCTCTATGTGATTAGTATGAACGCGTACACTACAATGTTATGTTACAGTGTACACCATAATACTGTGCACGCTCTAAGACATTATTAGCCTAAATCGTGATCGTAGTCCAAAAAAAATAATTAAAATTAAAATTGGAAGGGCATGACCCATGAGACTTTCCATGTGATTATATTTATGTTTTTAAACAAATAATTTATTTATAAAACAATGGGATACAGCTAAGTTTGTACCAAAGTCGTCCATATTTAAATAAACGCCAAAATAATAAAA
The DNA here is from genome assembly GCF_002738345.1 of Cucurbita maxima. Lineage (NCBI taxonomy): Eukaryota > Viridiplantae > Streptophyta > Magnoliopsida > Cucurbitales > Cucurbitaceae > Cucurbita > Cucurbita maxima. The sequence continues at coordinate 1,569,046 of NW_019272030.1, read as the reverse complement.
TAATAATAATAATAGAGAAAATTATTAAATTATTAAACAAAATATCTGTAAAGAATGTGAGAGAACTGAGTGTTGTAGTAATGAAATTCGACAAAGAATTCAATCATTATTTATTACTTTTACACGTTTTTTTTTAAAAAAAAATATATTTTTAAATTTTTATATATATTCCATAAATAAATAAGTAAATAATTAATAATCATCTCACCAATTTTTTACAAATTTTCAACCATTGTATTATAATATTTATATCATCTAAGAATAAAATCAACGAGTTTTATCTGCATATACATACTTAAAAAAATTAGTATAAGTGTTTATTTAATATAGTTTCCAAATATCGGGATTTGTTTTGACTTTGTCACATCTCTTGTACTAAAATGTGTTTCATACGTGTCAAATCACATGTCAGACATAGAAACACTAGCTAAACTAAGTTGTTCACGGTGATTCTATGTATCTAACTCTTAAATGTCGATATCAATCTAGTATCTTAATGCATTACTATCGATATCGCTATCGCTATCATATTTGTTGATCAATTAAGGTTCGTAAACAGAATCCCACGTGGTGTGGGTTTGAGTGTGAAAGGAGACAGGAAAGTGGGGGGTTTGAGATGGATGAGTTTCGTTTGGCTCTCAAACGATACATCCGCCGACCGTTTAGCTGCTGCTGGTGTATGGTGCTGCAACATTTTGGTTCAACCCATTAAATTATGCCTCTCAACTCATAGCTTCCACAAACCCTTTTAATTAAATAACAGATTAAAGCCATCCTTCTCTATTTCCCATGCTATAAAAATGTTATATAAAATAACCAAATTTGAATATCTATGTTGTATTAAAAAGTGATGTTGAATATGGTACATGAATACGCTCTATGCTCAAGTTGTTATTTACTCTTAGCTTCTACGAGTTAAAACTATCTCCACAAACCAACACAAATTCCTTTAGCATGTTTTATCCTTATTTGCTGTGAGATCTCACGTCGAGTGGGGAGGAAAACGAAACATTTTTGTTTAAGGGTGTGAAAATCTCTCTCTACTAAATGTGTTTTAAAAACTTTGAGAGAAAACCCAACAGAAAAATCGGACAATATTTGCTATTGGTGAACTTGGATTGTTACACTCAGCATGATTACTAGGAAAATTTGAGCCATCAAAAGTGGAAAGGGAAAGTCCAAAAACGACAATATCTACTAATAGTGAGTATGGACGGTTATAGTCCATGCTTTCTAGGAAATTTCTTAAGAAATCGCTCAATATAGAATTGTTTCAAGAAAAATATGCTTAACTTTGTAGTTCGAGCCACCCACCGAAAAATAAGGTGCATTTTAGATTGCTCTCATTCAAATGTGGACTTGATTTATTCATGTATACCTCGTTTACTCAGGTGTGTTAGTACCCGAGTTTATTAGTTACACCCCCTACAAATGGGGTCTCCCAGGAGGGTTGTGTATATGCGCACTCTTTCATTCTGTGTCTGTGTCAATGGCACTCGCAAATTCAGCTGAACAAGAGCAGCAAATATCTGACTCTCTCATCAACTTCAAGTGTGGGATTGGCAATAAGGAGCCATTGCTGAGCTTTGAGCCACAAGGGGTTTGTCAATTAGACACTCACAATTGGGATCAGCAGCGTGCGATGGAGGATCCCAGCCCTCCAAAACATCATGGAGATCATGACCCTCTTTATGGCTGGCTTTCTGATGACATAACTGGAAATCACAAGCGATCCCATACGACGGTATTAAATCGTTCGACTTCGTTGCTAAATTATAAGTTTCGTCCCTAAACTCGTATTAGATTGATTGATTGACAGGGAAATAGCAGTGGGGGTGTGTGTAAGAAGCAATGTACTTTTGCAGCTGAGAAACAGGGACCCAGATCATCAACAGCCAAGGATCCACAGAGCATTGCAGCCAAGGTTTGGTCTTGTTTTGTTTGATCAACGGTGGCTAAGAATGTCTGTTTTATTGTTTGTTTTGTTACTTAGAATCGACGAGAGAGGATTAGTGAGAGGCTGAAGATACTCCAAGAATTGGTTCTTAATGGCTCCAAGGTGCTTATTGCTATCTAAATTAAGAAAAGCTTTAAACTTTTATGGAATTTTGGGCCATTTTTTACTTCATTTTGCAGGTTGATTTGGTAACCATGTTGGAGAAAGCCATTAGTTATGTCAAGTTTCTTCAACTACAAGTCAAGCTACATATTTTTATCCTTTGAGATTGGCTTTTCAACCATCAAAATATAAACTTTCATTTCACGGAAGATTTCACGGAAGATAAGTTACGTGAGACTTGTAGGGACCTATTGAAGTAGAGAGAGATTTCTCCCCATTAGTTAAACGAGGCTGAAGACGGAGATTATATTCTTCGCCTCCAACCCGCTCAAATCTATTAGAAACTACAGACCTCCATAATGATAGGATAATGTCCACTTTGAGTATAAGCTCTCATGGTTTCGCTTTGATCTTCCCAAAAGACCTCGTACTAATGAAGATGTATTCTCTACTTGCAAACCTGTTAGACGAACACGACCCTCCACAATGGTATGATATTGTCCACTTTGAGCATAAGCTCTCATGGTTTTGGTTTGGACTTCCCGAAAAGGTCTCACACAAATGGAGAGAGTATTTTTTGTTTATAAACCCACGATCATTTCCTAAATTAGGGGATGTGAGACTTTCATCATCCAACAAAACCCATGATCGTTCATAAATTAGTCAATGTGAGACTCTCTCTCAACGATCCTCCCTCCAACAAAATACAATATAGAACCTCCCCTGAAACCTATGGAGCCCTTGAACAACCTTCCTTTAATTGAACAAAGTACAACAACACCTTCGAGCCTAGTAATTTCTTTGTTCGACATTTGAGGATTCAATTAGCATATCTACGTCAACAACATGACTCTGATACCATGTTAGAAATCATGACTCTCCACACTGATATGGTATTGTCCACCAACTTTGAGTATGAGTTCTTTGTAGCTTTACTTTTGGTTTCCCTAAAATGGCTCGAGATGTATTTCTTACTTATAAACTCATGGTCATTCCCTTAATTAGTCGGAACTCTCTCCCAACAATTTTCAACACTTCCCTCTTTCTTATCGTTTTGGTTAAAATTTTGAATTTCAGATCCTAGCGACCGACAAATTTTGGTCCATTCAAGGAGGGAAAGCTCCAGATATTTCACAAGTTAGGGAAGCCATTGATGCCATTCTTTCATCACAAAGAGAAAGAAGCTCAAGCTGAAACAGTCAAAAGTGATGGTACTTTTGGCCTCCGCGTAGATCGACATTATTCAAATGAGCTAGCAACTGAAATGTATGCATATCAGTATGCACGTCAATGCCTTGTCAATGTGCTTTAATCTTTTGAAGAACATCAACGCCTCATGCAAGCTGCACCCCATCTGGGTCCTTCACCAATACACACACAAAGAAATCAGCCCATTTTCAATCTACAAACTTGGTCCAATGGAATCATCCTTCCTTAAATTCAATCTTTTTTTGTAACAATATCAAGGTTGGTCAGATATTGTCTCCTTTAAGATTTTAAAACGTGTCTATTAGAGAGAGATTTCCACACCTTTATTAGAAATGCTTCGTCCCCTTTTCAACCAACGTGGGATCTTACAATCTACTTCCTTAAGTATCCAACATCCTAGTTGGCACACCACCCGATGTCTCCACTGATTCTATTGTAACAACTCACCTTATAGCTAATAGATATTGTCCTTTTTGAGTTCCAATTGATGGGAACCTCACAAGACTCACATTTTTCGTAATTCATGGATTTTGTTGCAAGATTAGAAACAAATACGTTTTGGATTGTTTTAAATCCGTGGGTAAGAAACTGATTCTCCAAAATCATATCAATGAACACCGATAAAATGAAAAGAGACAGCACACGGAACGGAATCAAAGAGATACTTAAATTTAACTTAATAATTTTGAACTAACACGAAAAAAAAACTTAATTTTAATACGAAAAAAGAGGTAAAGTTGATGGTAGATTATATTAGATTGAATACAAATGGACCTTCTTTAACGAAAAAGGAAAAAAAAAAAAAAAAAAAAGATTAGTATAAAGCTTTAATACATTTACTAGCTCACCACCCAATGACTGACTCTAGTACTATTTGTAACAGCTCAAGTCCAACACTAGGAGATATTGTCTGCTTTAATCCATTATGTATCGTCGTCTGTCTCACGGTTTTAAAATACATTTACTAGAGAGAGGTTTCCACATTTATAAGATTTTTTTGTTTATTCCCTCCAATCGATGTGAGATCTCACAACCCACTCCCTTGAGGGCCAGCGTCTTCGCTAGCACACCGTCCAATGACTACCTCTAATACTCTTTGTAACAGCTCAAACTCACCGTAGCAGACATTGTTCGCTTTAGCTCGTTACGTATCGCTATCATTCTCACTGTTTTAATACACATCTACCATAGAGATACTTTCACAATCTTGATGAATGTTTCGTTCTCATCTCCAACCAAGGTAAAATCTCACAAATTCAAATAAAATTGGATCTAAATATTGGATAGATAAACGTCGAAGTTGTCAAGAACTTCAGGACGACGAGATTGTTCGGGGGTCGTTGCGATATTTGTGTCCCACCGACAAAAACCCAAAGGGGAGAAATGGGAATGAGATTCCCGTGAATACGAGTTCGCGTTTTGGACCATATGCTCCACACGATATGCTTTAAAAATGTTTAATTAATATCAAAATCAAACTTAGGGATATCAATTTTAAACATTTAATATGCATCATTATCACATTAGGTGACCATTATTTGCCGCCATCTGCCCCCACCATATACACACATTTCCCTCCATTTTCCTCCTAACAAATTTTCCCCAACATTTCTTTTTTCATTTTTTTAAATACTAATTTTAAAATCCGTCCCATTAACATCTATCACTCTCGCATCTTAATAATTAATTTTTTTAGTTCAACCATATCTAGAATCACAATCTTTTTTTTTAGCCTCGTTTGTAATATAATATAAAATAGGTTTCTAACCCGAGCGTCCGTTCATGTGGAGGGAAATATATTTTTATTATTTTATTCGTAAAAAAATTTGTTCGAATAGTGTTACATCTAATTTAATTAAAAAATATTAATTAAGAAATTTTGTCTCAATTGATATATTAATATTACTTTCGAGTAATAACGATGCCTAAATTAATAGGGTAGGGAGTATTATTAGACTTTTGTTGTTATTATTAAATGTAGCGGAAGTCTAAAGCATGAAGGAGGCAAGAAGGAGACCATGATGTTACCCGCCACAAAATATTAATATGAGAATCTTGTATTATTCATTAATTTAAACTTTATATTCGACGCTAAATTTTCATGTCTTATATTCGCCTCTACATTTTGTCTTTTGTCATTGATCGTAACGTTTTATTCAAAATCCTCTTAAAAATTTTCAAACTTAGAAGACATAAATAGATATTTAAACTATACATAAATTGGGTTGGGGAAATCTTTTCAGCCAACTCGAAATATCATGTTGATTGGATTTGTGACACAAGCAACCCAAATAGAGTTTACAATCCAACCAAACCCAACACTCTATTTCGGATTGAATTATGTTTTTTTAAAAAAAACTATACTTACCTGTAATATACATCACATTAATAACTAAAATCTCACAAAACTCAAATATCAAATATTTACAAGTCACAATGTATCAGTAACATCGATTACAAACATTAAATATTCTTAATTTTCGTAATAATCTTAAAAGTAAGACAATATTGGGTTGGTCAGGTTTACCGAACCAAAAAAATGTCAACTCGCAAAATCTAATCCAACCTAATTTTTATAATTTCGATTAAATAGTATGAATTTTTTGGACTCTCAGATCATACGAACACCGGACAAAAAAAAAGATTTAAAATTTATTAGAAGGTTAAAAACAATAATTAATAAAAAAAAGTTAATTATATTAATAAGCTAGACAGCATGCGGGGGTGCCACCAAAAAAGACAAGGTTGTTGGCCGTTGGAAAAATATGGGGTGGTCACCAACTACATATATAGTTTTAGTTTTTCTGTTATATAATAATATTAATATTAATATTTATTTTAAAAAAAGAATATAATTAAAATTTATTTCTTATTCGAATATTCACTATTATTTTGTTCATAAAAATCAAAAGTGTTCTGCAAAAGGCAAAAACTCCTCCTTTTGCAGTAATTTTGGAATCTCTCTCGCTCTCTCTCTGGTTCATAATGGGTAAAAAAGTAAAAAAGTAAAAAGTAAAAAGTAAATCATATTTACTCAACCTTGTACATACATATATTTATTATTATTTTAAAATAAACTAAAATCTAAAATACCCAACCTTGTACATTTATTCACGGGGTATTGAAACGTGATTAACTTAGTAAAATGACGAAATTAAGCTGTATTTATTTGGGGTTCCAACAAGCTTTGTGTTTTAATTGGTCATTTTAATCGTGTTAAATTAATTAAACTTTGATTACTGAAATCATGTCCGTTTCAATCACTCTCTCCCCCACACGCACGCACACGCAGAGGTCCATGGGGGCAAACACTCGAAGCTCTCTCTTTTTGTTTATTTATTTAAAGATAAAATTCCATTTTGAAAGGTAGAGCAAGCGAGCTACCCATTCCACCCATGTCTGCCAAAGCAATTTCTATGGGGACCTTAGCCATGGCTTTTCATCCCCACCCCCCACCTCCCACCATGCCCTTCTTCCATTTCTGTACTTAAATTCCATTATTCTTCTTCCTGCATATTCTCCCCCCACCATTGAAGCAAACCCAATTCTTCCCTCTTTTTCCCCTTTTCTTTGTGGGTATCTCTGCTTTTCTCTTTTGTTTCTTTGAGGGTTTCTAGATCTCTGTTCTTTCCCTCGAGATTTGCTTCCAAATGGGTTTCTCCATTGGTACTTGTTCTAACCCAAGGGTGCCCCACCTTGAGTTAGAGCATCAACATTCCCACTATAACGAGCTCAAGATTAAGACCCTTTTGAGAAAAATGATTTGGGAACTTGGGTTAGCGTGTGTTACTCCTCCTGCTCGTCTTCGCCGCAAGAATCAGGGCATTCAAGATGATGATCACCACACCAATGTCGATGGGAAAATCAAGAATCTCGAGCACAATAAGGCTTGGTTGCTTGCGGAGTCTGGTCCTTGTGGTGGGGAGTCCTCAAATACTGATCCACAATCGGTTCACTCGTCTTTTCGGTTTAGTTTTTGCTCTCAAGTTGAGCTTGAAACCATGAACATCGGCTCTTCAACCACTGCGGCGACTGTTTTGATGGTGAATTTGGAAAATGGAATGATGGCTGATGCTCTCACCAAAGAATTGAAATGGCGGAGGATTGAATCATTGGAAAAAAGCATTTCCCCTGTGGCTCATACTTTGATCCGATTCAGATATCGCGAAATTCTTTCTGCTACTCGTAATTTCTCAAAAGGTACTCTCAAAGTCAAACACCCTTTTTCTTGTTTTTTAAACCAATTTTTGATATGTAATCTTGAACCCTTTTTCAATTTTTTCCCAAATTTGGTAGGCAGAGTTCTGGGAAGAGGGGCTTTAAGTTATGTATTCAGGGGGAGAGTTGGGTTTTTAAGAACAGCTGTGGCTATCAAACGTTTGGACAAGGAAGATAAAGAGTCTGCTAAGGCGTTCTGCAGAGAATTGATGATTGCTAGCTCTCTTCATAACCCAAATATTGTTCCTCTTGTGGGGTTTTGCATTGATCCAGAAGAGGGCTTGTTTTTGGTTTATAAGTATGTTTCTGGTGGAAGTTTAGAAAGACATTTGCATGGTATGATTCCTTGTTCTTCGGTTCTTGATTTACTTGAACTTTGGTTGGCTTTTTGAGTTTCTAACGTTGTAACAATTGCAGAGAAGAAGAAGGGAATAAAGGGTTGCTTGTCTCTTTCCTGGTCAGTGAGGTTTAAGATTGCTCTTGGAATTGCTGAGGCTGTGGCGTATCTTCACAATGGGACTGAAAGATGTGTTGTTCATAGAGATATTAAGCCTTCAAATATCCTTCTTTCGTCCAAGAAAGTGCCAAAGGTAAAAGAATATGTTCGTTTTTGTGGATATTCCTTTGGTTGTTTGATGTGTACAAAAGAGAAGGATAGTGTGTGATCTTACCTTGTTTGTTGGAGAGGAGAACAAAACATTCTTTATAAGGGTGTCCTAGTATACACGTTTACCTTGAGAGGAAGCCTAAAAGGGAAGTCCAAATAGGACATATCTGCTAGTGGTGAGCTTGGGTTCTTACAAATGGTATACACCCCGAGCGATGTGCCACCAAAGGGGGGGTGGGTTGTGAGATCCTCCCAAAGGAGTGGATTCTGAGATCTCGGTTGGAGAAAGAGAACGAAGCATCCCTTATAAGGGTGTGCAAACTTATTCCTAGTAATGACAGACACTGGATGATGTGCCAACTGTCAACGATGACGCTAGGTCCCCAATGAGGTGGATTGTGAGATCCACGTTGGAGAGGAGAACGAAGCATTTTTATGAGGGTGTGAAAACCTATTCCCTAGCATACGCGTTTTAAAACTTTGAGTGGAAGCCTGAGGGAAACCAACAAGTCATTGGTCTAAGATAATTTGAGTAATCTCTTAAAAAAAAGCTCCATTTGACAAATGCTAACCTTTCATTGTTCTTATTCATCAACTGTTTCCTGGTAATGGTTGCTTGCAGTTATGTGATTTTGGGTTAGCGACATGGACTGCTGCTCCATCTGTGCCTTTCCTTTGCAAAACTGTCAAAGGAACATTTGGGTATGAAACTCTTTCTTAAGCCATTTTAATGTAGGGGAAGGATGATGAGATTCAATCTCGCCCTTCCCGTGTTCTGTTCCATTCCGATTTACGATTTATGAACTTATTTGTAGTTACCTAGCTCCGGAATATTTCCAGCACGGGAAGGTATCAGATAAAACAGACGTCTACGCTCTAGGAGTCGTTTTATTGGAACTCATAACGGGCAGGAAGCCGATCGAAGAAAGAACTCATGGAGAGGAGAACTTGGTTTTATGGGTAGGTCATTATATCACTTTTGTTGGATTAATGATTCTGCAAAGTGTTGATATTGTTCACTTTGGCCTGTTACTTATCGCTGTCAGCCTCACGGTCTTAGGTTTCCACATCCTTATAAGTAATGTTTCCTTATTCTACACCGGAACAGTATTTCTTAACCTGTGTTGCATTCGTTAGTGCAGTCTCGAGTATATGACAGAAGAAAGTAGTCTGTCAAGTATAACAAGTTTGATATGTTCCTACAGGCAAAGCCACTCTTGCAGAAAGGGAAAGGGGCAATTACCGAGCTGCTTGATCCACATGTGGCGTGTACAACGAAGAATTCGAATCAAATAGTCCAAATGATCGAAGCTGCCGCTGCTTGTATTACCGGTGAAGAATCGCGCAGGCCCGGGATCTTAGAGATCATTGCAATATTGAAAGGTGAAGAACAGCCTCTGCCCAACAGATCAAAGAGGTCTGGTTTCTTGAGCCATGGATGTGTCACTGATTGTTATTCACAGTTTCAAAACACGAACAGCGAAATGACGAGTCATTTAGCATTGGCCATGTCGGGACTCCCCGAATTCGAAGAAGACGATTACCTTTTCTGCCGTTGAAAAGTCAGATTATTTTTCCTCATTTTAGTTGAATCATTGATCATTTTGTAAATATGATCATTTTTGTACAGATCTTCTGTTTGGAAGTGGTTGGTTGAGACACAATCATGGAAGTTGCAGCTTAACAACCAAATCAACGTTTTCCATAATGAAAAATGTTAAAGAAAATGGAGCCCATTTGATTTGTTTTTTCATGCAGACATCAAATCAAACACGACAAGCTACATTCAAAATGTAAAACAAAAAACAGAACAAGAAAACAACAACAAGAACAATAAACGGTATACAAACACTTAGAATATCTTTGCAACATCTCTGATTAAACCACGGTTGGCACGGGCAAAATCCGTGAACTCTTCGTATGAAATGTACCCATCGCCGTCGGTGTCGATCTCGGCCATCATCCGCTGCACTTCGTCAGGGGTAACGGAGCCAAGCGTCTTCAAGGATTCACCGAGCTCCGATGCAGAGATCCTACCGTCACCATTGGCATCGAAGCGCTTGAAAATTCGGTCTCGGTCAACTTTGTCTTTAGCATCATCAGCCATTGTAATAATAATATGAAAAGGGTTAGTGTACCAGGATTTTGGTGACTGAGAGATTGAGAGATAGAGAAGGGAATCATGAGTTATAAAGAGCGAAGTTTGTGGAGATTAAGGTTATCCTCAAATGTCGGCTTAGAAACTGATTTTACCAAAATTATGGTTTCTCATGTAAGAAACATTCTTTGCTATTGCAATTTTACTTCTCTTATTACATATATATATATTAGCTTGGGCTTGGGCTAATAAATACGGAATGTTTGGGCTTCAAGTTTGGGCCACCTTACTTCTACTTTTCGTTGGGCCTGAGTTTCCATATGAGCTTGGGCTTCAGTTTTGGGCCACCTGACTTCTACTTTAAGTTGGACCTGAGTTTCAATATTATCTTGGGCTTCATTTTTGGGCCACTGTCTTCAACTTCGGTTTGGGCCTGAGTTTCCATATTAGCTTGGGCTTGAGATTTGGGCCACTTGACTTCAGCTTTTGGTTGGGCCTGAGTTTGAAACTCATAGTTCAGTTGGGTAGAACGTGGGTCTCCAAAACCTGATGTCACCTTGGGCCTTTGGGCCCAAAGGCCCAAATAGCCCTAACCAACAAAGATTGAATCAATGAAATTAATATACAATTTCTTTTTTTTAAAAAAAATTAATTAATAAAGTATTTCAAGTGAAACTTTAGGAAGAGTTCACTTGTGTGAATATTCAAAAGTGCTAAATAAAATACGTATACATTATATAGTAACCCTTTCTTTATGGGGATGAACATTGAATTCGAAAACTCGAAAAATCGAATCAATCCAACCTAAATCATAAGGGTTAGGTTGAGTTAATTTTTTAGAACCAAACTAGTTCGATTCAAGTTTTAGGTTCGCTTGGCAAAAGTCCTAGTCAACCCAAACCATCAAACGCTTCTCACATCAGTTAACATATGCCCCTTGCAACATTCAATATCAGCAAATGCTCCTGGCATATGCCCTCACCCTCACCCACATTGCCATACACTCCTCGCCTTTGCTATCGCCGCCCCCACGCCCATGCTCAACCCAATCTTATACATTCCGTACTAATCTCTGGCTTTCCGAACATGGAGTCTCCCTCCAATAACATGGTTTATTACAAAAAGGAGGGGAAATTCATTACTTCAAACAAAAGAAATGTGTATAGTTGATTGCAAAGATGCAAATGCAAGGCTGTTTAAGGCCTTCTCAATATGGCATCACATAGCTTGCAAGTTCCAATTTTGGCATATATATTCTTAGCCTACTATGATTCCACCTTCAACTTTACAATATGTGCTTTTAAAAGTGGAAAGTGGGAAGTAAGATGCAAATAAATGGGTTGCTGGTGGGCTCTCTTTCAAGTGGAGCCTTGTCAAAATCAATGGAATCCTTCTCAAGAAACCCATTAAGTACTTAAAGTGAGAAAGAGAGACTTAAATGCATCATCACTAACACTACTCGGTCGTTCTTTAATATTGTCCACTTTGACTTATTATGTATCGCTGTTAGTTTCACGGTTTTTAAAATACGTCTACTAAGAAGAGGCTTCCACACTCTTATAATAAATGCTTGGAGACCCAACGTTCTTATTAGCACACCCTATATCTAGCTTTGATACCATTAATGACAACCAAAACCTACCGCTATAGATATTGTCCATTTTGGTCCATTACGTATCACCCTCAGCCTTATAATTTTAAAGCTGTGTCTGTTATAAGAAATGCTTAGGGACCCAACATTCTTACTAGCACATCATCTTGTGTCTAGCTTTAATACCATTAATGACAGTCAATACCCACCGCTATAAATATTGTCCATTTTTGTCTGTTACGTATCACCCTGAGCCTTACAATTTTAAAACATGTCTGTTAATGAGAGGTTTCCACACCCTTATAAAGAATGTTTTGTTCTACTCAATCATTCTCATAATCTTAGGTGTTATAATCTTAGCTCCTTACCTTCTATGATATTGTCCGTTTTGACTTATTATGTATCGCCGTTAGCCTCACGATTTTTAAAATGCTTCTATTAGGAAGAGGCTTTCACACTCTTATAAGAAATGATACTTGGGGACCCAACGTTCTTGCTGACACACCGTCCGGTGTCTAGCTTTGATACCATTAATGACAGCCAAAACCCACCGCTATAAATATTGTTCATTTTGGTCCGTTACATATTACCCTCAACCTTACAGTTTTAAAGCGTGTCTGTTAATGAGAGATTTCCACACCCTTATAAGAAATGTTTCGTTCCCTTTTTCAACTAACATAGGATCATATTTTTTTTTTTTTTTTTTGCATTCATAGAAAAAATAAAATTAAATGTCACATTCACCTTTCAAAATCTCAACAAACACCTTAGGTAGGAAGAAAAAGCTAAACACCTTTCACAATTAGTGTAACAATGGAAAAAGATCGAGGAAGTGTTCTATCTATCATGTCAAACAATACTTAATGGTGAAGGAGAGGAAAAAATGAGTGAATAATTTAGCTATCATATATGATGTCGAGTTATATCGATTTAATATCAATACAAGTATAAACGAGTACAATTTTTCAATCATAGCTCCAAAAATGAGTAAGCATCCGAATTATCTTGACTAATAGTGTGTACGAAAAAAACTTGTTCATTAATTAATTCATTTCTACCATCTCAGCTTCGAGAAGCCATTAATTAATTTGTACCCAAAACTCTAATATTCTCTCACCTTTTTCTTTTATGATACTTTCATTTTCAATCATACGAAACCTCGTCTTTAACATCTTTTATAGTACGATGCATGCATCTAAATACTTTTTGTAACAAATAAAGTAGTTCGTATTGCATATTTGATATTGATGGCCACCTAGCAGACACTTATTGTTCTTTGAAGAGTTATTATGTTTTGTAGTTCTTTATTCTAAATTCGATCAAATGTTTCGGAATAGAAAACCCAAGTCCCCTACCCTACTTGGTTTCATTGATCGTTTATATAATGGTTGAACTAGAAAAAAAAATTTGAAGAAAACGTTGTTAAACTTAGTATTTTAGAATATTTATGTGAGATCCCACATCGGTTGGAGAAAGAAACAAAACATTTCTTACAAGAGTGTGGAAACCTTTCCCTAGCATATGTGTTTTAATACTGTGAGGCTGACCACCACGATACGTAACGGGCTAAAACAGACAATATCTGTTAGTTGTGGGCTTGGGCTGTTACAAATGGTATCAGAGCTAGACCTCGGGTAGTGCGCCAACGAGAGCGTTGGGTAACGAAAGGGGTAGATTGTGAGATCGTGAGATCGTACATTAGTAGGAAAGGGGAACAAAGCATTCCTTATTAAGAATGTGGAAACCTCTCCCTATCATACACATTTTAAAACTATGAAGCTGATGACGATACGTAACGGATCAAAGTGTACAATAACGGTGGGCTTGGGTTGTTTCAATGTACGGGTATACATATTATATCTTCTTATGAAAGTGTGTATGAATGGTTTGATGACGAACTCGACTCGTTCTTATGAGACAGGTATGCAATGCAACGTTTTCTCAAATATTATATGTTTCAATTAGTAACATTTGATTTTGTCGCTCTTAATTCGTGAAATAATGAGTTGGAGAATTATGTAGACGTAGGTCAGGTGATTAACTCGATCGAATAATTTCATTACCAACCTTCATAATTACATAAGAGATAAACTTGAAATGCTTTATTAAAAGAGATTAAGTTAGAGATAGCAAAATGTTTGGATAGGTAACAATATGATTTGAAAGGATGCCTAATTTTTGACACATCTACTTATTACTTTAGCTTTAAGATTGTTATGATTTTTATTTTTTCTTTTTTCTTTTAAATTTTAAATGCTTAAAAATTTTAAAATTCAATTTTTTTTTTTTTTTTTGCAACTGTCCAACCACACCAATAGTATATTGTTCTCTTTGAGCTTGAACTATTACAAATGATACAAGAGCCAAATATCGAATGGTGTGCCAGCAAGAACGTTGAGTCCCGACGGGGGTGAACACCAAATGGTGTGCCTGCGAGAACGCAGGACTTCGAAAGGAGTGGAATGTGAGACTTCACGTTAGTTGGAAAGAGAAATAAAACATTTTTTTTATAAGAGTAAAAACTTTACAGACATACACATTTTAAAAATCTTGAAGGAAAGCTCGAACTCAACGATAGCTCGAACTCAACGATGACAATATCTGCTATAGACATAAAATTATTTATTTGATAAAATATTGATATATTTCTGTATGGATTAATTTTTGACAAATTAATAAAGAAATAAATAGTAACTAAAAAAACTAAGGTCATGCACATGGCTTAGGACAGACAGGTCATTTATTATTTATTTTCTCCTACCTATTTGTCACATCATAATATCCAACTCAGCAGAAAATCTCCAAATATTATTGTGAATAAAAACTATATAAATTAAATTAAGGGCTCACCATATTTATTGTAAAGCTTCATAACCCAAAAATTATATTATTTATTATATATCATCATTAATCCACCCTCCAAATAAAAAGGCAGAAAAAAAAAGAAAAAAAGAAAAAACAGGTCCACAAACTCATTCATCACCCAGTGAGTCGACTCACTTCGACCCATCGGGAGCGAGTTGCCATGCTGATGTGGCAATCAACGGTCGAGTGTGCCAGCCAAGCATTAAACACCCATTATTCTCCTCCACCCTGTACCCTTCTCCGCCAGCAAAGAGGGCCAAAAGCATACTAGCCTGCTTGAACGCGTTCGAACCGAGATGGACCGGGTCAAACCCGGACGATTCAATCCGAGTTCTCCACTGAGTCAATGACTCGTGTCGCTCAACTCGGTCCGTTCCTTCACATGCCACCACGTTGCAAATCTGTCTCCCCAAATAAACCTCGGACAATAACACGTCCTCATTCGCGGGTTCGAACCCGATTGATGACCCCTCGAGCGAGTCAAACAGGTTCGAGTAATAATGCAACGCCTCAGTAAACCGGTCCAGGAAAATCGGCCCGTTGTGGTTCGCTTCCTGTTCCACAATCGTCACGATCTTCGGCTGCGTCGTATTTATCAACCCCAAAACCTTCTCTATCGCTCCAGGTCGAGCCAACAACCGGTGTAGATCGAACACCGAGTTTACCGCCACCGCCTCCACCGCCGTCGGCCGAATCTTCAGAGCCGCCGGATCGAGATCCTCCAGATTACTACATACGATATGATTGAACTCAAACTCAACACCAATGGCCTCAGCCATTTGTGCCAACTTCCAACCGACTTGCTGCAACGAATCCGCCGTGTTATCCGGCTGCGGCGGGCTGATTCCAGTCAATCGAAACGCCGGCGGACCTCCCGGACGTAATGCGAGCGCTTGCATCAGCGCCGGCCACTGCATACCTTGATTGAGACTAAAATCGATTACATGAACTCTCGCCGCCGTCGCGAACGCTTCGAGAATGGCTTGATTGGCAGTGAAATGCGCGAATTTCAGATACGGACAGGTTTCGTAAAAGTGCATCTGTAAGGGATCGGAGTAGGAGGAGTAGAGCCCGTCTTGAGGAGAGTAGATTCCGTATATCCGACGAGCTAGGGCTTGGGCGAAATACGTCGCGACTTTTCTCATAGCGCCGGCTTGCGACGCTGCTAGAAATCCTATATGCTTCACCAATGCATCAGCGAGCTTCATATTCTCTTGCTGCACCGCCTCTGCGCAAGCCAATAAAGCGTGAACAAGTTGAATCCCAGTCTCTTGCGAATCCTCCCCCACAACCACCACCGACCGCGACGGTTCAGATACAATCCCCGCCGTGGTAACGAACGGCGGTGAAGACGAAGACGGCGACGGTGACAAATGACCTGAACTCTCCCCTCCGATTTTCAATCGCTTACGAACATGAGTTTCGATTTCTGTGGAGGAATCTTTAGGAGGCAGAAGCGCAACACCAGGAATGGCGCTCAGATCGTACTCAGAATCGTCGTCGTACAAACACGATGTGGTGGATTGAATCCCGTGGAGAGAATCGGAATACAAAGAAGATTGGGGGTTAGGGTTGGTGGAATTATTGAATTCAGAAAGCATATTTTGAACCCAAGCAGAGAGATCAGAAGGATTATAATGAACAGTATCAGAAGCAAGATGAGAAATCCCATCCTCCTGAGCAGTTCCCATCACCATCTCCAACTGCTCCATCTTCAGAGCCACATCCGCCATGTCCGACGCCCGAACCTTGTATCCCAAAACAGCAAGCAACTCATCCATTCCGCCGCCGCCGCCGCCATTAGCGTCTTGCTCCTCCTCCTCCTCCCACATCTTGAGTTTCCCACCGGACAATGAAGAACACTCCCCTTTAACAACCCTCCGGCCAGCATCCGCCGTAGATCTATCCTCTTCAAGCTCCCTCTTCATCTGAACTAAACAGAACAACCGAGGATTCCAAGTAGAGAAAAATCAAAATCCCCCAACCATGAAATTGCAAATGAAATGGGAAAACTCATAAGAATTAGGGTTTCAGCAGATTCAGATTTTTTGGTGTTCTCTCAAAAATTTTCAGGTAGAACATGATAGGAAAGGGGAAAACAGTAGGAGATAAGGAACAACATGAATAATTTTGTGTGGGAGAGAGTGAAAATTTTGGGAAATGGGGGGAAAGAAAGAGATAAATATGAAAAGGAAGGAGCCCTGGATAAATATATATTTTTTTGGGGTACAATAATAAATAATATAAAATATAAAAACTTTGTTATAAATTAATTTATTTTCCAAAAAAAAGATATG
Source organism: Cucurbita maxima (assembly GCF_002738345.1). Taxonomy (NCBI): domain Eukaryota; kingdom Viridiplantae; phylum Streptophyta; class Magnoliopsida; order Cucurbitales; family Cucurbitaceae; genus Cucurbita; species Cucurbita maxima. The sequence goes on along the minus strand of NW_019272030.1, from coordinate 1,552,102 downwards.
GGTTGTGTTGTAGGGACTTTAAATTAATGGCAACTGGTGGGGTCCAGCTGTGAAATGCTGTTCCCTTTGCCCGTCGCCTTTCATTCTCACCCACTCCTTCACTTCTCTCGTGTTCCTCACGCGCTTTTAAATATGGTATTTACTCTGCATAATATTACATAACATCTCCTTCCTCCGCTTCCTACATTTTTAAGTTGTATTGTCTCTTTCTATTATCTCCGGCTCCTTTTCGGGTTCGGTTTAGGTCCTGTTTGACTAACATGTGTTAAACATGCCATCAACGCTCATTTTGAGCCATTATCTCCGGCTCGTTTTCTGGTTCGGTTTAGGTCCTGTTTGACTAACATGTGTTAAACATGCCGTCAACGCTCATTTTGAGCCACCGAAAAATGTCTAAATTGTGCATTTATATAGAAGTAGTTAAGAAAAAAGTTGTGAGCCAAAATCCAATCCAATCATATCAACATAACCGCCTGTCTTAGCCACTTGATTTTGAATTCCCGACTAATTCCATGGTTATAACAGAGGAAAGACGAGGTGGAGGGAGGACAATGTTCTTCCGACAAAACATTTCTTTCCCAGTTGTAACAAAAGTCTAATTGGGTTCCAAACCTCCTCGAGACCATGTTCATATTTAAAAAAAATGTGGACTTAGACAAAAACACATTATAATCAAATACTTATCCACTAGGTTAGATAATAACACGTCATGTGGGACAATCTTATTAAGACCGTCTTTAAATAGGACCATATCGTGGGCAGCATTGCGGTTGTCTCGGATTCGACCCAATACATTTTATGAGTTGGCCTACCCACTGTCTAAATACATTACTAATGAAAAAAGAAGTTCGAGTTAATAAACATGACAGGAGAATTCTAACACACTTCCATATATAAAAAGAGAGTGTTGTCCCCCAAATATTCGCATTACACACCTATTTAGCTTCACGTTAATTTAAATTTAATACTTGTTTGGACGTTAGAATGGTAGCGGTCGAATGTCATAATACTATGAGGTTTTGTAACGTATCAAAATTCAATGCCAACCAAATCCTTTGGCAGGACACCATGTCGTATACCCACTTCATTGTAGGAGTATTTTAGATATTTATTTATATTTTTATAAATGGAAGCGTTTGTTATTAATATACGAAGATTTTTTTAAAAAAATATTCGAATTCTTAATCATATTTTAAAAATAATTTTTCTTTTAATTTTAGAAATTTATTTTTTAATCTTCATTTTATATTTTTGTTAGTCTTTAGAGAATTTTTACATATAAACTTTATCTTTATTTAAAAAATTAAAATAATAACAGTTTTAAAGTATAATAATAACATTAGTGGGGTTTTAGAAAAAAAAAATTATTCAAGAAAAAAAAAAGTAAGAGAAAGTGGTGTGCACTGGGTGAGAAGTCGCGTGAGGACAGCGTGGAAGTCGAGGCAAAATCCACGTGGGAACAGGAGGAGAGAGAATAGTAAAAAGGGTCAACTTCCATATTCACTTACACTCTTGCTCTTGCCACGTCATTTACCAAACCCCAATCATACTTTACTTTTAAGTTGCGTGTTCTACACGCGCCTAGGTCCAAAGCCTTCCCATTGCAACAAACTATTCGTTTTTATTTTTTTAATATTTATTTTATTCTGTGTTATGGACCCCACCAGAAAGTTAAATTAAATTAAATTAATTTTGTTTTTTTTGAAAAAAAGGTAGATTCAGACGTCAACATCGGTTTCAGGATCATCACTCGCCGAGGACCCATCCAGAAAGTTACCCTCAAAACTCAACTTAACGCCGTTACAACTTCTAACGGAAATTTCTTACTCTTTTTTTCTATATTATATTTTTTAGGTTAAATTCATAAAAAAAATTTAAAAAAATTGTAAACTTTTTAATATTATTTTTAAAAATTCATGAGCATTTTAATAAAAAAATTTAAACTAAATTATATTTTTAAAATATTTTTTAAATACAATATTAATATTAATAATTTTTATTTAAAATTAACGCTAAGTTTATGAATATTATTGAAAATTTTAAAAGTTAATATTTTCACGAGTTTTTTTTATTAATTTAACCTATTTTTTAATTCAAATAAATATTATTATTTTAAAAAAAATTTACTAGTTCGTACTTATTACTATATATATATATTATTATTATTTTTTAAATTTTAATTAGTTTTTATTTTAGAACGGTTTTCAAAATTAAATAATATATTTTGTTTTTCTTTTAACTTAATGTAAATATATGCTAATTTAAAAATACTAAAAACACACACAAACAAAATTACATTATTTAATATTTTTATGAATATGTGCTTTATTTGAAGATTATGTGAAATTCCTTGAAGAATATCAACTTGTTTCTTCACACATATTCTCTTAAATCCTATTATTTTAAGGGTTCTTTCGAGAATAAGTTTAGGATAGCGATGTATAGGGACAAAAATAGCATATGAACCATACATATTCTTGTAAGATATAACTATGGTCGCTGCACTTGTGTTCTGTCGGTGAAGGCCAAAATAGCTTAAAAAGCATGTTCATTCAAACGGGTGCATTCAGATAGAGACTAAAAAATAATAAAGAATCGATTTTTTTTTCCCAAAAACTCGATACCCGTGAATTCTTTGTGAAAATTGTTCTCTCGATACCCATAAAATAAAATGGTGAATTTTGTGAAGATGGAGACTTAAATGTAGGTGGAAACGAAGACAAAGTTGTCATTCTCTAGTCCCGTTCCGTGTACATCCTTACCTACGTGTAGATTGAGCCCAACAAGAAAGGTAATATGGATAAAAGAACCTTAGGGGTTAGGTGATACATATATAAATTTGTTTATTTTAAATTGATTTTTAATAGTAATGGAAAGAAGAAAATTGTAGGCTTTAGTATTAATTTCCTATTTTAAATTGATATTCTTTTATAGAAATTATGGATGGATTTAGTAATTAATAAGAACTTGCAGGCTTCCATTTGTAGGCTTTACTATTAATTTCTTATTTTATTTGTAAAAACAAAATTCCTATTTAAGGTTAATAAATTATTTTTACTACTTTCCTCAGTTTATATCAATTAATGCTAATAACTATTACTATATATATATATATAATTTTCATAAATATAAAATTATGATATCTACTAAAGTTAGACCTGAGCAATTACAAATGATATCAGATCCAAATATTAGATATCATGAATCCAGGATGTTGGGTCCCCAAAAGGGTGAATGGTGAGATTCCACATCGATCGGAGAAGTGAACGAAGTATTCTCCATACAAGTGTATGAAAATCTCTCCATAGCATACACATTTCAAAACTTTGAGGGGAAGTCTATAAAAGAAGTACAAATAGAACAATATCTACTAGCCGTGAGTTTAGGTTCACCTCTAGTTGCTGGCTTGACTGCTTTTTGGCTTCAATTTGGCAGCGTTTTGATTCTGTTGGGCAACAATTCCACGCTGCTCCTTTCGGTCTTCGGACTTCCTTTTCTCGTCTACTTCCTTGATTGGATATCTGTTCACCCATTTTTTGGCCAATTGAATCATTCCTTCAAATCATTTGTTTCGCTCCAATGGCTCGATTTCTACCAAGGAAACGAATATGTGCATGTAAATGGCCAATCAATCATCAAAAGTAGCCATAAATAAGTTCTAGAAACAGCTCACAAAGTGTGCTGCCCACAAAGTCACATTGTCAGGTCATCCCAATGACATTATTTGGTAATGCAGGGGCAACAACAAGCAAACCCACGTAGTTATCACTACCAAAGTTTGAGTAAAAGTTTTTGACTGTTGAGGGAGAAAATTAGAAGGAATTTCATGCATTCAACCAGATTCAAGAAGGCGAGAGTATGCATTAGTCTTGCCATTGAACCAGAATAGAACTACAATACTACTGAAATATGAAGGAGGAAGAGTATTCTAGGTACTTGAAACCTTGGCTTTGAGTAATACTTTAATAGTGTTCCTAATTTGATCCAAATAACATTTCTATCACCTTGTTTTCCTCCAAACTGGAGCTCTTCTTCCTCCCTATCTTCTCATCAACTTCAATCCTAAAAGTTTTGCTATATCCCAAATGTGCTGACTCCACGAGCCCATTAGAAGTGTTGTGAGATCCCACATCGATTGAAGAGGGGAACAAAGCATCTTCATAAGGGTGTGAAAATCGCTCGCTAGTAGACGCGTTTTAAAACCATGAGACTGACGATATATAACGAGTTAAAGTGGACAATTTCTGATGGCGGTGAGCTTGAGCTGTTATAAGTTATAAGTGGAGCTCAAAACTTAAAAGAAAAAAAGTAACTTGAAACTAACCAGAGAGGCCAGCCAAAAAGTTCCTTATTGACAAAAGAGAGAAGCAACATGTCATTTAATCTAACAACTGTCTAAGTCTTCTTGATCCGTTCATATACAGACTAAAAAATGCAGATAAGTAGCCTCAAGAATTAGCACAAACAGCCAACAGAAAGCACAGCCAATGTTTTCTTGAATATAAAGCTCCACTTGAATTGACCCTTCTCGTATTATATAAAGGCTAGGCTAAACAAACAGTCAATAATTGATTTTTAACTATTGAATTTAGAATAGCTCTGAGACCTTGCAAAGTAAACATAAATGAATAAATATATAAAAGGCAACAATAATTACCTTTCGAACGAGTAGCTTCTTTAAATGTTAATTACTTTGTACGAGGAAGTGCAGATCAATGGGTCAGTTCCATGTCAAAACCTGCACATGTTTGGAGACAGAAAATCTTCCATCCATTCAACAAAGCTCTGGGCCTCATACTAATGGAGATAGTATTTCTCACTTATAAACCCATGATCATTCCCTAAATTAGCCAACGTGGGACTCACTCCCAATAATCCTCAACATCTAGAGCTTTTGCTCGATTACCTTTCTTCAAGTTGAACAAGGTTAGTGCTTGATATATTGGTACACTTGGTGTTAGAGAACTATCTTTCATGATCTTCAAATATTTCTCTGCTTCCTCCAATTTCCCAGATTGACAAAGGCTCCCAATGAGTGCAAATAAAACTGGCACTCCAGGACATAGTAATCTTGCTTCCATTTCATAATAAAGCTTAAGAATCTCCTGAATTTCACCCTTTTTCCTATACCCTAAGGTTAGGTTGGTGTAAGTGGTTTTATCAGGTAAAAAACCATTTATCTAATAAAATGGTTAACATTGCATCCGCCTTTTTGGTTGAGGATTGTAGGGATGATCCTGGGTTTATAAATAAAGAATACATCTCCATTGATATGAGGTCTTTTGAGAAACCAAAAGCAAAGTCATGAGAGCTTATGTTCAAAGTGGACAATATCATACCATTGTGGAGGCTCGTGATTTCTAACATGGTATCAGAGTCATGCTCTTAACTTAGTCATGTCAACAGAATCCTTAAATGTTGAACAAAGAAGTTGTGAGCGTGTAGTCAAAAGTGACTCAAGTATCGAACAAAGGGTGTATTTTGTTCGATGGCTCCAGAAAAAGAAGTGGACTCCAGAGAAAGGATTTGAGCCTCAATGAAGGGGAGACTGTTCGAGGGCTCCATAAGCTTTAGGGGAGGCTCCGTGGTGTACTTTGTTTGAGGGGAGGACTGTTGGGAGGGAGTCTCACGTTGACTAATTAAGGGGATGATCATATGGGTTTATAGGTAAGAAATACATCTCCATTGGTATAAGGCTTTTTGGGGAACCCAAAAGCAAAGTCATGAGAGCTTATACTCAAAGTGGACAATATCATACCATTGTGAAGATTCGTGATTTCTAACATTTTTCACATCTCCTTCCTCACAAATCTTAGCTATTGCCACATTGAAAGCTGAACAACTGGGAAGAAACCCTCTTTCTAACATTTTCTCACACATTCTCAAGCTTTCTTCTGAATGTCCTGATATAGAACAGATTAAAGGTCTCAGGATATGACTTCAAACCTATGTTTTCCATCTCTTGCATTAAGCAATGAGTTTCTTCAATCTTCCCATCTCTACAATAGACACCGATAAACAAGGTATAAGTGAAAGAATTTGCCTGAAACCCTCTTTCAGACATTTCTTCAAACACTTCCCATGCGGATGTTATATTCCCAATTTTTACTTTAGCATAAACAATCAATGAATAAGCAATGTCATCAAGAACCATACTTTTCAGCAACATTCTCCACAACAGCGTGTAAATCAAACAAACATTGACAATCAAAGAAGCAGAGCAACGACTGCCATGGATTCTATTCAACATATCAGGAGTTTCTTGCAATTTACCTTATTTACATAACGAATTAATCATGGTTCTAGCAGTAATCGCATTTGGGCGAAGTCTTTTCCGGATCATTAGCTCATAAATTTTCCAAACCTTACGATAACTCAACGAGAACCCTCAAAATGGGAACACACAGGCAAAGCAAAATCAATCAATCAATCTTAATTTAGCACAAGGCTGTATCAATAAATCGAATTCAAATGGGGATGAATCAGTCACCTCATAAGAATCCAATAGCGAATCTACAATCAATTATCAGCCGCGCTTTCACTGAAGTATGAATCATAATACCATAAGATTGAAACCCACGATTGAAAATCTTCCTCTTAGCCGACCAGTGGAAGAACCCCAAAGCGCGTTTGGCATCAGCGGGCAGCTGAAATCCGAGCTAAGACTTTCTGAACCAAGAAATCGTTTAGTTCCAAGCTTTCGCGTCTTGTGAATGAATCATCGCATATAAAATTTCTAAGAACTCAACTCATCCAATGCCTAAAACATTCATAAAATAGGTTCCTCCCAAATTTATAACTAAGAAATACATCTTTAATTAAACCTTTAAGCGATTTCAAATGTGGATTAATCACAAATATCTTGTAATTTTAAAATTTTAAAAATTTAAAAGAGGAAGGAAATAAACGGACAATTTTAACCCGGTTCAAGAAAAATTCATAAAACAGTACGAAAATCGTCAAAAAAGCAATAAATCCAATTATATAAGTACTACAAAACAGAAAAAACATATGACCGTTGTAACCAGCTGGTATTATTATTTATTTAAAAAAAATGGGCCCCCCTTTTTCCTCTTTTTATTTTTATTTTTTAATTTTTACTGCCTCCAATATTGACCATGTTTTACCTTATTAATTATTTTTTACTTCATTGCAATTAAATCTTATAGTTTGTTACCTTAAAATTTACGAAATGCTACATATAAAAGTTTATTTAAAAGAAAATACTCCATTTTTGTTTTAGTTATTATAGAAATTTTTTAAATTAATGTGGAAATAGAAATAAATACTATAATATTTGTTTTAACTATAAAATAAAGCAACGGTCAAAGTTAGGAGAAGGATCATAATTTAAGTTTGTGGCCAATGCATGGGTTAGTCGGTTTTTCACTGTCTGATGGATCAGAGATTAAGCATCCACGTGAAATGTGGGTCCCATGGGCCCCACCTTTCTCTCTCTCTTGCCCATATATTCCCCCGCATCTTTTCCCACTCTTTCCCGGTTGCTTTTCCTTGGTTTTAACTTGCTTTCACTCATTCTGTCCTTTCCCCGATTCCCCTCTCCCTTCTCTTTCTTTCTCCATTGTTGGGTTCTTCAAGCTCTGTTCAAGGAAAGGGGCCGACGGCTATGGAGTCTCGACTGGGTTTCTGTGTTTCATTTCTCCTCTTGATATTCTCTCTTTTGTCTCTGCAGGCCCCTGCTGAAGGTGAGAGATGATGGTTTCACTTTCATTTCTCTCTTTGTTTTCCTCAACTCTGTTGAGTTCTTTCGACTGAATCTGAGCTTTTTGCCTGGTGTCTTGGTGTCTTGGTGGCTGATTTAACTCACGACCTGTTTTCGTTTTGTGAAATGTGATGTTTCCATGGTTTTATGGGTGTTTATTTTCATATTCGTGTGAAATATGAGGAACCAAGAACAAAAAAAACCCAAATAGAAAAGTGGAAAGGGAAAATTCCGCATTGAATGTGTTTGAATCTATGTAGGTCAGGTGTTTGATTAAATGCCCAAGAGAGGTAGTTGGATGGGTAGTGAATGATTGCTGCTCTGTCATTACAAAAATTTATTGCTCTTAATCAAACCTTTGGAGCTTTTATTAATACTAAGTCCAAAAAGATTAAACTAATCGGTGAGGGTATATTTAATTTGTTAAATTATGTTCTTATTCTCTTGGATGTTATATTAAATTCATTACTAAATCTAAGGGTTTGGGCATATATTCCCAATACGGATTAATGGGGTACTCACCATTTTTGGGATTTGTTCTTGCAGATGTATTTGTTGGTGTGAATATAGGAACTGATCTGTCGGTTATGCCTCATCCAACACAAGTAGTAGCCCTCCTGAAAGCTCAACAAATTCGACATGTTCGGTTATACGACGCCGATGGCGGGATGCTGATGGCACTTGCAAATACAGGCATTCAAGTTATGGTAGCTGTCCCTAATGAACAGCTTCTAGGGATTGGACAATCAAACTCCACTGCAGCTAACTGGGTTAATCACAATGTGATCGCCCATTATCCAGCTACTAACATTACAGCAATTTCTGTTGGCTCTGAGGTTCTAACAGAACTTCCTAATGCAGCTAAAATCCTTGTCAATGCCATGAAATACATTCACTCTGCACTTGTTGCTTCCAATCTTGATCACCAGATTAAGGTCTCCACACCGCTTTCTTCTTCGATTATTCTCGATTCGTTTCCGCCTTCACAAGCGTTCTTCAATGCATCATTGGATTCTGTAATCGTCCCCTTGCTTGGTTTCTTGCAATCTACTAACTCCTTCCTTATGTTCAATGTGTATCCCTATTATGACTATATGCAATCTGATGGCTTTATTTTGTTGGATTATGCACTCTTAAAGCCTCTCCCTTCAAATAAAGAAGCTGTTGATTCGAACACGCTTCTTCGATACACCAATGTTTTCGATGCTTTGGTCGATGCAGCCTACTTTGCTATGGCTTCTCTAAATTTCACTAACATACCCATTGTAGTTTCAGAAACAGGCTGGCCATCAAAAGGTGGCGCTAATGAGCCTGATGCAACATTGGATAATGCAAACACTTACAATAGCAATTTAATCAGGCACGTGCTGAACAAAACTGGAACTCCTAAACATCCAGGGGTTGCTGTTAGTACTTACATTTATGAGCTCTATAATGAGGACATGAAACCTGGGCCAATTTCTGAGAAGAACTGGGGACTGTTTGATGCAAATGGAAAGCCTATATACATTTTGCGCTTGACGGGATCGGGACTTGTGTTAGCAAATGATACGATGAACCCGACATACTGTGCTGCAAAGGAAGGAGCCGATCCGAAGATGCTGCAGGCTGCCTTAGATTGGGCATGTGGACCTGGCAGGGTGGATTGTTCAGCTTTGCTCCAAGGGCAGCCATGCTACGAACCGGACAATGTGATGGCTCATGCAACATATGCTTTTAATGCATATTATCATCAAATGGGGAAAGCATCAGGTTCATGTGACTTCAATGGGGTGGCTGCAGTTACAACCAGTAACCCAAGTAAGATAAGACCCAGCAGAATTCATCACTTTCCTTGTGTTGTTCTGCATATGTTTAGAGCTAACTTGTCTTTCTGTTGTGTTGATGAATGCAGGTCATGGATCCTGCTCATTCTCAGAAAGGTAAACTTCATAAACATTGTGTCAATTCTTTATTGATATAAACTCGATCAGATACTGAGAATTTCTGGGTTTTGCAGTGTTGGGAGGAATGGCACCATGGCAAACATCACAGCCCCATCAATGAACTCCACGAAATCAGATTCTTCTGCAAGCGCTTTTGGGTATAATATGTTGAGTTGTGCAGTGATGATGTTTGGGGCCCTGCTTTGGGGTTCCATTTGGTTGTAGACATATTCTTCTTCTTCTTCTTCTTCTTCTTCTTCTTCTTCTTCTTGTTGCTGCTCTGTTTTTGGATGATCCATTAGTGTGGGATGAGTTATATTCTCCCACCGTGGTGATAAGGAGTAGGTTTTAGGTTGGTTCTCTTTTCCTCCATTCAATTTTGTAAAAGTCAAGATGGAGTTGTGGAGAATTTGAATTATATATTATTAGGCTATTAGCTCTCTACTCAAACTACTTAACATTTATTTTATTCTCCTTTCGGAATGAAAGCTTTATTATTATTATTATTATGATCCATAAAGACGGTCACAATTGCACTTTTCTTAGCAGTAGACTTTTATAATTGTACTTTACTCACTCCTCCCAACACTTATAAGTCAAGCCAATTTAAGATCGTGTCGCCTACAACAAGGTAACGTATGCTCAAACTTTTAGCTCCATTTTGAAAAGAAAAAAAAAATAGAAAACAAGTTAAAGAGATTTTCAAAAGGAGGGTTTGAAAGTAAGATTGAAAGAACGAATAAAAACCGTGACTACAAGTAAAAAAACAACACAAGTACTCAAATAGCCTATGATATTTCGAATATGAAATTTTTTCTCTTTTGAACATTAGTTTAGTTAATAAACTTTTAACCCATTTAAGTATAATAATTTTTATGAAGTATAAGAAGTAAACTTTTAAATTTTATTTAATATTGTTTTTAAAAAATAATGAATGTAATAGCTCAAAAAAAAATTAATTTACATAAATTAGTTATTTTTTAAAATTTAAAAATAGAAAAAAATTAAAAATTATTTTTAAGTTACATACTCAGCCCATGTTTTTTTTTGTTTTTTTTTTTTTTTTTTTTTTTTTTTTAATGAGCAATGAATAATTAATATTAAAATTAAAGTTTATTAAACAAGATTTTCCAAATTTTCTTCGGTTGACTCGGTCAGTGAGAAACCCTAACTTTGTTCCATTATAAATATCTCGTCTTCGCAGTACTTAAAAATCACTCTTACTTTTATATTTTTTGCAATTTCTTTCCGTTTAGTTTCCTAGTCGAAATCTTCTCAATGCGTCATCTTTGATTCACTCTGCCGGTTGTTTATCCATGGCATCTCGGGAGTACGAAAAGATGCAAAATCGATTTCAAAACGGCACTACATGGTGCTGATCTATCTAGTGGTTATGCCATTTCTCGATTTTTCATTTGTTTCTTGCTTCCCAAACCTTCGTCAAACGCATCGATTGATGTATCCGATCCCGATTTCTTGTTTCTAATCTTTTTTTTTTTTTTTTTTTAATTCAAATGTGGTTTTGTGAAATTGATCTGCTCGATGATGATTGTTTTTGCTTTAACCACACCGAAGCGAGCTGAGGTTGTGTCTTGACCCTAATTCATTTAGGCTTTTGACGAGATGGTCTTCTTGTGATTGGTTTTCGCCTGACGACTCTTCCTTCTAGGATTAGAGGATTGTTTCACCTTCCTCTTATTTTAGAGGGGAAGATGAAGGGAATGCCAATCGTTTGAAGTAATTTTTTTTTGGGCTTAAACGTTTTAGGATTTTCACCAGCTTCGGGCTTTCGCATGTGGAGAACTTAGGCCTTTTTCTGAGAGCAACTACATTTAACGATTTTAGTCTGTTACTAATCATCTTGCTTATCAATTGAACTAATGTTTTGTTTGTTGGCAATTAGTGATCCTAATTGGAACTACATAAATTACAATAATTACATGATCCAAAGGAAAGAAACGAAGACGACTTTTTCCTTGACTTTATTTTGACGAGGAGATTCTCTTTTTGCTGATGATTCTATGTTCACAAGTTTAGGATCAACGTAGTATACGTTCTTGAACTTTTTAATTGTGATTCTATGTAGTAAACATCCATAGAAGAACATAATAGAACACCTGTATAACATAGATTTGATGACTTGCAAAAGTTCATATTATGGGTAGTACCATTGAAATTTCTACTCGTGAACTTTTGATTTTGGATCAAGGAACGAAAAAACTGTAAAATTTCAAAACGACAAGCCTTTATTTCCCAATTACATGTGGAAAATTTAAGTTCACAATGAATCCACTGAACAGAAATCTGTTCTGAAATTAGTTCCCAAATAGGAACTCTTTCTTGCCCAGTATTTGTACCAGAGATTAGAGTCCAGGAAAACAGAGTAGCTACCAAATGGTTGGAAATAGGTTTGCACCCTACCAAATTCTGTTATTGTGTTTATGGAGTCGAAACTATGTTACAGGCTAGAGGGCCAGAGAGGACAACGTTGAGATGCTACGGAGAGCATGAGGCTATTGCAAAAGACGAGGCGTTGAGATGCCGTATGTAGCATTTCCACGCTACCAATTGGACACCCCAGCTGCAAACACCCGCTCAGACACCCCAGCTGTTGTGATGCTACAATGATTTTGAAAAATACATTTGTTGGCAGCTACTCTTTGTTGGGGTAGAGAATTTTATTCTCTGTTTTAAGGCTAGTTAACTACTGTTGTGGTTTCTTGAAGTGGATTTGTAGTGCAAGGAGAGGGCCATTTGTAATTTCCACATATAGTAGAACATGCAGTGTCCTGAGTTGGGGTGAACTAGTATATTTTCAGTATGTCCTCAACTTTTATGTTATCTGTTGGGAACTTTAGCCAATATTTCAGGGGTGGCTGTGGGCAAGCTTCTTAGTTGTGCAACTGGATGTTGCTCGTCAGTAACAAGGAAATGTGCTAAGTTGCGACCTTCAAGTGGATGCATGAGATAAATTATACGATTCTAGAAAAAAGTAGTTGTGCTCAATCTCTCAATCTCGCAATGCCTACACCACTTCATCTTGAACCATACAACGATTGTAAGGAAAGGCCTGCTGAAGTATCTCTTTGAAAAGTCAGTTTGCATGTTCAAAAGTTTTCTTTTTGTATATGTAGTAAACTGTTCTTGGGAAGTTGATGTTCATGAAGTAAATTTACAGAATGATATATTGGAAGATTTGGATGATTCTGTTTGGAAGAATGGTTATGTTCCCAGTTTGGAGTTTGAATGAAATAGGGTCTCATCCATTGACAATTGAATTTAGTGAGATGTATCAGATCCTTGATAGATATTGTCTTTTGTGCTTTTTCTTTTGAGCTCGGATATTGTCATTTGTGCTTTTCCTTTCGAGTGCAGATATTGTCCTTTCGGGTGTAGATATTATCTTCATACTTTTTCCTTTCGGGCTTTACCTCAATGTTATTGCAGATATTGTCCGGGCTCTCTTTATACTTTTACTTTTCGGGCTTTCTCTCAATGTTATTAAAACGCAATTGACATTGCATCTCAGATTCATATGTCCCGTGCAATAATATTGTATTTGGCAGGAAATTGCAGAGTTTGTGCATAAAGTTCAATTACTTTGCTGGAGATCAAGCAACCAAGATTGCAATGTTCCTCTTATTCAAGTGACCAAGATTACAATTATTCTCTCATTCAAAACACTTCAATTACTTTCTTCACCGAACAACTTCACTCATTTTCCTTGCATCTAAATCTAGATGTTCAGATTATGATAGCAAACAACAACCAAAGAGTTCTAAGGATGTTTAAAATGTGTTAGCAAATGAATTTCAAGGGCATTTAGGACGTCCTTCCTTAGTCTTCCAGTCATTGTAGCAAGGGCAAACTTCCTTGTTGCCGGAGGTCCCTGGAGGCACACACAGACATTTTGCACAACATTTTTGGCAGTAGAGCATGCACGGCTTCTTGTGCGACGTCGCCGAGCATCGATATTCGCACCTCGGCTTGCAATCTATTCATCCATGTCATAAAAATAGTTAAATTGATACTCAAACAAATTAGATTCAAGATGATGAGTACCTGAAGGAAGGAGGTTTGCATCAGCCTGTTGCAGAAATCAAAAAACCATTACAAGAATATCAAAAATGAGAAGAAAAATGGAAAGTAATAGCCTAAAGGACTTCATACCACACCCAATTGCAGAGAGAACGAGAGAAAAAACAGGACGGAGACGAGGAAGAAGAGGAAGACGGTGTATGATCGAGAGGATGTTGCCATTGCCATTGCCTTGTTGTGAGTTAAAACGGGAGTTTAAAGGGAGTATTTATAGACACGGAGTTTATGAAAAATTAAGAGTAACAAATTTTATTTATTTAATTATTTATTATTGTAATATTTATTACCATTATTTCCAAAGTAAAATTACAGATATATTTCTAATAAATACAAAAATTCATTTATTTTTTAGAATTTTTATTTTGAACATAGTTTTGAAATATTTATGATTTTTTAAAATTATATATATATATTTTTTAATTTATTATTTGAAGTAGAATTATAGAGAAGTTTAAATTCAAAACCCTAAAATTTAACCCAATTGGAAAAATATACATATTTGGAAAACAGTTTGTCTTTTTCTAATTATAGATATATTTTTAATTTAAATGATTTTTATTTTAAAGATAATTTTGAAATGTTTATAAAATATTATGAATAATATTGTATGAAAAAATAAAAATATTTTTGAAACAATTGAAAAAGTTTGGAATTTATATATATATACATATGAATATTCTTACTATTTCTTGTTATCCGCATTATTGTAATTATTATTATTATTATTATTTAAATTATAGGATTGACAAGTGAAAAACATTGAAAAAAAAAAAAGATAAAGGTGAACAATTCTGTTAGTGGTGGGCTTGAGCTGTTGCAAAGGCAAATTATGAGATCCCTCGGTTGGAGAGGGAACCAAATAATTCTATTAGGGGTGGGCTTGAGCTTGGGCTTTGGTTGTTACAAAGGCAGAGTAAGGTAGATTATGAGATCTCTGTTGGAGAGGGAACCAAACAATTCTGTTAGTAGTAAGCTTGGGCTATTACAAAGGCAGAGTAGGGTGGATTATAAGATCTCGGTTGGAGAGGGAACCAAACAATTCTGTTAGTGGTGGGCTTGGGCTGTTACAAAGGCAAAGTAGGGTGGATTATGAGATCCCTCGATTGGAGGGGGAACCAAAACATTTGTGGAAACATCTTCCTAGCAGACACGTTTTAAAACCGTGAAACTGACAATAATAAGTAATGAGCCAAAGCGAATAATATACGTTAGTTAGCGGTAGACTTGAAATGGTATCAAAGTCAGACACCGAATGGTGTGCCAACGAGGATGCTAGGGCACCCTAAAGGAGTGGATTAGAGTGGAACGAAACACATTGGTGAAACCTCTTTCTTGCCAGCATTCTATTGGAAGATTAATTAATTTGAAGACCAAATTAATTTAAATTAAATAATAAAAACTATTTAGTATATTGTTGGTTCATGGGCTGGACCCGAGACACGTCCTTATTGGGTTGGGCCAAACGAGTAAGTTGGGCTTTGACCCATATTCTTATTTGGTCATTTAAATGACATTTTTAAAGGTCAATTAATTATTATAATTTATTTTCAAAACGTTATATATATAATTTTAATTTTGGTGATTATTTTAATAAAAATAGTATTAATGTTCTCATATCTAAAGTTTATTAATTCATTAAATGAAAATTTATGGTATTGAAATAAATTGAGAAAAGTAATATATGCTTACACCTTAGAGTTGGTGAGAAAAAAAAATGATATTTTTTCGAGTAAATTACGCTCATCGTAACATATATTATTTCAATTAATTATAAAATTTAAGATTCTTTTTTTTTTCATTTTTTTGAAAATCGTATATATATATTATTATTATTATTATTATTTTGGTATAACAATGTACGTCTATCTTCAAATAAAAAAGTATATACTAATTACTATTGAGTATTTAGTATATATTTTTAAATCTAAATTTAAATACTAAAACAAATATTTATTTATTTTTCAATTTAAAAAAAATAAATATAATTAGAAAAATGTGAATCAAAATATTTCTAAATAGTTTCATTGAATAATTTGTTGAGACGGACGATCGTGTTTTAGTATGAAATGAGAAAGGATAATCGGTACAGATGTTTCTATATACAACGATAAAAATCTATCAGCCACATTATGACGACTTTATTAAACAATTTTTTTAGATCGACAGACGTGTATTAGTATGAAATGAGAAATAATGATCGGTACAGATGTTTCTATATACAACGATAAAAATTTATCTGCTACATTACGACAATTTCATTAAATAATTTCTAGAAATCGAGAGTCGTATTTTAGTATAAAATGAGAAAGGATGACGGAGAAGTAGAGTAGAAATCGCTTGAAGTTAAAGCAAAATAGAGGAATAAAATAAATGGAGGGGGCGAAAATTTTGAAAATGACATCACACAAGTTGGTACGCGTAAATCTTCATATACTTCAGTGTTCATACATAAATAAATAAATAAATAAATAAATAAAAGGAAATGCCACCTGGCTACATTTAGCTCAAGTAAAGGCTAGTCTTTTTCCTCCATATCCATGGACCATGAATCTCTCACTATATATATATGTGTGTATATATATATAGTGAGAGATTCATTGGGAGTTGATAACTTTACTCGTCTGTGAGAAATTAGAGAGAAATTTATTTGAGTATGGGAAGGCAACCTTGCTGTGATAAAGTTGGGTTGAAGAAAGGGCCATGGACTGCTGAAGAAGACCAGAAGCTCATCTCCTTCATCCTCAACAATGGCCAATGCTGTTGGAGGGCTGTCCCTAAACTTGCAGGTTCCTCTCTTTCTCTCTCTTCTCGTTCACGTCGAGAAAATGGTCGTGTGTTGATGTCTGACTCGTTTAACTATGTTTCGTGACATCGAGAAAATGGTCATGTTTGATGTCTGATTAGTTGAATTATGTTTCGGAAATTTGCAGGATTGTTGAGATGTGGGAAGAGTTGCCGGTTGAGATGGACAAATTACTTGAGGCCGGATTTAAAAAGAGGCCTTTTGTCTGAATACGAGGAGAAAATGGTCATTGATCTTCATTCTCAACTCGGGAACAGGTCTTTTTAGCTTTTTCTTTTTCTTTTTTTTTTAATTAATTTAATTTTGAACGAATTTATTTTATTGTTTTTTTTTTTTTTTTTTTTACTAGATGGTCAAAAATTGCTTCCCATCTTCCGGGAAGAACAGACAACGAAATAAAAAATCATTGGAATACCCACATAAAAAAGAAGCTAAGAAAAATGGCAATCGACCCTCAAACTCACAAGCTTATTTCTCCAACCGACGATACTCATTTGTCTCAAAAGGACCAAAACCACCGCAAATCTCAACGAAAGCAGCCTCCACCATTACCATCACCACCGAAAGAGCTCAAGAATGAGGTAGCATACAATGAAATAAACACGATGGACTTAATTATCGATGGGTTTTGCACGGAAGAAGTTCCTCTAATTGAACCACACGAAATTCTAGTCCCGTGTGCTTCGTCTTCCTCAACCGCAACAACTTCGTATTCATCTTCGATGTCTACTTCTACTTCTTCGTTGTGTTCAAACTCAGAATCAGCAGCCAATTTGCTTCAAGATTTGGCGAATGAGTTTCCGGAGTTTGAGTGGCCAAATATTTGTGAAAATGGCATAGTGGAGGAGCTTTTGGAAGATGATTTTGGTAGCACTTGGGATTTTGTGGCTAATAATTATGGCTTGGAATCTTGGCCTTATGGCTTCCTATGAATCATCCATGTCAAAAACTTTATATTTTCTCAAATTTTATGAAATATTTTCTAAGTCAATCTTCCCTTGTTTTTTTTTTTCTTACTTACCTCCAATAAATACCACAATATATTAGAACATATACGATCAAACTGTGATATCAGATTCATTCCACTAACTTAAAATTTGAAGTATTATACACAAAAAAACTTTGAATGTGTCTCAGAAAATATAGTCATTGTGAGATATTTCGTTGAGCGTTTATTGGATCGACACTTGTTTCATGTGAGTTAGGACTTAAACTTCAACGAAATAATAGTTGATAATAACTTCTTAATCTTGAAATTTGAAGTTTATTTTAAAACACCTCGAGTAAATTCAGAAAGGGAATTGAATTTACTTATATGAATAAATATAAAATACTATTTATTATTAATAAAACTTTAAAAAAATAAAAATATATAATTGAAATTAATGAGGGAGATATTTTATTATTTACGTAAATTATAAAACATATTTGATTTTTAAAGTATTTTAAAAAAAACGCGGGATTGTTTTACATATATAAATAAAATAGTGCCACTTGAAGGAAATCAAATATTTATTAATTGATTTGACTAAATTTTGTCCTTGACTTGTGAATAAAAATGCAAATTAATGATAGAAATTATTATTTTTTTCCTTTAAAAAAGTTGAATAAAGTCATTGTTTTTTTTTTTTATATTTATTTAAATAATAATAATTGTCAGCATTGAGGATGATGCAAGATTAAGTACAAGAAATTTGGAAGTATATTTAATTAATTAAGATTAAATTATACAAATTATATCACTTTTATTCTACGAAAATAAAGTATTTTGTCTACTTTATTATCTTTTAATTTTTATTTATTTTTAAGTTAAATATTTATAAATTTTTAAAAAGTTTAATAATACCTTTGGAGAAAAATATTTATTTGGATAAAATATTTAAATAATTAACTGAATTTAGAATTGGTCGGAAAATTAAATTGTAATAAAAGATTAGATTATATATAGTTATTTTTTTATTATCTAAAGTCTTCATTTACAAGCTGGCAATGGTTGTAACTAATGCAATTTGAATGAACAAGTCTTTAATGAGAAACCCCACGACTCTAAATGTGTGTTCTTGATAATTGAATTTTTCTATTTCAATTATTTAAATAAATATTTAATTACTAGATCAAATCCAAATGATTAATTTTAATTAACATGACGTTGAGTGTTTTTTCATGGATTATAATAATAAATTGAACTAAATGAATGTTTGTGAAATAAAAGAAAACACTCCGTTACTATCTCGATAATCAACCGTTATTTCTTCTTGGAGAAAACTTGGTTTTTGAAAACTAAAGAAGAATCATTTTAAAGATAGACGAGGTTTCTTCGTATAGAGGATGTCTATTAGATAGAGACCCGTGTTATCAAAGTTTAAAATAACAAGGATTTTTCATTGAGCGTCCATTTTTTTTTTTTTCAACATTTTCAAATATATTCTTTAGATAATTATCTTAATATCATAGGGATATGAAACATTATTTTATTTTTATTTACATATTTTAGATTTTTCTCCATAAATGAGACTTTTTCATATTCCAATTTATTAATTTAAAAAAAAACATATGTTTTTATTTTACCCATTTTCGGTAAATTCAAAATTAATTACGCCAAATAAATATTTTTTTAACAAAAAAAAAAAAAAAAAAAAAAAAAAA